>NW_027327467.1:0-300000 GCF_047675955.1 Chlorocebus sabaeus
GAGGGGAAAGCAGTAACTGTGAGATGAATTAACCGAACACAAAGCAGTTTCTCAGAAAGCTTCTTTCCAATTTTTAAGGGAAGATTTTCCTTTTTCACCATAGCCCTCTGTGGGCTTCTAAATATCACATTGAAAATTCCACAAGAACAGTCTTCGCGAAAGGCTTCTTGAAAGGAAAGCTGTAACTCTGTGAGATGAATTAACAGAACACAAAGCAGTTTCTCAGAAAGCTTCTTTTCAGTTTTTAACGGAAGATATATCCTTTTTTACCATATCCCTCTATGGGCTTCCAAATATCACTTTGTAAATTCCACAAGAACAGTCTTAGCGAAAGGCTTCTTGTGGGGAACGCAATAACTCTGTTAGATGAATTAACAGAATACAAATCAGTTTCTCAGAAAGCTTCTTTCCAGTTTTTAAAGGAAGATATTTCCTTTTTCACCATAGCCCTCTAAGGGCTTTCAAATATCACTTTGGAAATTCCACAAGAACAGTCTTAGCGAAAGGCTTCTTGATGGGAAAGCAGTAATTCTGTGAGATGAATTAACCGAACATAGAGCAGTATCTCTTTAAGCTTCTTTCCAGTTTTTAACGGAAGATATTTCCTTTTTAGCCATAGCTCTCTATGGGCTTCCAAATATCAATTTGAAAATTCCACAAGAAGAGTCTTAGCGAAAGGATTCTTGAAGGGAAAGCTTTAACTCTGTGGATGAATTAACAGAACACAGAGCAGTGTCTCATAAAGCTTCTTTCCAGTTTTTAACGAAAGACATTTCCTTTTTCACCATAGCACTCTATGGGCTTCCAAATATAACTTTGCAAATTCCAGAACAACAGACGTAGCGACAGGCTTCTTGGAGGGAAAGCTGTAACTCTGTGAGATGAATTAACAGAACACAAAGCACTTTCTCAGAAAGCTTCTTTCCAGTTTTTAACAGAAGATATTTCCTTTTTCACCATAACCCTCTATGGTCTTCCACATATCACTTTGCAAATTCCACAAGAAGAGTCTTAGCGAAAGGCTTCTTGAGGTGAAAGCAGTAACTCTGTGAGATGAATTAACAGAACACAAAGGAGTTTCTCAGAAAGCTTCTTTCCAGTTTTTAACGGAAGATATTTCCTTTTTCACCATACTCCTCTATGGGCTTCCAAATATCACTGTGCAAATTCCACACAAACAGATTTAGAGAAAGGCTTGTTGAATGGAAAGCTGTAACTCTGTGAGATGAATTAACAGAAAACAAAGCAGTTTCTCAGAAAGCTTCTTTCCAGTTTTTAACGGAAGGTATTTCCTTTTTCACCGTAGCCCTCTACGGACTTCCAAATATAACTTTGCAAATTCCACAAGAACAGTCTTCGCGAAAGGCCTCTTGAGGGGAAAGCTGTAACTCTGTGAGATGAATTAACAGAACACAAAGCAGTTTCTCAGACAGATTCTTACAAGTTTTTAACGGAAGATATTTCCTTTTTCACCTTAACCCTCTATGGGCTTCGAAATATCACTTTGCAAATTCCACAATAAGTGTCTTAGCGAAAGGCTTCTTGAGGGAACAGCAGTAATTGTGAGATAAATTAACCGAACACAAAGCAGTTTCTCAGAAAGCTTCTTTCCAGTTTTTAAGGGAAGATTTTCCTTTCTCACCATAGCCCTCTATGGGCTTCCAAATATCGCATTGCAAATTCCACAAGAACAGACTTAGCGAAAGACTTGTTGAAGGGAAAGCTGTAACTCTGTGAGATGAATTAACAGAAAACAAAGCAGTTCCTCAGAAAGCTTCTTTCCAGTTTTTAACTGAAGATTTTTCCTTTTTCACTATATCCCTCTATGTGCTTCCAAATATCACTTTGCAAATTCCACAAGAACAGTCTTAGCTAAAGGTTTCTTGAGGGGAACGCAGTAAATCTGTGAGATGAATTAACAGAACACAAAGCACGTTCTCAGAAAGCTTCTTTCCAGTTTTTAACGGAAGATATTTACTTTTTCACCGTAGCCCTCTAAGGACTTCCAAATATCACTTTGCAAATTCCAAAAGAACAGTCTTAGCGAAAGGCTTCTTGAGAGGAAAGCTGTAACTCTGTGAGATGAATTAACAGAACACAGAGCAGTTTCTCATAAAGATTCTTTCCAGTTTTTAACGGAAGATGTTTCCTTTTTCACCATAGCACTATATGGGCTTCCAAATATCACTTTGCAAATTCCACAAGAACACAGTTAGCGAAAGGATTCTTGAAGGGAAAGCTGTAACTCTGTGAGATGAATTAACAGAACACGAAGCAGTTTCTCCGAAAGCTTCTTTCCAGTTTTTAACGGAAGATATTTCCTTTTTCACCATAGTCCTCTATGGGCTTCCAAATATCACTGCGCAAATTCCACAAAAACAGACTTAGCGAAAGGCTTCTTTAAGGGAAAGCTGTAACACTCTGAGATGAATTAACAGAACACAAAGCAGTTTCTCAGAATGCTTCTTTCCAGTTTTATCGGAAGATATTTCCTTTTTCACCATAGCCCTCTATGGGCTTCCAAATATCACTGTGCAAATTCCACAAAAACAGACTTAGCGAACGGCTTCCTGAAGGGAATGCTGTAACTCTGTGAGAAGAATTAACCGAACACAAAGCAGTTTCTCTTAAAGCTTTTTTTCCGTTTTTAACGGTGGATATTTCCTTTTTCACCATAGCCCTCTGTGGTCTTCCAAATATCACTGTGCAAAATCCACAAGAACAGTCATAGCGAAAGGCTTCTTCCTGGGAAAGAAGTAACTCTGTGAGATGAATTAATAGAACACCCAGCAGTTTCTCAGAAAGCTTCTTTCCAGTTTTTAGCGGAAGATATTTTCTTTTTCGCCATAGCCCTCTATGGGCTTCCAAATATCACTTTGCAAATTCCAGAAGAACAGTCTTAGCGAAAGGCTTCTTGAGGCGAAAGCAGTTACACTGTGAGATGAATTAACAGGAAACAAAGCAGTTTCTCAGAAAGCATCTTTCCAGTTTTTAACGGAAGATATTTCCTTTTCCCGTAACCCTCTATGAGCTTCCAAATATCACTTTGCAAATTTCTCAAGAACAGCCTTAGTGAAAGGCTTCTTGAAGGGAAAGCTGTTACTCAGTGAGATGAATTAACAGAACACAAAGCAGTTTCTCAGAATGCTTCTTTTAAGTTTTTATCTTAGGATATTTCCTTTTTCACCATAGCCCTCTATGGGCTTCCAAATATCATTTTGCAAATTCCACAAGAACAGTCTTAGTGAAAGGCTTCTTGAGGGGAAACCTGTAACTCTGTTACATGAATTAACAGAACTCAAAGCAGTTTCTCAGAAAGCAGCTTCTTTCCCGTTTTTAACGGAAGATATTTCCTTTTTCACCGTAGCCCACTATGGGCTTACAAATATCACTTTGCAAATTCTACAAAAACAGTCATAGCGAAAGGCTTCTTTAGGGGAAAGCTGTAACTCTGTGAGATGAATTAACAGAAAACAAAGCAGTTTCTCTGACACCTTCTTTCCAGTTTTTAACTTAAGATATTTCCGTTTTCAAAATAGCCCTCTATGGGCTTCCAAATATCACTTTGAAAATTCCACAAGAACAGTCTTTGCGAAAGGATTCTTGAGGGGAAAGCAGTAACTGTGTGAGATGAATTAACAGAACACAAAACAGTTTCTCTGAAAGTTTCTTTCCATTTTTTAACTGAAGATATTTCCTTTTACTCCATAGCCCTCTATGGGCTTCCAAATATCACTTTGCGAATTCCACAAGAACACTCTTAGCGAAAGGCTTCCTGAGGGGAAATCTGTAACTCTGCGAGATGAATTAACAGAACACAAAGTAGTTTCTCAGAAAGCTTCTTTCCCGTTTTTAATGGAAGATATTTCCTTTTTCGCCTTAGCCCTCTATGGGCTTCCAAATAGCACTTTGCAAATTCCACAAGAACAGTCTTAGCGAAAGGCTCCTTGAGGGGAAATCTGTAAGTCTGTGAGATGAATTAACAGAACACAATGCAGTTTCTCAGACAGCTTCATTTCAGTTTTTAACTGAAGATATTTTCTTTTTCACCATAGCCCTCTATGGGCTTCCAAATATCACTTTGCAAATTTCTCAAGAACAGCCTTAGTGAAAGGCTTCTTAAAGGGAAAGCTGTTACTCAGTGAGATGAATTAACAGAACACAAAGCAGTTTCTCAGAATGCTTCTTTTAAATTTTTATCTTAGGATATTTCCTTTTTCACCATAGCCCTCTATGGGCTTCCAAATATCACTTTGCAAATTCTACAAGAACTGTCTGATCAAAAGGCTTCTCGAGAAGAATGCTGTAACTCTGTGAGATGAATTAATAGAACACAACCCAGTTTCTCAAAAAATTTCTTTCCAGTTTTTAATGGAAGATATGTCCTTTTTCACCATAGCCCTCTATGGGCTTCCAAATATCATTTTGCAAATTCCACAAGAGCAGTCTTAGTTATCGGCTTCTGGAGGGGAATACTGTAACTCTGTGAGATGAATTAACAGAACACAAAGCAGTTTCTCAGAAAGCTTCTTTCCAGTTTTTAACTGAAGGTATTTCCCTTTTCACCATAGCCCTCTATGGACTTACAAAGATCACTTTGCAAATTCCACAAGAACAGTCTTCGCGAAAGGATCCTTCAGGGGAAAGCTGTAACTATGTGAGATGAATTAACAGAACACAAAGCAGTTTCTCAGAAAGCTTCTGACAAGCTTTTAACGGAAGATATTTCCTTTTTCACCTTTAACCCTCTATGGGCTTCCAAATATCACTTTGCAAAATCCTCAAGAAGAGTGTTAGAGAATGGCTTCTTGCTGGGAAACTAGTAACTCTGTGAGATGAATTAACAGAACAGAGAGCAGTTTCTCAGAAAGCTTCTTTCCAGTTTTTAATGGAAGATATTTCCTTTTTCACTTGAGATGAACAAAGAGAACACAAAGAAGTTTCTCAGAAAGCTTCCTTACAGTTTTTAACGGTAGATATTTCCTTTTTCACCTTAACCCTCTAAGGGCTTCCAAATATCACTTTGAAAATTGCATAAGAACAGTGTTAGCGAAAGGCTCTTTGAGGAGAAAGCAGTAACTGTGAGAAGAATTAACCGAACACAAAGCAGTTTCTCAGAAAGCTTCTTTCCAGTTTTTACGGGAAGATTTTCCTTTTTCACCAAAACACTCTATAGGCTTCCAAATATCACTTTTAAATTCCGCAAGAACAGTCTTAGCGAAAGGCTTCTTGAGGGGAACGCAGTAACTCTGTGAGATGAATTAAGAGAACACAAAGCAATTTCTCAGAAAGCTTCTTTCCAGTTTTTATTTTAGGATATTTCCTTTTTCACCTTAGCCCTCTATGGGCTTCCAAATATCACCTTGCAAATTCCAATAGAACAGTCTTAGCGAAAGACTTCTTGAGGGGAAAGCTGTAACTCTGTGAGATGAATTAACGGAAAACAAAGGAGTTTCTCAGAATGCCTCTTTCCCATTTTTAACGGAAGATATTTCCTTTTTCACCATAGTCCTCTATGGGCTTCCAATATCACTTTGCAAATTCCACAAAAACAGACTTAGGAAAGGCTTCTTGAAGGGAATGCTGTAACTCCATTAGGTGAGTTAACAGAACACAAAGCAGTTTCTCAGAGAGCTTCTTTACAGTTTTAACCGGAAGATATATAATTTTTTACCAAAACCCTCTATGGGCTTCCAAATATCACTTTGAAAATTCCACAATAACAGTCTTAGCGAAAGGCTTCTTGAGGGGAAGGCAGTAACTCTGTGAGATGAATGAACAGAAAACAAATCAGTTTCTCAGAAAGATTCTTTCCAGCTTTTAAAGGAAGATATTTCCTTTTTTCACCATAGCCCTCTATGGGCTTCCAAATATCACTTTGCAAATGCCACAAGAACAGTCTTAGCGAAAGGCTTCTTGAGGGGAAAGGTTTAACTCTGTGAGATGAATTAACGGAACACAAAGGAGTTTCTCTGAAACCTTCTTTCTAGTTTTTAACGGAAGAGATTTCCTTTTTCACCATATCCCTCTATGGGATTCCAAATATCACTTTACAAATTCCACAAGAACAGATTTAGCGAAAGGCTACTTGAGGGGAAAGGTGTAACTCTGTGAGATGAAATAACAGAACACAAAGGAGTTTCTCAGAAAGCTTCTTTCCAGATTTTAACAGAAGATATTTCCTTTTTCACCATAGTCCTCTATGGGCTTCCAAATATCACTGTGCAAATTCCACAAAAACAGACTTAGCGAAAGGCTTCTTGAAGGGAAAGCTGTAATTCTGTGAGATGAATTATCAGAACACAAAGCAGTTTCTCAGAAAGCTTCTTTCCAGTTGTTAACGGAAGATATTTCCTTTTTCACCTTGAACCCTCTATGGGCTTCCAAATATCACTTTGCAAATTACACAAGAACAGTCTTAGTGAAAGGCTTCTTGAGGGGAAAGCAGTAACTGTGAGATGAATTAACCGAACACAAAGCAGTTTCTCAGAAAGCTTCTTTCCAATTTTTAAGGGAAGATTTTCCTTTTTCACCATAGCCCTCTGTGGGCTTCTAAATATCACATTGAAAATTCCACAAGAACAGTCTTCGCGAAAGGCTTCTTGAAAGGAAAGCTGTAACTCTGTGAGATGAATTAACAGAACACAAAGCAGTTTCTCAGAAAGCTTCTTTTCAGTTTTTAACGGAAGATATATCCTTTTTTACCATATCCCTCTATGGGCTTCCAAATATCACTTTGTAAATTCCACAAGAACAGTCTTAGCGAAAGGCTTCTTGTGGGGAACGCAATAACTCTGTTAGATGAATTAACAGAATACAAATCAGTTTCTCAGAAAGCTTCTTTCCAGTTTTTAAAGGAAGATATTTCCTTTTTCACCATAGCCCTCTAAGGGCTTTCAAATATCACTTTGGAAATTCCACAAGAACAGTCTTAGCGAAAGGCTTCTTGATGGGAAAGCAGTAATTCTGTGAGATGAATTAACCGAACATAGAGCAGTATCTCTTTAAGCTTCTTTCCAGTTTTTAACGGAAGATATTTCCTTTTTAGCCATAGCTCTCTATGGGCTTCCAAATATCAATTTGAAAATTCCACAAGAAGAGTCTTAGCGAAAGGATTCTTGAAGGGAAAGCTTTAACTCTGTGGGATGAATTAACAGAACACAGAGCAGTGTCTCATAAAGCTTCTTTCCAGTTTTTAACGAAAGACATTTCCTTTTTCACCATAGCACTCTATGGGCTTCCAAATATAACTTTGCAAATTCCAGAACAACAGACGTAGCGACAGGCTTCTTGGAGGGAAAGCTGTAACTCTGTGAGATGAATTAACAGAACACAAAGCACTTTCTCAGAAAGCTTCTTTCCAGTTTTTAACAGAAGATATTTCCTTTTTCACCATAACCCTCTATGGTCTTCCACATATCACTTTGCAAATTCCACAAGAAGAGTCTTAGCGAAAGGCTTCTTGAGGTGAAAGCAGTAACTCTGTGAGATGAATTAACAGAACACAAAGGAGTTTCTCAGAAAGCTTCTTTCCAGTTTTTAACGGAAGATATTTCCTTTTTCACCATACTCCTCTATGGGCTTCCAAATATCACTGTGCAAATTCCACACAAACAGATTTAGAGAAAGGCTTGTTGAATGGAAAGCTGTAACTCTGTGAGATGAATTAACAGAAAACAAAGCAGTTTCTCAGAAAGCTTCTTTCCAGTTTTTAACGGAAGGTATTTCCTTTTTCACCGTAGCCCTCTACGGACTTCCAAATATAACTTTGCAAATTCCACAAGAACAGTCTTCGCGAAAGGCCTCTTGAGGGGAAAGCTGTAACTCTGTGAGATGAATTAACAGAACACAAAGCAGTTTCTCAGACAGATTCTTACAAGTTTTTAACGGAAGATATTTCCTTTTTCACCTTAACCCTCTATGGGCTTCGAAATATCACTTTGCAAATTCCACAATAAGTGTCTTAGCGAAAGGCTTCTTGAGGGAACAGCAGTAATTGTGAGATAAATTAACCGAACACAAAGCAGTTTCTCAGAAAGCTTCTTTCCAGTTTTTAAGGGAAGATTTTCCTTTCTCACCATAGCCCTCTATGGGCTTCCAAATATCGCATTGCAAATTCCACAAGAACAGACTTAGCGAAAGACTTGTTGAAGGGAAAGCTGTAACTCTGTGAGATGAATTAACAGAAAACAAAGCAGTTCCTCAGAAAGCTTCTTTCCAGTTTTTAACTGAAGATTTTTCCTTTTTCACTATATCCCTCTATGTGCTTCCAAATATCACTTTGCAAATTCCACAAGAACAGTCTTAGCTAAAGGTTTCTTGAGGGGAACGCAGTAAATCTGTGAGATGAATTAACAGAACACAAAGCACGTTCTCAGAAAGCTTCTTTCCAGTTTTTAACGGAAGATATTTACTTTTTCACCGTAGCCCTCTAAGGACTTCCAAATATCACTTTGCAAATTCCAAAAGAACAGTCTTAGCGAAAGGCTTCTTGAGAGGAAAGCTGTAACTCTGTGAGATGAATTAACAGAACACAGAGCAGTTTCTCATAAAGATTCTTTCCAGTTTTTAACGGAAGATGTTTCCTTTTTCACCATAGCACTATATGGGCTTCCAAATATCACTTTGCAAATTCCACAAGAACACAGTTAGCGAAAGGATTCTTGAAGGGAAAGCTGTAACTCTGTGAGATGAATTAACAGAACACGAAGCAGTTTCTCCGAAAGCTTCTTTCCAGTTTTTAACGGAAGATATTTCCTTTTTCACCATAGTCCTCTATGGGCTTCCAAATATCACTGCGCAAATTCCACAAAAACAGACTTAGCGAAAGGCTTCTTTAAGGGAAAGCTGTAACACTCTGAGATGAATTAACAGAACACAAAGCAGTTTCTCAGAATGCTTCTTTCCAGTTTTATCGGAAGATATTTCCTTTTTCACCATAGCCCTCTATGGGCTTCCAAATATCACTGTGCAAATTCCACAAAAACAGACTTAGCGAACGGCTTCCTGAAGGGAATGCTGTAACTCTGTGAGAAGAATTAACCGAACACAAAGCAGTTTCTCTTAAAGCTTTTTTTCCGTTTTTAACGGTGGATATTTCCTTTTTCACCATAGCCCTCTGTGGTCTTCCAAATATCACTGTGCAAAATCCACAAGAACAGTCATAGCGAAAGGCTTCTTCCTGGGAAAGAAGTAACTCTGTGAGATGAATTAATAGAACACCCAGCAGTTTCTCAGAAAGCTTCTTTCCAGTTTTTAGCGGAAGATATTTTCTTTTTCGCCATAGCCCTCTATGGGCTTCCAAATATCACTTTGCAAATTCCAGAAGAACAGTCTTAGCGAAAGGCTTCTTGAGGCGAAAGCAGTTACACTGTGAGATGAATTAACAGGAAACAAAGCAGTTTCTCAGAAAGCATCTTTCCAGTTTTTAACGGAAGATATTTCCTTTTCCCGTAACCCTCTATGAGCTTCCAAATATCACTTTGCAAATTTCTCAAGAACAGCCTTAGTGAAAGGCTTCTTGAAGGGAAAGCTGTTACTCAGTGAGATGAATTAACAGAACACAAAGCAGTTTCTCAGAATGCTTCTTTTAAGTTTTTATCTTAGGATATTTCCTTTTTCACCATAGCCCTCTATGGGCTTCCAAATATCATTTTGCAAATTCCACAAGAACAGTCTTAGTGAAAGGCTTCTTGAGGGGAAACCTGTAACTCTGTTACATGAATTAACAGAACTCAAAGCAGTTTCTCAGAAAGCAGCTTCTTTCCCGTTTTTAACGGAAGATATTTCCTTTTTCACCGTAGCCCACTATGGGCTTACAAATATCACTTTGCAAATTCTACAAAAACAGTCATAGCGAAAGGCTTCTTTAGGGGAAAGCTGTAACTCTGTGAGATGAATTAACAGAAAACAAAGCAGTTTCTCTGACACCTTCTTTCCAGTTTTTAACTTAAGATATTTCCGTTTTCAAAATAGCCCTCTATGGGCTTCCAAATATCACTTTGAAAATTCCACAAGAACAGTCTTTGCGAAAGGATTCTTGAGGGGAAAGCAGTAACTGTGTGAGATGAATTAACAGAACACAAAACAGTTTCTCTGAAAGTTTCTTTCCATTTTTTAACTGAAGATATTTCCTTTTACTCCATAGCCCTCTATGGGCTTCCAAATATCACTTTGCGAATTCCACAAGAACACTCTTAGCGAAAGGCTTCCTGAGGGGAAATCTGTAACTCTGCGAGATGAATTAACAGAACACAAAGTAGTTTCTCAGAAAGCTTCTTTCCCGTTTTTAATGGAAGATATTTCCTTTTTCGCCTTAGCCCTCTATGGGCTTCCAAATAGCACTTTGCAAATTCCACAAGAACAGTCTTAGCGAAAGGCTCCTTGAGGGGAAATCTGTAAGTCTGTGAGATGAATTAACAGAACACAATGCAGTTTCTCAGACAGCTTCATTTCAGTTTTTAACTGAAGATATTTTCTTTTTCACCATAGCCCTCTATGGGCTTCCAAATATCACTTTGCAAATTTCTCAAGAACAGCCTTAGTGAAAGGCTTCTTAAAGGGAAAGCTGTTACTCAGTGAGATGAATTAACAGAACACAAAGCAGTTTCTCAGAATGCTTCTTTTAAATTTTTATCTTAGGATATTTCCTTTTTCACCATAGCCCTCTATGGGCTTCCAAATATCACTTTGCAAATTCTACAAGAACTGTCTGATCAAAAGGCTTCTCGAGAAGAATGCTGTAACTCTGTGAGATGAATTAATAGAACACAACCCAGTTTCTCAAAAAATTTCTTTCCAGTTTTTAATGGAAGATATGTCCTTTTTCACCATAGCCCTCTATGGGCTTCCAAATATCATTTTGCAAATTCCACAAGAGCAGTCTTAGTTATCGGCTTCTGGAGGGGAATACTGTAACTCTGTGAGATGAATTAACAGAACACAAAGCAGTTTCTCAGAAAGCTTCTTTCCAGTTTTTAACTGAAGGTATTTCCCTTTTCACCATAGCCCTCTATGGACTTACAAAGATCACTTTGCAAATTCCACAAGAACAGTCTTCGCGAAAGGATCCTTCAGGGGAAAGCTGTAACTATGTGAGATGAATTAACAGAACACAAAGCAGTTTCTCAGAAAGCTTCTGACAAGCTTTTAACGGAAGATATTTCCTTTTTCACCTTTAACCCTCTATGGGCTTCCAAATATCACTTTGCAAAATCCTCAAGAAGAGTGTTAGAGAATGGCTTCTTGCTGGGAAACTAGTAACTCTGTGAGATGAATTAACAGAACAGAGAGCAGTTTCTCAGAAAGCTTCTTTCCAGTTTTTAATGGAAGATATTTCCTTTTTCACTTGAGATGAACAAAGAGAACACAAAGAAGTTTCTCAGAAAGCTTCCTTACAGTTTTTAACGGTAGATATTTCCTTTTTCACCTTAACCCTCTAAGGGCTTCCAAATATCACTTTGAAAATTGCATAAGAACAGTGTTAGCGAAAGGCTCTTTGAGGAGAAAGCAGTAACTGTGAGAAGAATTAACCGAACACAAAGCAGTTTCTCAGAAAGCTTCTTTCCAGTTTTTACGGGAAGATTTTCCTTTTTCACCAAAACACTCTATAGGCTTCCAAATATCACTTTTAAATTCCGCAAGAACAGTCTTAGCGAAAGGCTTCTTGAGGGGAACGCAGTAACTCTGTGAGATGAATTAAGAGAACACAAAGCAATTTCTCAGAAAGCTTCTTTCCAGTTTTTATTTTAGGATATTTCCTTTTTCACCTTAGCCCTCTATGGGCTTCCAAATATCACCTTGCAAATTCCAATAGAACAGTCTTAGCGAAAGACTTCTTGAGGGGAAAGCTGTAACTCTGTGAGATGAATTAACGGAAAACAAAGGAGTTTCTCAGAATGCCTCTTTCCCATTTTTAACGGAAGATATTTCCTTTTTCACCATAGTCCTCTATGGGCTTCCAATATCACTTTGCAAATTCCACAAAAACAGACTTAGGAAAGGCTTCTTGAAGGGAATGCTGTAACTCCATTAGGTGAGTTAACAGAACACAAAGCAGTTTCTCAGAGAGCTTCTTTACAGTTTTAACCGGAAGATATATAATTTTTTACCAAAACCCTCTATGGGCTTCCAAATATCACTTTGAAAATTCCACAATAACAGTCTTAGCGAAAGGCTTCTTGAGGGGAAGGCAGTAACTCTGTGAGATGAATGAACAGAAAACAAATCAGTTTCTCAGAAAGATTCTTTCCAGCTTTTAAAGGAAGATATTTCCTTTTTTCACCATAGCCCTCTATGGGCTTCCAAATATCACTTTGCAAATGCCACAAGAACAGTCTTAGCGAAAGGCTTCTTGAGGGGAAAGGTTTAACTCTGTGAGATGAATTAACGGAACACAAAGGAGTTTCTCTGAAACCTTCTTTCTAGTTTTTAACGGAAGAGATTTCCTTTTTCACCATATCCCTCTATGGGATTCCAAATATCACTTTACAAATTCCACAAGAACAGATTTAGCGAAAGGCTACTTGAGGGGAAAGGTGTAACTCTGTGAGATGAAATAACAGAACACAAAGGAGTTTCTCAGAAAGCTTCTTTCCAGATTTTAACAGAAGATATTTCCTTTTTCACCATAGTCCTCTATGGGCTTCCAAATATCACTGTGCAAATTCCACAAAAACAGACTTAGCGAAAGGCTTCTTGAAGGGAAAGCTGTAATTCTGTGAGATGAATTATCAGAACACAAAGCAGTTTCTCAGAAAGCTTCTTTCCAGTTGTTAACGGAAGATATTTCCTTTTTCACCTTGAACCCTCTATGGGCTTCCAAATATCACTTTGCAAATTACACAAGAACAGTCTTAGTGAAAGGCTTCTTGAGGGGAAAGCAGTAACTGTGAGATGAATTAACCGAACACAAAGCAGTTTCTCAGAAAGCTTCTTTCCAATTTTTAAGGGAAGATTTTCCTTTTTCACCATAGCCCTCTGTGGGCTTCTAAATATCACATTGAAAATTCCACAAGAACAGTCTTCGCGAAAGGCTTCTTGAAAGGAAAGCTGTAACTCTGTGAGATGAATTAACAGAACACAAAGCAGTTTCTCAGAAAGCTTCTTTTTCAGTTTTTAACGGAAGATATATCCTTTTTTACCATATCCCTCTATGGGCTTCCAAATATCACTTTGTAAATTCCACAAGAACAGTCTTAGCGAAAGGCTTCTTGTGGGGAACGCAATAACTCTGTTAGATGAATTAACAGAATACAAATCAGTTTCTCAGAAAGCTTCTTTCCAGTTTTTAAAGGAAGATATTTCCTTTTTCACCATAGCCCTCTAAGGGCTTTCAAATATCACTTTGGAAATTCCACAAGAACAGTCTTAGCGAAAGGCTTCTTGATGGGAAAGCAGTAATTCTGTGAGATGAATTAACCGAACATAGAGCAGTATCTCTTTAAGCTTCTTTCCAGTTTTTAACGGAAGATATTTCCTTTTTAGCCATAGCTCTCTATGGGCTTCCAAATATCAATTTGAAAATTCCACAAGAAGAGTCTTAGCGAAAGGATTCTTGAAGGGAAAGCTTTAACTCTGTGGGATGAATTAACAGAACACAGAGCAGTGTCTCATAAAGCTTCTTTCCAGTTTTTAACGAAAGACATTTCCTTTTTCACCATAGCACTCTATGGGCTTCCAAATATAACTTTGCAAATTCCAGAACAACAGACGTAGCGACAGGCTTCTTGGAGGGAAAGCTGTAACTCTGTGAGATGAATTAACAGAACACAAAGCACTTTCTCAGAAAGCTTCTTTCCAGTTTTTAACAGAAGATATTTCCTTTTTCACCATAACCCTCTATGGTCTTCCACATATCACTTTGCAAATTCCACAAGAAGAGTCTTAGCGAAAGGCTTCTTGAGGTGAAAGCAGTAACTCTGTGAGATGAATTAACAGAACACAAAGGAGTTTCTCAGAAAGCTTCTTTCCAGTTTTTAACGGAAGATATTTCCTTTTTCACCATACTCCTCTATGGGCTTCCAAATATCACTGTGCAAATTCCACACAAACAGATTTAGAGAAAGGCTTGTTGAATGGAAAGCTGTAACTCTGTGAGATGAATTAACAGAAAACAAAGCAGTTTCTCAGAAAGCTTCTTTCCAGTTTTTAACGGAAGGTATTTCCTTTTTCACCGTAGCCCTCTACGGACTTCCAAATATAACTTTGCAAATTCCACAAGAACAGTCTTCGCGAAAGGCCTCTTGAGGGGAAAGCTGTAACTCTGTGAGATGAATTAACAGAACACAAAGCAGTTTCTCAGACAGATTCTTACAAGTTTTTAACGGAAGATATTTCCTTTTTCACCTTAACCCTCTATGGGCTTCGAAATATCACTTTGCAAATTCCACAATAAGTGTCTTAGCGAAAGGCTTCTTGAGGGAACAGCAGTAATTGTGAGATAAATTAACCGAACACAAAGCAGTTTCTCAGAAAGCTTCTTTCCAGTTTTTAAGGGAAGATTTTCCTTTCTCACCATAGCCCTCTATGGGCTTCCAAATATCGCATTGCAAATTCCACAAGAACAGACTTAGCGAAAGACTTGTTGAAGGGAAAGCTGTAACTCTGTGAGATGAATTAACAGAAAACAAAGCAGTTCCTCAGAAAGCTTCTTTCCAGTTTTTAACTGAAGATTTTTCCTTTTTCACTATATCCCTCTATGTGCTTCCAAATATCACTTTGCAAATTCCACAAGAACAGTCTTAGCTAAAGGTTTCTTGAGGGGAACGCAGTAAATCTGTGAGATGAATTAACAGAACACAAAGCACGTTCTCAGAAAGCTTCTTTCCAGTTTTTAACGGAAGATATTTACTTTTTCACCATAGCCCTCTAAGGACTTCCAAATATCACTTTGCAAATTCCAAAAGAACAGTCTTAGCGAAAGGCTTCTTGAGAGGAAAGCTGTAACTCTGTGAGATGAATTAACAGAACACAGAGCAGTTTCTCATAAAGATTCTTTCCAGTTTTTAACGGAAGATGTTTCCTTTTTCACCATAGCACTATATGGGCTTCCAAATATCACTTTGCAAATTCCACAAGAACACAGTTAGCGAAAGGATTCTTGAAGGGAAAGCTGTAACTCTGTGAGATGAATTAACAGAACACGAAGCAGTTTCTCCGAAAGCTTCTTTCCAGTTTTTAACGGAAGATATTTCCTTTTTCACCATAGTCCTCTATGGGCTTCCAAATATCACTGCGCAAATTCCACAAAAACAGACTTAGCGAAAGGCTTCTTTAAGGGAAAGCTGTAACACTCTGAGATGAATTAACAGAACACAAAGCAGTTTCTCAGAATGCTTCTTTCCAGTTTTATCGGAAGATATTTCCTTTTTCACCATATCCCTCTATGGGATTCCAAATATCACTTTACAAATTCCACAAGAACAGATTTAGCGAAAGGCTACTTGAGGGGAAAGGTGTAACTCTGTGAGATGAAATAACAGAACACAAAGGAGTTTCTCAGAAAGCTTCTTTCCAGATTTTAACAGAAGATATTTCCTTTTTCACCATAGTCCTCTATGGGCTTCCAAATATCACTGTGCAAATTCCACAAAAACAGACTTAGCGAAAGGCTTCTTGAAGGGAAAGCTGTAATTCTGTGAGATGAATTATCAGAACACAAAGCAGTTTCTCAGAAAGCTTCTTTCCAGTTGTTAACGGAAGATATTTCCTTTTTCACCTTGAACCCTCTATGGGCTTCCAAATATCACTTTGCAAATTACACAAGAACAGTCTTAGTGAAAGGCTTCTTGAGGGGAAAGCAGTAACTGTGAGATGAATTAACCGAACACAAAGCAGTTTCTCAGAAAGCTTCTTTCCAATTTTTAAGGGAAGATTTTCCTTTTTCACCATAGCCCTCTGTGGGCTTCTAAATATCACATTGAAAATTCCACAAGAACAGTCTTCGCGAAAGGCTTCTTGAAAGGAAAGCTGTAACTCTGTGAGATGAATTAACAGAACACAAAGCAGTTTCTCAGAAAGCTTCTTTTCAGTTTTTAACGGAAGATATATCCTTTTTTACCATATCCCTCTATGGGCTTCCAAATATCACTTTGTAAATTCCACAAGAACAGTCTTAGCGAAAGGCTTCTTGTGGGGAACGCAATAACTCTGTTAGATGAATTAACAGAATACAAATCAGTTTCTCAGAAAGCTTCTTTCCAGTTTTTAAAGGAAGATATTTCCTTTTTCACCATAGCCCTCTAAGGGCTTTCAAATATCACTTTGGAAATTCCACAAGAACAGTCTTAGCGAAAGGCTTCTTGATGGGAAAGCAGTAATTCTGTGAGATGAATTAACCGAACATAGAGCAGTATCTCTTTAAGCTTCTTTCCAGTTTTTAACGGAAGATATTTCCTTTTTAGCCATAGCTCTCTATGGGCTTCCAAATATCAATTTGAAAATTCCACAAGAAGAGTCTTAGCGAAAGGATTCTTGAAGGGAAAGCTTTAACTCTGTGGGATGAATTAACAGAACACAGAGCAGTGTCTCATAAAGCTTCTTTCCAGTTTTTAACGAAAGACATTTCCTTTTTCACCATAGCACTCTATGGGCTTCCAAATATAACTTTGCAAATTCCAGAACAACAGACGTAGCGACAGGCTTCTTGGAGGGAAAGCTGTAACTCTGTGAGATGAATTAACAGAACACAAAGCACTTTCTCAGAAAGCTTCTTTCCAGTTTTTAACAGAAGATATTTCCTTTTTCACCATAACCCTCTATGGTCTTCCACATATCACTTTGCAAATTCCACAAGAAGAGTCTTAGCGAAAGGCTTCTTGAGGTGAAAGCAGTAACTCTGTGAGATGAATTAACAGAACACAAAGGAGTTTCTCAGAAAGCTTCTTTCCAGTTTTTAACGGAAGATATTTCCTTTTTCACCATACTCCTCTATGGGCTTCCAAATATCACTGTGCAAATTCCACACAAACAGATTTAGAGAAAGGCTTCTTGAATGGAAAGCTGTAACTCTGTGAGATGAATTAACAGAAAACAAAGCAGTTTCTCAGAAAGCTTCTTTCCAGTTTTTAACGGAAGGTATTTCCTTTTTCACCGTAGCCCTCTACGGACTTCCAAATATAACTTTGCAAATTCCACAAGAACAGTCTTCGCGAAAGGCCTCTTGAGGGGAAAGCTGTAACTCTGTGAGATGAATTAACAGAACACAAAGCAGTTTCTCAGACAGATTCTTACAAGTTTTTAACGGAAGATATTTCCTTTTTCACCTTAACCCTCTATGGGCTTCGAAATATCACTTTGCAAATTCCACAATAAGTGTCTTAGCGAAAGGCTTCTTGAGGGAACAGCAGTAATTGTGAGATAAATTAACCGAACACAAAGCAGTTTCTCAGAAAGCTTCTTTCCAGTTTTTAAGGGAAGATTTTCCTTTCTCACCATAGCCCTCTATGGGCTTCCAAATATCGCATTGCAAATTCCACAAGAACAGACTTAGCGAAAGACTTGTTGAAGGGAAAGCTGTAACTCTGTGAGATGAATTAACAGAAAACAAAGCAGTTCCTCAGAAAGCTTCTTTCCAGTTTTTAACTGAAGATTTTTCCTTTTTCACTATATCCCTCTATGTGCTTCCAAATATCACTTTGCAAATTCCACAAGAACAGTCTTAGCTAAAGGTTTCTTGAGGGGAACGCAGTAAATCTGTGAGATGAATTAACAGAACACAAAGCACGTTCTCAGAAAGCTTCTTTCCAGTTTTTAACGGAAGATATTTACTTTTTCACAGTAGCCCTCTAAGGACTTCCAAATATCACTTTGCAAATTCCAAAAGAACAGTCTTAGCGAAAGGCTTCTTGAGAGGAAAGCTGTAACTCTGTGAGATGAATTAACAGAACACAGAGCAGTTTCTCATAAAGATTCTTTCCAGTTTTTAACGGAAGATGTTTCCTTTTTCACCATAGCACTATATGGGCTTCCAAATATCACTTTGCAAATTCCACAAGAACACAGTTAGCGAAAGGATTCTTGAAGGGAAAGCTGTAACTCTGTGAGATGAATTAACAGAACACGAAGCAGTTTCTCCGAAAGCTTCTTTCCAGTTTTTAACGGAAGATATTTCCTTTTTCACCATAGTCCTCTATGGGCTTCCAAATATCACTGCGCAAATTCCACAAAAACAGACTTAGCGAAAGGCTTCTTTAAGGGAAAGCTGTAACACTCTGAGATGAATTAACAGAACACAAAGCAGTTTCTCAGAATGCTTCTTTCCAGTTTTATCGGAAGATATTTCCTTTTTCACCATAGCCCTCTATGGGCTTCCAAATATCACTGTGCAAATTCCAAAAAAACAGACTTAGCGAACGGCTTCCTGAAGGGAATGCTGTAACTCTGTGAGAAGAATTAACCGAACACAAAGCAGTTTCTCTTAAAGCTTTTTTTCCGTTTTTAACGGTGGATATTTCCTTTTTCACCATAGCCCTCTGTGGTCTTCCAAATATCACTGTGCAAAATCCACAAGAACAGTCATAGCGAAAGGCTTCTTCCTGGGAAAGAAGTAACTCTGTGAGATGAATTAATAGAACACCCAGCAGTTTCTCAGAAAGCTTCTTTCCAGTTTTTAGCGGAAGATATTTTCTTTTTCGCCATAGCCCTCTATGGGCTTCCAAATATCACTTTGCAAATTCCAGAAGAACAGTCTTAGCGAAAGGCTTCTTGAGGCGAAAGCAGTTACACTGTGAGATGAATTAACAGGAAACAAAGCAGTTTCTCAGAAAGCATCTTTCCAGTTTTTAACGGAAGATATTTCCTTTTCCCGTAACCCTCTATGAGCTTCCAAATATCACTTTGCAAATTTCTCAAGAACAGCCTTAGTGAAAGGCTTCTTGAAGGGAAAGCTGTTACTCAGTGAGATGAATTAACAGAACACAAAGCAGTTTCTCAGAATGCTTCTTTTAAGTTTTTATCTTAGGATATTTCCTTTTTCACCATAGCCCTCTATGGGCTTCCAAATATCATTTTGCAAATTCCACAAGAACAGTCTTAGTGAAAGGCTTCTTGAGGGGAAACCTGTAACTCTGTTAGATGAATTAACAGAACTCAAAGCAGTTTCTCAGAAAGCAGCTTCTTTCCCGTTTTTAACGGAAGATATTTCCTTTTTCACCGTAGCCCACTATGGGCTTACAAATATCACTTTGCAAATTCTACAAAAACAGTCATAGCGAAAGGCTTCTTTAGGGGAAAGCTGTAACTCTGTGAGATGAATTAACAGAAAACAAAGCAGTTTCTCTGACACCTTCTTTCCAGTTTTTAACTTAAGATATTTCCGTTTTCAAAATAGCCCTCTATGGGCTTCCAAATATCACTTTGAAAATTCCACAAGAACAGTCTTTGCGAAAGGATTCTTGAGGGGAAAGCAGTAACTGTGTGAGATGAATTAACAGAACACAAAACAGTTTCTCTGAAAGTTTCTTTCCATTTTTTAACTGAAGATATTTCCTTTTACTCCATAGCCCTCTATGGGCTTCCAAATATCACTTTGCGAATTCCACAAGAACACTCTTAGCGAAAGGCTTCCTGAGGGGAAATCTGTAACTCTGCGAGATGAATTAACAGAACACAAAGTAGTTTCTCAGAAAGCTTCTTTCCCGTTTTTAATGGAAGATATTTCCTTTTTCGCCTTAGCCCTCTATGGGCTTCCAAATAGCACTTTGCAAATTCCACAAGAACAGTCTTAGCGAAAGGCTCCTTGAGGGGAAATCTGTAAGTCTGTGAGATGAATTAACAGAACACAATGCAGTTTCTCAGACAGCTTCATTTCAGTTTTTAACTGAAGATATTTTCTTTTTCACCATAGCCCTCTATGGGCTTCCAAATATCACTTTGCAAATTTCTCAAGAACAGCCTTAGTGAAAGGCTTCTTAAAGGGAAAGCTGTTACTCAGTGAGATGAATTAACAGAACACAAAGCAGTTTCTCAGAATGCTTCTTTTAAATTTTTATCTTAGGATATTTCCTTTTTCACCATAGCCCTCTATGGGCTTCCAAATATCACTTTGCAAATTCTACAAGAACTGTCTTATCAAAAGGCTTCTCAAGAAGAATGCTGTAACTCTGTGAGATGAATTAATAGAACACAACCCAGTTTCTCAAAAAATTTCTTTCCAGTTTTTAATGGAAGATATGTCCTTTTTCACCATAGCCCTCTATGGGCTTCCAAATATCATTTTGCAAATTCCACAAGAGCAGTCTTAGTTATCGGCTTCTGGAGGGGAATACTGTAACTCTGTGAGATGAATTAACAGAACACAAAGCAGTTTCTCAGAAAGCTTCTTTCCAGTTTTTAACTGAAGTTATTTCCTTTTTCACCATAGCCCTCTATGGACTTACAAAGATCACTTTGCAAATTCCACAAGAACAGTCTTCGCGAAAGGATCCTTCAGAGGAAAGCTGTAACTATGTGAGATGAATTAACAGAACACAAAGCAGTTTCTCAGAAAGCTTCTGACAAGCTTTTAACGGAAGGTATTTCCTTTTTCACCTTTAACCCTCTATGGGCTTCCAAATATCACTTTGCAAAATCCTCAAGAAGAGTGTTAGAGAATGGCTTCTTGCTGGGAAACTAGTAACTCTGTGAGATGAATTAACAGAACAGAGAGCAGTTTCTCAGAAAGCTTCTTTCCAGTTTTTAATGGAAGATATTTCCTTTTTCACTTGAGATGAACAAAGAGAACACAAAGAAGTTTCTCAGAAAGCTTCCTTACAGTTTTTAACGGTAGATATTTCCTTTTTCACCTTAACCCTCTAAGGGCTTCCAAATATCACTTTGAAAATTGCATAAGAACAGTGTTAGCGAAAGGCTCTTTGAGGAGAAAGCAGTAACTGTGAGAAGAATTAACCGAACACAAAGCAGTTTCTCAGAAAGCTTCTTTCCAGTTTTTACGGGAAGATTTTCCTTTTTCACCAAAACACTCTATAGGCTTCCAAATATCACTTTTAAATTCCGCAAGAACAGTCTTAGCGAAAGGCTTCTTGAGGGGAACGCAGTAACTCTGTGAGATGAATTAACAGAACACAAAGCAATTTCTCAGAAAGCTTCTTTCCAGTTTTTATTTTAGGATATTTCCTTTTTCACCTTAGCCCTCTATGGGCTTCCAAATATCACCTTGCAAATTCCAATAGAACAGTCTTAGCGAAAGACTTCTTGAGGGGAAAGCTGTAACTCTGTGAGATGAATTAACGGAAAACAAAGGAGTTTCTCAGAATGCCTCTTTCCCATTTTTAACGGAAGATATTTCCTTTTTCACCATAGTCCTCTATGGGCTTCCAATATCACTTTGCAAATTCCACAAAAACAGACTTAGGAAAGGCTTCTTGAAGGGAATGCTGTAACTCCATTAGGTGAGTTAACAGAACACAAAGCAGTTTCTCAGAGAGCTTCTTTACAGTTTTAACCGGAAAATATATAATTTTTTACCAAAACCCTCTATGGGCTTCCAAATATCACTTTGAAAATTCCACAATAACAGTCTTAGCGAAAGGCTTCTTGAGGGGAAGGCAGTAACTCTGTGAGATGAATTAACAGAAAACAAATCAGTTTCTCAGAAAGATTCTTTCCAGCTTTTAAAGGAAGATATTTCCTTTTTTCACCATAGCCCTCTATGGGCTTCCAAATATCACTTTGCAAATGCCACAAGAACAGTCTTAGCGAAAGGCTTCTTGAGGGGAAAGGTTTAACTCTGTGAGATGAATTAACGGAACACAAAGGAGTTTCTCTGAAACCTTCTTTCTAGTTTTTAACGGAAGATATTTCCTTTTTCACCATATCCCTCTATGGGATTCCAAATATCACTTTACAAATTCCACAAGAACAGATTTAGCGAAAGGCTACTTGAGGGGAAAGGTGTAACTCTGTGAGATGAAATAACAGAACACAAAGGAGTTTCACAGAAAGCTTCTTTCCAGATTTTAACAGAAGATATTTCCTTTTTCACCATAGTCCTCTATGGGCTTCCAAATATCACTGTGCAAATTCCACAAAAACAGACTTAGCGAAAGGCTTCTTGAAGGGAAAGCTGTAATTCTGTGAGATGAATTATCAGAACACAAAGCAGTTTCTCAGAAAGCTTCTTTCCAGTTGTTAACGGAAGATATTTCCTTTTTCACCTTGAACCCTCTATGGGCTTCCAAATATCACTTTGCAAATTACACAAGAACAGTCTTAGTGAAAGGCTTCTTGAGGGGAAAGCAGTAACTGTGGGATGAATTAACCGAACACAAAGCAGTTTCTCAGAAAGCTTCTTTCCAATTTTTAAGGGAAGATTTTCCTTTTTCACCATAGCCCTCTGTGGGCTTCTAAATATCACATTGAAAATTCCACAAGAACAGTCTTCGCGAAAGGCTTCTTGAAAGGAAAGCTGTAACTCTGTGAGATGAATTAACAGAACACAAAGCAGTTTCTCAGAAAGCTTCTTTTCAGTTTTTAACGGAAGATATATCCTTTTTTACCATATCCCTCTATGGGCTTCCAAATATCACTTTGTAAATTCCACAAGAACAGTCTTAGCGAAAGGCTTCTTGTGGGGAACGCAATAACTCTGTTAGATGAATTAACAGAATACAAATCAGTTTCTCAGAAAGCTTCTTTCCAGTTTTTAAAGGAAGATATTTCCTTTTTCACCATAGCCCTCTAAGGGCTTTCAAATATCACTTTGGAAATTCCACAAGAACAGTCTTAGCGAAAGGCTTCTTGATGGGAAAGCAGTAATTCTGTGAGATGAATTAACCGAACATAGAGCAGTATCTCTTTAAGCTTCTTTCCAGTTTTTAACGGAAGATATTTCCTTTTTAGCCATAGCTCTCTATGGGCTTCCAAATATCAATTTGAAAATTCCACAAGAAGAGTCTTAGCGAAAGGATTCTTGAAGGGAAAGCTTTAACTCTGTGGGATGAATTAACAGAACACAGAGCAGTGTCTCATAAAGCTTCTTTCCAGTTTTTAACGAAAGACATTTCCTTTTTCACCATAGCACTCTATGGGCTTCCAAATATAACTTTGCAAATTCCAGAACAACAGACGTAGCGACAGGCTTCTTGGAGGGAAAGCTGTAACTCTGTGAGATGAATTAACAGAACACAAAGCACTTTCTCAGAAAGCTTCTTTCCAGTTTTTAACAGAAGATATTTCCTTTTTCACCATAACCCTCTATGGTCTTCCACATATCACTTTGCAAATTCCACAAGAAGAGTCTTAGCGAAAGGCTTCTTGAGGTGAAAGCAGTAACTCTGTGAGATGAATTAACAGAACACAAAGGAGTTTCTCAGAAAGCTTCTTTCCAGTTTTTAACGGAAGATATTTCCTTTTTCACCATACTCCTCTATGGGCTTCCAAATATCACTGTGCAAATTCCACACAAACAGATTTAGAGAAAGGCTTCTTGAATGGAAAGCTGTAACTCTGTGAGATGAATTAACAGAAAACAAAGCAGTTTCTCAGAAAGCTTCTTTCCAGTTTTTAACGGAAGGTATTTCCTTTTTCACCGTAGCCCTCTACGGACTTCCAAATATAACTTTGCAAATTCCACAAGAACAGTCTTCGCGAAAGGCCTCTTGAGGGGAAAGCTGTAACTCTGTGAGATGAATTAACAGAACACAAAGCAGTTTCTCAGACAGATTCTTACAAGTTTTTAACGGAAGATATTTCCTTTTTCACCTTAACCCTCTATGGGCTTCGAAATATCACTTTGCAAATTCCACAATAAGTGTCTTAGCGAAAGGCTTCTTGAGGGAACAGCAGTAATTGTGAGATAAATTAACCGAACACAAAGCAGTTTCTCAGAAAGCTTCTTTCCAGTTTTTAAGGGAAGATTTTCCTTTCTCACCATAGCCCTCTATGGGCTTCCAAATATCGCATTGCAAATTCCACAAGAACAGACTTAGCGAAAGACTTGTTGAAGGGAAAGCTGTAACTCTGTGAGATGAATTAACAGAAAACAAAGCAGTTCCTCAGAAAGCTTCTTTCCAGTTTTTAACTGAAGATTTTTCCTTTTTCACTATATCCCTCTATGTGCTTCCAAATATCACTTTGCAAATTCCACAAGAACAGTCTTAGCTAAAGGTTTCTTGAGGGGAACGCAGTAAATCTGTGAGATGAATTAACAGAACACAAAGCACGTTCTCAGAAAGCTTCTTTCCAGTTTTTAACGGAAGATATTTACTTTTTCACAGTAGCCCTCTAAGGACTTCCAAATATCACTTTGCAAATTCCAAAAGAACAGTCTTAGCGAAAGGCTTCTTGAGAGGAAAGCTGTAACTCTGTGAGATGAATTAACAGAACACAGAGCAGTTTCTCATAAAGATTCTTTCCAGTTTTTAACGGAAGATGTTTCCTTTTTCACCATAGCACTATATGGGCTTCCAAATACCACTTTGCAAATTCCACAAGAACACAGTTAGCGAAAGGATTCTTGAAGGGAAAGCTGTAACTCTGTGAGATGAATTAACAGAACACGAAGCAGTTTCTCCGAAAGCTTCTTTCCAGTTTTTAACGGAAGATATTTCCTTTTTCACCATAGTCCTCTATGGGCTTCCAAATATCACTGCGCAAATTCCACAAAAACAGACTTAGCGAAAGGCTTCTTTAAGGGAAAGCTGTAACACTCTGAGATGAATTAACAGAACACAAAGCAGTTTCTCAGAATGCTTCTTTCCAGTTTTATCGGAAGATATTTCCTTTTTCACCATAGCCCTCTATGGGCTTCCAAATATCACTGTGCAAATTCCACAAAAACAGACTTAGCGAACGGCTTCCTGAAGGGAATGCTGTAACTCTGTGAGAAGAATTAACCGAACACAAAGCAGTTTCTCTTAAAGCTTTTTTTCCGTTTTTAACGGTGGATATTTCCTTTTTCACCATAGCCCTCTGTGGTCTTCCAAATATCACTGTGCAAAATCCACAAGAACAGTCATAGCGAAAGGCTTCTTCCTGGGAAAGAAGTAACTCTGTGAGATGAATTAATAGAACACCCAGCAGTTTCTCAGAAAGCTTCTTTCCAGTTTTTAGCGGAAGATATTTTCTTTTTCGCCATAGCCCTCTATGGGCTTCCAAATATCACTTTGCAAATTCCAGAAGAACAGTCTTAGCGAAAGGCTTCTTGAGGCGAAAGCAGTTACACTGTGAGATGAATTAACAGGAAACAAAGCAGTTTCTCAGAAAGCATCTTTCCAGTTTTTAACGGAAGATATTTCCTTTTCCCGTAACCCTCTATGAGCTTCCAAATATCACTTTGCAAATTTCTCAAGAACAGCCTTAGTGAAAGGCTTCTTGAAGGGAAAGCTGTTACTCAGTGAGATGAATTAACAGAACACAAAGCAGTTTCTCAGAATGCTTCTTTTAAGTTTTTATCTTAGGATATTTCCTTTTTCACCATAGCCCTCTATGGGCTTCCAAATATCATTTTGCAAATTCCACAAGAACAGTCTTAGTGAAAGGCTTCTTGAGGGGAAACCTGTAACTCTGTTACATGAATTAACAGAACTCAAAGCAGTTTCTCAGAAAGCAGCTTCTTTCCCGTTTTTAACGGAAGATATTTCCTTTTTCACCGTAGCCCACTATGGGCTTACAAATATCACTTTGCAAATTCTACAAAAACAGTCATAGCGAAAGGCTTCTTTAGGGGAAAGCTGTAACTCTGTGAGATGAATTAACAGAAAACAAAGCAGTTTCTCTGACACCTTCTTTCCAGTTTTTAACTTAAGATATTTCCGTTTTCAAAATAGCCCTCTATGGGCTTCCAAATATCACTTTGAAAATTCCACAAGAACAGTCTTTGCGAAAGGATTCTTGAGGGGAAAGCAGTAACTGTGTGAGATGAATTAACAGAACACAAAACAGTTTCTCTGAAAGTTTCTTTCCATTTTTTAACTGAAGATATTTCCTTTTACTCCATAGCCCTCTATGGGCTTCCAAATATCACTTTGCGAATTCCACAAGAACACTCTTAGCGAAAGGCTTCCTGAGGGGAAATCTGTAACTCTGCGAGATGAATTAACAGAACACAAAGTAGTTTCTCAGAAAGCTTCTTTCCCGTTTTTAATGGAAGATATTTCCTTTTTCGCCTTAGCCCTCTATGGGCTTCCAAATAGCACTTTGCAAATTCCACAAGAACAGTCTTAGCGAAAGGCTCCTTGAGGGGAAATCTGTAAGTCTGTGAGATGAATTAACAGAACACAATGCAGTTTCTCAGACAGCTTCATTTCAGTTTTTAACTGAAGATATTTTCTTTTTCACCATAGCCCTCTATGGGCTTCCAAATATCACTTTGCAAATTTCTCAAGAACAGCCTTAGTGAAAGGCTTCTTAAAGGGAAAGCTGTTACTCAGTGAGATGAATTAACAGAACACAAAGCAGTTTCTCAGAATGCTTCTTTTAAATTTTTATCTTAGGATATTTCCTTTTTCACCATAGCCCTCTATGGGCTTCCAAATATCACTTTGCAAATTCTACAAGAACTGTCTGATCAAAAGGCTTCTCGAGAAGAATGCTGTAACTCTGTGAGATGAATTAATAGAACACAACCCAGTTTCTCAAAAAATTTCTTTCCAGTTTTTAATGGAAGATATGTCCTTTTTCACCATAGCCCTCTATGGGCTTCCAAATATCATT
This sequence comes from Chlorocebus sabaeus, assembly GCF_047675955.1. Lineage (NCBI taxonomy): Eukaryota > Metazoa > Chordata > Mammalia > Primates > Cercopithecidae > Chlorocebus > Chlorocebus sabaeus. Next base: position 26,653 of record NW_027327467.1, read on the forward strand.
TTGCAAATTCCACAAGAGCAGTCTTAGTTATCGGCTTCTGGAGGGGAATACTGTAACTCTGTGAGATGAATTAACAGAACACAAAGCAGTTTCTCAGAAAGCTTCTTTCCAGTTTTTAACTGAAGGTATTTCCCTTTTCACCATAGCCCTCTATGGACTTACAAAGATCACTTTGCAAATTCCACAAGAACAGTCTTCGCGAAAGGATCCTTCAGGGGAAAGCTGTAACTATGTGAGATGAATTAACAGAACACAAAGCAGTTTCTCAGAAAGCTTCTGACAAGCTTTTAACGGAAGATATTTCCTTTTTCACCTTTAACCCTCTATGGGCTTCCAAATATCACTTTGCAAAATCCTCAAGAAGAGTGTTAGAGAATGGCTTCTTGCTGGGAAACTAGTAACTCTGTGAGATGAATTAACAGAACAGAGAGCAGTTTCTCAGAAAGCTTCTTTCCAGTTTTTAATGGAAGATATTTCCTTTTTCACTTGAGATGAACAAAGAGAACACAAAGAAGTTTCTCAGAAAGCTTCCTTACAGTTTTTAACGGTAGATATTTCCTTTTTCACCTTAACCCTCTAAGGGCTTCCAAATATCACTTTGAAAATTGCATAAGAACAGTGTTAGCGAAAGGCTCTTTGAGGAGAAAGCAGTAACTGTGAGAAGAATTAACCGAACACAAAGCAGTTTCTCAGAAAGCTTCTTTCCAGTTTTTACGGGAAGATTTTCCTTTTTCACCAAAACACTCTATAGGCTTCCAAATATCACTTTTAAATTCCGCAAGAACAGTCTTAGCGAAAGGCTTCTTGAGGGGAACGCAGTAACTCTGTGAGATGAATTAAGAGAACACAAAGCAATTTCTCAGAAAGCTTCTTTCCAGTTTTTATTTTAGGATATTTCCTTTTTCACCTTAGCCCTCTATGGGCTTCCAAATATCACCTTGCAAATTCCAATAGAACAGTCTTAGCGAAAGACTTCTTGAGGGGAAAGCTGTAACTCTGTGAGATGAATTAACGGAAAACAAAGGAGTTTCTCAGAATGCCTCTTTCCCATTTTTAACGGAAGATATTTCCTTTTTCACCATAGTCCTCTATGGGCTTCCAATATCACTTTGCAAATTCCACAAAAACAGACTTAGGAAAGGCTTCTTGAAGGGAATGCTGTAACTCCATTAGGTGAGTTAACAGAACACAAAGCAGTTTCTCAGAGAGCTTCTTTACAGTTTTAACCGGAAGATATATAATTTTTTACCAAAACCCTCTATGGGCTTCCAAATATCACTTTGAAAATTCCACAATAACAGTCTTAGCGAAAGGCTTCTTGAGGGGAAGGCAGTAACTCTGTGAGATGAATGAACAGAAAACAAATCAGTTTCTCAGAAAGATTCTTTCCAGCTTTTAAAGGAAGATATTTCCTTTTTTCACCATAGCCCTCTATGGGCTTCCAAATATCACTTTGCAAATGCCACAAGAACAGTCTTAGCGAAAGGCTTCTTGAGGGGAAAGGTTTAACTCTGTGAGATGAATTAACGGAACACAAAGGAGTTTCTCTGAAACCTTCTTTCTAGTTTTTAACGGAAGAGATTTCCTTTTTCACCATATCCCTCTATGGGATTCCAAATATCACTTTACAAATTCCACAAGAACAGATTTAGCGAAAGGCTACTTGAGGGGAAAGGTGTAACTCTGTGAGATGAAATAACAGAACACAAAGGAGTTTCTCAGAAAGCTTCTTTCCAGATTTTAACAGAAGATATTTCCTTTTTCACCATAGTCCTCTATGGGCTTCCAAATATCACTGTGCAAATTCCACAAAAACAGACTTAGCGAAAGGCTTCTTGAAGGGAAAGCTGTAATTCTGTGAGATGAATTATCAGAACACAAAGCAGTTTCTCAGAAAGCTTCTTTCCAGTTGTTAACGGAAGATATTTCCTTTTTCACCTTGAACCCTCTATGGGCTTCCAAATATCACTTTGCAAATTACACAAGAACAGTCTTAGTGAAAGGCTTCTTGAGGGGAAAGCAGTAACTGTGAGATGAATTAACCGAACACAAAGCAGTTTCTCAGAAAGCTTCTTTCCAATTTTTAAGGGAAGATTTTCCTTTTTCACCATAGCCCTCTGTGGTCTTCTAAATATCACATTGAAAATTCCACAAGAACAGTCTTCGCGAAAGGCTTCTTGAAAGGAAAGCTGTAACTCTGTGAGATGAATTAACAGAACACAAAGCAGTTTCTCAGAAAGCTTCTTTTCAGTTTTTAACGGAAGATATATCCTTTTTTACCATATCCCTCTATGGGCTTCCAAATATCACTTTGTAAATTCCACAAGAACAGTCTTAGCGAAAGGCTTCTTGTGGGGAACGCAATAACTCTGTTAGATGAATTAACAGAATACAAATCAGTTTCTCAGAAAGCTTCTTTCCAGTTTTTAAAGGAAGATATTTCCTTTTTCACCATAGCCCTCTAAGGGCTTTCAAATATCACTTTGGAAATTCCACAAGAACAGTCTTAGCGAAAGGCTTCTTGATGGGAAAGCAGTAATTCTGTGAGATGAATTAACCGAACATAGAGCAGTATCTCTTTAAGCTTCTTTCCAGTTTTTAACGGAAGATATTTCCTTTTTAGCCATAGCTCTCTATGGGCTTCCAAATATCAATTTGAAAATTCCACAAGAAGAGTCTTAGCGAAAGGATTCTTGAAGGGAAAGCTTTAACTCTGTGGGATGAATTAACAGAACACAGAGCAGTGTCTCATAAAGCTTCTTTCCAGTTTTTAACGAAAGACATTTCCTTTTTCACCATAGCACTCTATGGGCTTCCAAATATAACTTTGCAAATTCCAGAACAACAGACGTAGCGACAGGCTTCTTGGAGGGAAAGCTGTAACTCTGTGAGATGAATTAACAGAACACAAAGCACTTTCTCAGAAAGCTTCTTTCCAGTTTTTAACAGAAGATATTTCCTTTTTCACCATAACCCTCTATGGTCTTCCACATATCACTTTGCAAATTCCACAAGAAGAGTCTTAGCGAAAGGCTTCTTGAGGTGAAAGCAGTAACTCTGTGAGATGAATTAACAGAACACAAAGGAGTTTCTCAGAAAGCTTCTTTCCAGTTTTTAACGGAAGATATTTCCTTTTTCACCATACTCCTCTATGGGCTTCCAAATATCACTGTGCAAATTCCACACAAACAGATTTAGAGAAAGGCTTCTTGAATGGAAAGCTGTAACTCTGTGAGATGAATTAACAGAAAACAAAGCAGTTTCTCAGAAAGCTTCTTTCCAGTTTTTAACGGAAGGTATTTCCTTTTTCACCGTAGCCCTCTACGGACTTCCAAATATAACTTTGCAAATTCCACAAGAACAGTCTTCGCGAAAGGCCTCTTGAGGGGAAAGCTGTAACTCTGTGAGATGAATTAACAGAACACAAAGCAGTTTCTCAGACAGATTCTTACAAGTTTTTAACGGAAGATATTTCCTTTTTCACCTTAACCCTCTATGGGCTTCGAAATATCACTTTGCAAATTCCACAATAAGTGTCTTAGTGAAAGGCTTCTTGAGGGAACAGCAGTAATTGTGAGATAAATTAACCGAACACAAAGCAGTTTCTCAGAAAGCTTCTTTCCAGTTTTTAAGGGAAGATTTTCCTTTCTCACCATAGCCCTCTATGGGCTTCCAAATATCGCATTGCAAATTACACAAGAACAGACTTAGCGAAAGACTTGTTGAAGGGAAAGCTGTAACTCTGTGAGATGAATTAACAGAAAACAAAGCAGTTCCTCAGAAAGCTTCTTTCCAGTTTTTAACGAAAGACATTTCCTTTTTCACCATAGCACTCTATGTGCTTCCAAATATCACTTTGCAAATTCCACAAGAACAGTCTTAGCTAAAGGTTTCTTGAGGGGAACGCAGTAAATCTGTGAGATGAATTAACAGAACACAAAGCACGTTCTCAGAAAGCTTCTTTCCAGTTTTTAACGGAAGATATTTACTTTTTCACAGTAGCCCTCTAAGGACTTCCAAATATCACTTTGCAAATTCCAAAAGAACAGTCTTAGCGAAAGGCTTCTTGGGAGGAAAGCTGTAACTCTGTGAGATGAATTAACAGAACACAGAGCAGTTTCTCATAAAGATTCTTTCCAGTTTTTAACGGAAGATGTTTCCTTTTTCACCATAGCACTATATGGGCTTCCAAATATCACTTTGCAAATTCCACAAGAACACAGTTAGCGAAAGGATTCTTGAAGGGAAAGCTGTAACTCTGTGAGATGAATTAACAGAACACGAAGCAGTTTCTCCGAAAGCTTCTTTCCAGTTTTTAACGGAAGATATTTCCTTTTTCACCATAGTCCTCTATGGGCTTCCAAATATCACTGCGCAAATTCCACAAAAACAGACTTAGCGAAAGGCTTCTTTAAGGGAAAGCTGTAACACTCTGAGATGAATTAACAGAACACAAAGCAGTTTCTCAGAATGCTTCTTTCCAGTTTTATCGGAAGATATTTCCTTTTTCACCATAGCCCTCTATGGGCTTCCAAATATCACTGTGCAAATTCCACAAAAACAGACTTAGCGAACGGCTTCCTGAAGGGAATGCTGTAACTCTGTGAGAAGAATTAACCGAACACAAAGCAGTTTCTCTTAAAGCTTTTTTTCCGTTTTTAACGGTGGATATTTCCTTTTTCACCATAGCCCTCTGTGGTCTTCCAAATATCACTGTGCAATATCCACAAGAACAGTCATAGCGAAAGGCTTCTTCCTGGGAAAGAAGTAACTCTGTGAGATGAATTAATAGAACACCCAGCAGTTTCTCAGAAAGCTTCTTTCCAGTTTTTAGCGGAAGATATTTTCTTTTTCGCCATAGCCCTCTATGGGCTTCCAAATATCACTTTGCAAATTCCAGAAGAACAGTCTTAGCGAAAGGCTTCTTGAGGCGAAAGCAGTTACACTGTGAGATGAATTAACAGGAAACAAAGCAGTTTCTCAGAAAGCATCTTTCCAGTTTTTAACGGAAGATATTTCCTTTTCCCGTAACCCTCTATGAGCTTCCAAATATCACTTTGCAAATTTCTCAAGAACAGCCTTAGTGAAAGGCTTCTTGAAGGGAAAGCTGTTACTCAGTGAGATGAATTAACAGAACACAAAGCAGTTTCTCAGAATGCTTCTTTTAAGTTTTTATCTTAGGATATTTCCTTTTTCACCATAGCCCTCTATGGGCTTCCAAATATCATTTTGCAAATTCCACAAGAACAGTCTTAGTGAAAGGCTTCTTGAGGGGAAACCTGTAACTCTGTTAGATGAATTAACAGAACTCAAAGCAGTTTCTCAGAAAGCAGCTTCTTTCCCGTTTTTAACGGAAGATATTTCCTTTTTCACCGTAGCCCACTATGGGCTTACAAATATCACTTTGCAAATTCTACAAAAACAGTCATAGCGAAAGGCTTCTTTAGGGGAAAGCTGTAACTCTGTGAGATGAATTAACAGAAAACAAAGCAGTTTCTCTGACACCTTCTTTCCAGTTTTTAACTTAAGATATTTCCGTTTTCAAAATAGCCCTCTATGGGCTTCCAAATATCACTTTGAAAATTCCACAAGAACAGTCTTTGCGAAAGGATTCTTGAGGGGAAAGCAGTAACTGTGTGAGATGAATTAACAGAACACAAAACAGTTTCTCTGAAAGTTTCTTTCCATTTTTTAACTGAAGATATTTCCTTTTACTCCATAGCCCTCTATGGGCTTCCAAATATCACTTTGCGAATTCCACAAGAACACTCTTAGCGAAAGGCTTCCTGAGGGGAAATCTGTAACTCTGCGAGATGAATTAACAGAACACAAAGTAGTTTCTCAGAAAGCTTCTTTCCCGTTTTTAATGGAAGATATTTCCTTTTTCGCCTTAGCCCTCTATGGGCTTCCAAATAGCACTTTGCAAATTCCACAAGAACAGTCTTAGCGAAAGGCTCCTTGAGGGGAAATCTGTAAGTCTGTGAGATGAATTAACAGAACACAATGCAGTTTCTCAGACAGCTTCATTTCAGTTTTTAACTGAAGATATTTTCTTTTTCACCATAGCCCTCTATGGGCTTCCAAATATCACTTTGCAAATTTCTCAAGAACAGCCTTAGTGAAAGGCTTCTTAAAGGGAAAGCTGTTACTCAGTGAGATGAATTAACAGAACACAAAGAAGTTTCTCAGAATGCTTCTTTTAAATTTTTATCTTAGGATATTTCCTTTTTCACCATAGCCCTCTATGGGCTTCCAAATATCACTTTGCAAATTCTACAAGAACTGTCTGATCAAAAGGCTTCTCGAGAAGAATGCTGTAACTCTGTGAGATGAATTAATAGAACACAACCCAGTTTCTCAAAAAATTTCTTTCCAGTTTTTAATGGAAGATATGTCCTTTTTCACCATAGCCCTCTATGGGCTTCCAAATATCATTTTGCAAATTCCACAAGAGCAGTCTTAGTTATCGGCTTCTGGAGGGGAATACTGTAACTCTGTGAGATGAATTAACAGAACACAAAGCAGTTTCTCAGAAAGCTTCTTTCCAGTTTTTAACTGAAGGTATTTCCTTTTTCACCATAGCCCTCTATGGACTTACAAAGATCACTTTGCAAATTCCACAAGAACAGTCTTCGCGAAAGGATCCTTCAGGGGAAAGCTGTAACTATGTGAGATGAATTAACAGAACACAAAGCAGTTTCTCAGAAAGCTTCTGACAAGCTTTTAACGGAAGATATTTCCTTTTTCACCTTTAACCCTCTATGGGCTTCCAAATATCACTTTGCAAAATCCTCAAGAAGAGTGTTAGAGAATGGCTTCTTGCTGGGAAACTAGTAACTCTGTGAGATGAATTAACAGAACAGAGAGCAGTTTCTCAGAAAGCTTCTTTCCAGTTTTTAATGGAAGATATTTCCTTTTTCACTTGAGATGAACAAAGAGAACACAAAGAAGTTTCTCAGAAAGCTTCCTTACAGTTTTTTACGGTAGATATTTCCTTTTTCACCTTAACCCTCTAAGGGCTTCCAAATATCACTTTGAAAATTGCATAAGAACAGTGTTAGCGAAAGGCTCTTTGAGGAGAAAGCAGTAACTGTGAGAAGAATTAACCGAACACAAAGCAGTTTCTCAGAAAGCTTCTTTCCAGTTTTTACGGGAAGATTTTCCTTTTTCACCAAAACACTCTATAGGCTTCCAAATATCACTTTTAAATTCCGCAAGAACAGTCTTAGCGAAAGGCTTCTTGAGGGGAACGCAGTAACTCTGTGAGATGAATTAAGAGAACACAAAGCAATTTCTCAGAAAGCTTCTTTCCAGTTTTTATTTTAGGATATTTCCTTTTTCACCTTAGCCCTCTATGGGCTTCCAAATATCACCTTGCAAATTCCAATAGAACAGTCTTAGCGAAAGACTTCTTGAGGGGAAAGCTGTAACTCTGTGAGATGAATTAACGGAAAACAAAGGAGTTTCTCAGAATGCCTCTTTCCCATTTTTAACGGAAGATATTTCCTTTTTCACCATAGTCCTCTATGGGCTTCCAATATCACTTTGCAAATTCCACAAAAACAGACTTAGGAAAGGCTTCTTGAAGGGAATGCTGTAACTCCATTAGGTGAGTTAACAGAACACAAAGCAGTTTCTCAGAGAGCTTCTTTACAGTTTTAACCGGAAGATATATAATTTTTTACCAAAACCCTCTATGGGCTTCCAAATATCACTTTGAAAATTCCACAATAACAGTCTTAGCGAAAGGCTTCTTGAGGGGAAGGCAGTAACTCTGTGAGATGAATGAACAGAAAACAAATCAGTTTCTCAGAAAGATTCTTTCCAGCTTTTAAAGGAAGATATTTCCTTTTTTCACCATAGCCCTCTATGGGCTTCCAAATATCACTTTGCAAATGCCACAAGAACAGTCTTAGCGAAAGGCTTCTTGAGGGGAAAGGTTTAACTCTGTGAGATGAATTAACGGAACACAAAGGAGTTTCTCTGAAACCTTCTTTCTAGTTTTTAACGGAAGATATTTCCTTTTTCACCATATCCCTCTATGGGATTCCAAATATCACTTTGCAAATTACACAAGAACAGTCTTAGTGAAAGGCTTCTTGAGGGGAAAGCAGTAACTGTGAGATGAATTAACCGAACACAAAGCAGTTTCTCAGAAAGCTTCTTTCCAATTTTTAAGGGAAGATTTTCCTTTTTCACCATAGCCCTCTGTGGGCTTCTAAATATCACATTGAAAATTCCACAAGAACAGTCTTCGCGAAAGGCTTCTTGAAAGGAAAGCTGTAACTCTGTGAGATGAATTAACAGAACACAAAGCAGTTTCTCAGAAAGCTTCTTTTCAGTTTTTAACGGAAGATATATCCTTTTTTACCATATCCCTCTATGGGCTTCCAAATATCACTTTGTAAATTCCACAAGAACAGTCTTAGCGAAAGGCTTCTTGTGGGGAACGCAATAACTCTGTTAGATGAATTAACAGAATACAAATCAGTTTCTCAGAAAGCTTCTTTCCAGTTTTTAAAGGAAGATATTTCCTTTTTCACCATAGCCCTCTAAGGGCTTTCAAATATCACTTTGGAAATTCCACAAGAACAGTCTTAGCGAAAGGCTTCTTGATGGGAAAGCAGTAATTCTGTGAGATGAATTAACCGAACATAGAGCAGTATCTCTTTAAGCTTCTTTCCAGTTTTTAACGGAAGATATTTCCTTTTTAGCCATAGCTCTCTATGGGCTTCCAAATATCAATTTGAAAATTCCACAAGAAGAGTCTTAGCGAAAGGATTCTTGAAGGGAAAGCTTTAACTCTGTGGGATGAATTAACAGAACACAGAGCAGTGTCTCATAAAGCTTCTTTCCAGTTTTTAACGAAAGACATTTCCTTTTTCACCATAGCACTCTATGGGCTTCCAAATATAACTTTGCAAATTCCAGAACAACAGACGTAGCGACAGGCTTCTTGGAGGGAAAGCTGTAACTCTGTGAGATGAATTAACAGAACACAAAGCACTTTCTCAGAAAGCTTCTTTCCAGTTTTTAACAGAAGATATTTCCTTTTTCACCATAACCCTCTATGGTCTTCCACATATCACTTTGCAAATTCCACAAGAAGAGTCTTAGCGAAAGGCTTCTTGAGGTGAAAGCAGTAACTCTGTGAGATGAATTAACAGAACACAAAGGAGTTTCTCAGAAAGCTTCTTTCCAGTTTTTAACGGAAGATATTTCCTTTTTCACCATACTCCTCTATGGGCTTCCAAATATCACTGTGCAAATTCCACACAAACAGATTTAGAGAAAGGCTTCTTGAATGGAAAGCTGTAACTCTGTGAGATGAATTAACAGAAAACAAAGCAGTTTCTCAGAAAGCTTCTTTCCAGTTTTTAACGGAAGGTATTTCCTTTTTCACCGTAGCCCTCTACGGACTTCCAAATATAACTTTGCAAATTCCACAAGAACAGTCTTCGCGAAAGGCCTCTTGAGGGGAAAGCTGTAACTCTGTGAGATGAATTAACAGAACACAAAGCAGTTTCTCAGACAGATTCTTACAAGTTTTTAACGGAAGATATTTCCTTTTTCACCTTAACCCTCTATGGGCTTCGAAATATCACTTTGCAAATTCCACAATAAGTGTCTTAGCGAAAGGCTTCTTGAGGGAACAGCAGTAATTGTGAGATAAATTAACCGAACACAAAGCAGTTTCTCAGAAAGCTTCTTTCCAGTTTTTAAGGGAAGATTTTCCTTTCTCACCATAGCCCTCTATGGGCTTCCAAATATCGCATTGCAAATTCCACAAGAACAGACTTAGCGAAAGACTTGTTGAAGGGAAAGCTGTAACTCTGTGAGATGAATTAACAGAAAACAAAGCAGTTCCTCAGAAAGCTTCTTTCCAGTTTTTAACTGAAGATATATCCTTTTTCACTATATCCCTCTATGTGCTTCCAAATATCACTTTGCAAATTCCACAAGAACAGTCTTAGCTAAAGGTTTCTTGAGGGGAACGCAGTAAATCTGTGAGATGAATTAACAGAACACAAAGCACGTTCTCAGAAAGCTTCTTTCCAGTTTTTAACGGAAGATATTTACTTTTTCACAGTAGCCCTCTAAGGACTTCCAAATATCACTTTGCAAATTCCAAAAGAACAGTCTTAGCGAAAGGCTTCTTGAGAGGAAAGCTGTAACTCTGTGAGATGAATTAACAGAACACAGAGCAGTTTCTCATAAAGATTCTTTCCAGTTTTTAACGGAAGATGTTTCCTTTTTCACCATAGCACTATATGGGCTTCCAAATATCACTTTGCAAATTCCACAAGAACACAGTTAGCGAAAGGATTCTTGAAGGGAAAGCTGTAACTCTGTGAGATGAATTAACAGAACACGAAGCAGTTTCTCCGAAAGCTTCTTTCCAGTTTTTAACGGAAGATATTTCCTTTTTCACCATAGTCCTCTATGGGCTTCCAAATATCACTGTGCAAATTCCACAAAAACAGACTTAGCGAAAGGCTTCTTTAAGGGAAAGCTGTAACACTCTGAGATGAATTAACAGAACACAAAGCAGTTTCTCAGAATGCTTCTTTCCAGTTTTATCGGAAGATATTTCCTTTTTCACCATAGCCCTCTATGGGCTTCCAAATATCACTGTGCAAATTCCACAAAAACAGACTTAGCGAAAGGCTTCTTTAAGGGAAAGCTGTAACACTCTGAGATGAATTAACAGAACACAAAGCAGTTTCTCAGAATGCTTCTTTCCAGTTTTATCGGAAGATATTTCCTTTTTCACCATAGCCCTCTATGGGCTTCCAAATATCACTGTGCAAATTCCACAAAAACAGACTTAGCGAACGGCTTCCTGAAGGGAATGCTGTAACTCTGTGAGAAGAATTAACCGAACACAAAGCAGTTTCTCTTAAAGCTTTTTTTCCGTTTTTAACGGTGGATATTTCCTTTTTCACCATAGCCCTCTGTGGTCTTCCAAATATCACTGTGCAAAATCCACAAGAACAGTCATAGCGAAAGGCTTCTTCCTGGGAAAGAAGTAACTCTGTGAGATGAATTAATAGAACACCCAGCAGTTTCTCAGAAAGCTTCTTTCCAGTTTTTAGCGGAAGATATTTTCTTTTTCGCCATAGCCCTCTATGGGCTTCCAAATATCACTTTGCAAATTCCAGAAGAACAGTCTTAGCGAAAGGCTTCTTGAGGCGAAAGCAGTTACACTGTGAGATGAATTAACAGGAAACAAAGCAGTTTCTCAGAAAGCATCTTTCCAGTTTTTAACGGAAGATATTTCCTTTTCCCGTAACCCTCTATGAGCTTCCAAATATCACTTTGCAAATTTCTCAAGAACAGCCTTAGTGAAAGGCTTCTTGAAGGGAAAGCTGTTACTCAGTGAGATGAATTAACAGAACACAAAGCAGTTTCTCAGAATGCTTCTTTTAAGTTTTTATCTTAGGATATTTCCTTTTTCACCATAGCCCTCTATGGGCTTCCAAATATCATTTTGCAAATTCCACAAGAACAGTCTTAGTGAAAGGCTTCTTGAGGGGAAACCTGTAACTCTGTTAGATGAATTAACAGAACTCAAAGCAGTTTCTCAGAAAGCAGCTTCTTTCCCGTTTTTAACGGAAGATATTTCCTTTTTCACCGTAGCCCACTATGGGCTTACAAATATCACTTTGCAAATTCTACAAAAACAGTCATAGCGAAAGGCTTCTTTAGGGGAAAGCTGTAACTCTGTGAGATGAATTAACAGAAAACAAAGCAGTTTCTCTGACACCTTCTTTCCAGTTTTTAACTTAAGATATTTCCGTTTTCAAAATAGCCCTCTATGGGCTTCCAAATATCACTTTGAAAATTCCACAAGAACAGTCTTTGCGAAAGGATTCTTGAGGGGAAAGCAGTAACTGTGTGAGATGAATTAACAGAACACAAAACAGTTTCTCTGAAAGTTTCTTTCCATTTTTTAACTGAAGATATTTCCTTTTACTCCATAGCCCTCTATGGGATTCCAAATATCACTTTGCGAATTCCACAAGAACACTCTTAGCGAAAGGCTTCCTGAGGGGAAATCTGTAACTCTGCGAGATGAATTAACAGAACACAAAGTAGTTTCTCAGAAAGCTTCTTTCCCGTTTTTAATGGAAGATATTTCCTTTTTCGCCTTAGCCCTCTATGGGCTTCCAAATAGCACTTTGCAAATTCCACAAGAACAGTCTTAGCGAAAGGCTCCTTGAGGGGAAATCTGTAAGTCTGTGAGATGAATTAACAGAACACAATGCAGTTTCTCAGACAGCTTCATTTCAGTTTTTAACTGAAGATATTTTCTTTTTCACCATAGCCCTCTATGGGCTTCCAAATATCACTTTGCAAATTTCTCAAGAACAGCCTTAGTGAAAGGCTTCTTAAAGGGAAAGCTGTTACTCAGTGAGATGAATTAACAGAACACAAAGCAGTTTCTCAGAAAGCTTCTTTCCAGTTTTTAGCGGGAGATATTTTCTTTTTCACCATAGCCCTCTATGGGATTCCAAATATCACTTTGCCAATTCCACAAGAACAGTCTTAGCGAAAGGTTTCTTCAGGGGAAAGCTGTAACTCTCTGAGATGAATTAACAGAACACAAAGGAGTTTCTCTTAAACCTTCTTTCCAGTTTTTAACGGAAGATATTTCCTTTTTCACCATATCCCTCTATGGGCTTCCAAATATCACTTTGCAAATTCCACAAGAACAGACTTCGCGAAAGGCTTCTTGAGGGGAAAGGTGTAACTCTGTGAGATGAAATAACAGAACACAAAGGAGTTTCTAAAAAAGCTTCTTTCCAGATTTAAACGGAAGATATTTCCTTTTTCACCATAGTCCTCTATGGGCTTCCAAATATCACTGTGCAAATTCCACAAAAACAGACTTAACGCAAGGCTTCTTGAAGGAAAGCTGTAAGTCTGTGAGATGAATTAACAGAACACAAAACCGTTTCTCAGAAAGCTTCGTTCCAGTTTTTAACTGAAGGTATTTGCTTTTTCACCATAGCCCTCTATGGACTTACAAAGATCACTTTGCAAATTCCACAAGAACAGTCTTCGCGAAAGGATCCTTCAGGGGATAGCTGTAACTATGTGAGATGAATTAACAGAACACAAAGCAGTTTCTCAGAAAGCTTCTGACAAGCTTTTAACGGAAGATATTTCCTTTTTCACCTTTAACCCTCTATGGGCTTCCAAATATCACTTTGCAAAATCCTCAAGAAGAGTGTTAGAGAATGGCTTCTTGCTGGGAAACTAGTAACTCTGTGAGATGAATTAACAGAACAGAGAGCAGTTTCTCAGAAAGCTTCTTTCCAGTTTTTAATGGAAGATATTTCCTTTTTCACTTGAGATGAACAAAGAGAACACAAAGAAGTTTCTCAGAAAGCTTCCTTACAGTTTTTAACGGTAGATATTTCCTTTTTCAGCTTAACCCTCTAAGGGCTTCCAAATATCACTTTGAAAATTGCATAAGAACAGTGTTAGCGAAAGGCTCTTTGAGGAGAAAGCAGTAACTGTGAGAAGAATTAACCGAACACAAAGCAGTTTCTCAGAAAGCTTCTTTCCAGTTTTTACGGGAAGATTTTCCTTTTTCAACAAAACACTCTATAGGCTTCCAAATATCACTTTTAAATTCCGCAAGAACAGTCTTAGCGAAAGGCTTCTTGAGGGGAACGCAGTAACTCTGTGAGATGAATTAACAGAACACAAAGCACTTTCTCAGAAAGCTTCTTTCCAGTTTTTATTTTAGGATATTTCCTTTTTCACCTTAGCCCTCTAAGGGCTTCCAAATATCACCTTGCAAATTCCAATAGAACAGTCTTAGCGAAAGGCTTCTTGAGGGGAAAGCTGTAACTCTGTGAGATGAATTAACGGAAAACAAAGGAGTTTCTCAGAATGCCTCTTTCCCATTTTTAACGGAAGATATTTCCTTTTTCACCATAGTCCTCTATGGGCTTCCAATATCACTTTGCAAATTCCACAAAAACAGACTTAGGAAAGGCTTCTTGAAGGGAATGCTGTAACTCCATTAGGTGAGTTAACAGAACACAAAGCAGTTTCTCAGAGAGCTTCTTTACAGTTTTAACCGGAAGATATATAATTTTTTACCAAAACCCTCTATGGGCTTCCAAATATCACTTTGAAAATTCCACAATAACAGTCTTAGCGAAAGGCTTCTTGAGGGGAAGGCAGTAACTCTGTGAGATGAATGAACAGAAAACAAATCAGTTTCTCAGAAAGATTCTTTCCAGCTTTTAAAGGAAGATATTTCCTTTTTTCACCATAGCCCTCTATGGGCTTCCAAATATCACTTTGCAAATGCCACAAGAACAGTCTTAGCGAAAGGCTTCTTGAGGGGAAAGGTTTAACTCTGTGAGATGAATTAACGGAACACAAAGGAGTTTCTCTGAAACCTTCTTTCTAGTTTTTAACGGAAGATATTTCCTTTTTCACCATATCCCTCTATGGGATTCCAAATATCACTTTACAAATTCCACAAGAACAGATTTAGCGAAAGGCTACTTGAGGGGAAAGGTGTAACTCTGTGAGATGAAATAACAGAACACAAAGGAGTTTCTCAGAAAGCTTCTTTCCAGATTTTAACAGAAGATATTTCCTTTTTCACCATAGTCCTCTATGGGCTTCCAAATATCACTGTGCAAATTCCACAAAAACAGACGTAGCGAAAGGCTTCTTGAAGGGAAAGCTGTAATTCTGTGAGATGAATTATCAGAACACAAAGCAGTTTCTCAGAAAGCTTCTTTCCAGTTGTTAACGGAAGATATTTCCTTTTTCACCTTGAACCCTCTATGGGCTTCCAAATATCACTTTGCAAATTACACAAGAACAGTCTTAGTGAAAGGATTCTTGAGGGGAAAGCAGTATCTGTGGGATGAATTAACCGAACACAAAGCAGTTTCTCAGAAAGCTTCTTTCCAATTTTTAAGGGAAGATTTTCCTTTTTCACCATAGCCCTCTGTGGGCTTCTAAATATCACATTGAAAATTCCACAAGAACAGTCTTTGCGAAAGGCTTCTTGAAAGGAAAGCTGTAACCCTGTGAGATGAATTAACAGAACACAAAGCAGTTTCTCAGAAAGCTTCTTTTCAGTTTTTAACGGAAGATATATCCTTTTTTACCATATCCCTCTATGGGCTTCCAAATATCACTTTGTAAATTCCACAAGAACAGTCTTAGCGAAAGGCTTCTTGTGGGGAACGCAATAACTCTGTTAGATGAATTAACAGAATACAAATCAGTTTCTCAGAAAGCTTCTTTCCAGTTTTTAAAGGAAGATATTTCCTTTTTCACCATAGCCCTCTAAGGGCTTTCAAATATCACTTTGGAAATTCCACAAGAACAGTCTTAGCGAAAGGCTTCTTGATGGGAAAGCAGTAATTCTGTGAGATGAATTAACCGAACATAGAGCAGTATCTCTTTAAGCTTCTTTCCAGTTTTTAACGGAAGATATTTCCTTTTTAGCCATAGCTCTCTATGGGCTTCCAAATATCAATTTGAAAATTCCACAAGAAGAGTCTTAGCGAAAGGATTCTTGAAGGGAAAGCTTTAACTCTGTGGGATGAATTAACAGAACACAGAGCAGTGTCTCATAAAGCTTCTTTCCAGTTTTTAACGAAAGACATTTCCTTTTTCACCATAGCACTCTATGGGCTTCCAAATATAACTTTGCAAATTCCAGAACAACAGACGTAGCGACAGGCTTCTTGGAGGGAAAGCTGTAACTCTGTGAGATGAATTAACAGAACACAAAGCACTTTCTCAGAAAGCTTCTTTCCAGTTTTTAACAGAAGATATTTCCTTTTTCACCATAACCCTCTATGGTCTTCCACATATCACTTTGCAAATTCCACAAGAAGAGTCTTAGCGAAAGGCTTCTTGAGGTGAAAGCAGTAACTCTGTGAGATGAATTAACAGAACACAAAGGAGTTTCTCAGAAAGCTTCTTTCCAGTTTTTAACGGAAGATATTTCCTTTTTCACCATACTCCTCTATGGGCTTCCAAATATCACTGTGCAAATTCCACACAAACAGATTTAGAGAAAGGCTTCTTGAATGGAAAGCTGTAACTCTGTGAGATGAATTAACAGAAAACAAAGCAGTTTCTCAGAAAGCTTCTTTCCAGTTTTTAACGGAAGGTATTTCCTTTTTCACCGTAGCCCTCTACGGACTTCCAAATATAACTTTGCAAATTCCACAAGAACAGTCTTCGCGAAAGGCCTCTTGAGGGGAAAGCTGTAACTCTGTGAGATGAATTAACAGAACACAAAGCAGTTTCTCAGACAGATTCTTACAAGTTTTTAACGGAAGATATTTCCTTTTTCACCTTAACCCTCTATGGGCTTCGAAATATCACTTTGCAAATTCCACAATAAGTGTCTTAGCGAAAGGCTTCTTGAGGGAACAGCAGTAATTGTGAGATAAATTAACCGAACACAAAGCAGTTTCTCAGAAAGCTTCTTTCCAGTTTTTAAGGGAAGATTTTCCTTTCTCACCATAGCCCTCTATGGGCTTCCAAATATCGCATTGCAAATTCCACAAGAACAGACTTAGCGAAAGACTTGTTGAAGGGAAAGCTGTAACTCTGTGAGATGAATTAACAGAAAACAAAGCAGTTCCTCAGAAAGCTTCTTTCCAGTTTTTAACTGAAGATTTTTCCTTTTTCACTATATCCCTCTATGTGCTTCCAAATATCACTTTGCAAATTCCACAAGAACAGTCTTAGCTAAAGGTTTCTTGAGGGGAACGCAGTAAATCTGTGAGATGAATTAACAGAACACAAAGCACGTTCTCAGAAAGCTTCTTTCCAGTTTTTAACGGAAGATATTTACTTTTTCACCATAGCCCTCTAAGGACTTCCAAATATCACTTTGCAAATTCCAAAAGAACAGTCTTAGCGAAAGGCTTCTTGAGAGGAAAGCTGTAACTCTGTGAGATGAATTAACAGAACACAGAGCAGTTTCTCATAAAGATTCTTTCCAGTTTTTAACGGAAGATGTTTCCTTTTTCACCATAGCACTATATGGGCTTCCAAATATCACTTTGCAAATTCCACAAGAACACAGTTAGCGAAAGGATTCTTGAAGGGAAAGCTGTAACTCTGTGAGATGAATTAACAGAACACGAAGCAGTTTCTCCGAAAGCTTCTTTCCAGTTTTTAACGGAAGATATTTCCTTTTTCACCTTGAACCCTCTATGGGCTTCCAAATATCACTGTGCAAATTCCACAAAAACAGACTTAGCGAAAGGCTTCTTTAAGGGAAAGCTGTAACACTCTGAGATGAATTAACAGAACACAAAGCAGTTTCTCAGAATGCTTCTTTCCAGTTTTATCGGAAGATATTTCCTTTTTCACCATAGCCCTCTATGGGCTTCCAAATATCACTGTGCAAATTCCACAAAAACAGACTTAGCGAACGGCTTCCTGAAGGGAATGCTGTAACTCTGTGAGAAGAATTAACCGAACACAAAGCAGTTTCTCTTAAAGCTTTTTTTCCGTTTTTAACGGTGGATATTTCCTTTTTCACCATAGCCCTCTGTGGTCTTCCAAATATCACTGTGCAAAATCCACAAGAACAGTCATAGCGAAAGGCTTCTTCCTGGGAAAGAAGTAACTCTGTGAGATGAATTAATAGAACACCCAGCAGTTTCTCAGAAAGCTTCTTTCCAGTTTTTAGCGGAAGATATTTTCTTTTTCGCCATAGCCCTCTATGGGCTTCCAAATATCACTTTGCAAATTCCAGAAGAACAGTCTTAGCGAAAGGCTTCTTGAGGCGAAAGCAGTTACACTGTGAGATGAATTAACAGGAAACAAAGCAGTTTCTCAGAAAGCATCTTTCCAGTTTTTAACGGAAGATATTTCCTTTTCCCGTAACCCTCTATGAGCTTCCAAATATCACTTTGCAAATTTCTCAAGAACAGCCTTAGTGAAAGGCTTCTTGAAGGGAA
The DNA here is from genome assembly GCF_047675955.1 of Chlorocebus sabaeus. Taxonomy (NCBI): domain Eukaryota; kingdom Metazoa; phylum Chordata; class Mammalia; order Primates; family Cercopithecidae; genus Chlorocebus; species Chlorocebus sabaeus. The sequence continues at coordinate 44,628 of NW_027327467.1, forward strand.
AGCTGTTACTCAGTGAGATGAATTAACAGAACACAAAGCAGTTTCTCAGAATGCTTCTTTTAAGTTTTTATCTTAGGATATTTCCTTTTTCACCATAGCCCTCTATGGGCTTCCAAATATCATTTTGCAAATTCCACAAGAACAGTCTTAGTGAAAGGCTTCTTGAGGGGAAACCTGTAACTCTGTTAGATGAATTAACAGAACTCAAAGCAGTTTCTCAGAAAGCAGCTTCTTTCCCGTTTTTAACGGAAGATATTTCCTTTTTCACCGTAGCCCACTATGGGCTTACAAATATCACTTTGCAAATTCTACAAAAACAGTCATAGCGAAAGGCTTCTTTAGGGGAAAGCTGTAACTCTGTGAGATGAATTAACAGAAAACAAAGCAGTTTCTCTGACACCTTCTTTCCAGTTTTTAACTTAAGATATTTCCGTTTTCAAAATAGCCCTCTATTGGCTTCCAAATATCACTTTGAAAATTCCACAAGAACAGTCTTTGCGAAAGGATTCTTGAGGGGAAAGCAGTAACTGTGTGAGATGAATTAACAGAACACAAAACAGTTTCTCTGAAAGTTTCTTTCCATTTTTTAACTGAAGATATTTCCTTTTACTCCATAGCCCTCTATGGGCTTCCAAATATCACTTTGCGAATTCCACAAGAACACTCTTAGCGAAAGGCTTCCTGAGGGGAAATCTGTAACTCTGCGAGATGAATTAACAGAACACAAAGTAGTTTCTCAGAAAGCTTCTTTCCCGTTTTTAATGGAAGATATTTCCTTTTTCGCCTTAGCCCTCTATGGGCTTCCAAATAGCACTTTGCAAATTCCACAAGAACAGTCTTAGCGAAAGGCTCCTTGAGGGGAAATCTGTAAGTCTGTGAGATGAATTAACAGAACACAATGCAGTTTCTCAGACAGCTTCATTTCAGTTTTTAACTGAAGATATTTTCTTTTTCACCATAGCCCTCTATGGGCTTCCAAATATCACTTTGCAAATTTCTCAAGAACAGCCTTAGTGAAAGGCTTCTTAAAGGGAAAGCTGTTACTCAGTGAGATGAATTAACAGAACACAAAGCAGTTTCTCAGAATGCTTCTTTTAAATTTTTATCTTAGGATATTTCCTTTTTCACCATAGCCCTCTATGGGCTTCCAAATATCACTTTGCAAATTCTACAAGAACTGTCTGATCAAAAGGCTTCTCGAGAAGAATGCTGTAACTCTGTGAGATGAATTAATAGAACACAACCCAGTTTCTCAAAAAATTTCTTTCCAGTTTTTAATGGAAGATATGTCCTTTTTCACCATAGCCCTCTATGGGCTTCCAAATATCATTTTGCAAATTCCACAAGAGCAGTCTTAGTTATCGGCTTCTGGAGGGGAATACTGTAACTCTGTGAGATGAATTAACAGAACACAAAGCAGTTTCTCAGAAAGCTTCTTTCCAGTTTTTAACTGAAGGTATTTCCCTTTTCACCATAGCCCTCTATGGACTTACAAAGATCACTTTGCAAATTCCACAAGAACAGTCTTCGCGAAAGGATCCTTCAGGGGAAAGCTGTAACTATGTGAGATGAATTAACAGAACACAAAGCAGTTTCTCAGAAAGCTTCTGACAAGCTTTTAACGGAAGATATTTCCTTTTTCACCTTTAACCCTCTATGGGCTTCCAAATATCACTTTGCAAAATCCTCAAGAAGAGTGTTAGAGAATGGCTTCTTGCTGGGAAACTAGTAACTCTGTGAGATGAATTAACAGAACAGAGAGCAGTTTCTCAGAAAGCTTCTTTCCAGTTTTTAATGGAAGATATTTCCTTTTTCACTTGAGATGAACAAAGAGAACACAAAGAAGTTTCTCAGAAAGCTTCCTTACAGTTTTTTACGGTAGATATTTCCTTTTTCACCTTAACCCTCTAAGGGCTTCCAAATATCACTTTGAAAATTGCATAAGAACAGTGTTAGCGAAAGGCTCTTTGAGGAGAAAGCAGTAACTGTGAGATGAAGTAACCGAACACAAAGCAGTTTCTCAGAAAGCTTCTTTCCAATTTTTAAGGGAAGATTTTCCTTTTTCACCATAGCCCTCTGTGGGCTTCTAAATATCACATTGAAAATTCCACAAGAACAGTCTTCGCGAAAGGCTTCTTGAAAGGAAAGCTGTAACTCTGTGAGATGAATTAACAGAACACAAAGCAGTTTCTCAGAAAGCTTCTTTTCAGTTTTTAACGGAAGATATATCCTTTTTTACCATATCCCTCTATGGGCTTCCAAATATCACTTTGTAAATTCCACAAGAACAGTCTTAGCGAAAGGCTTCTTGTGGGGAACGCAATAACTCTGTTAGATGAATTAACAGAATACAAATCAGTTTCTCAGAAAGCTTCTTTCCAGTTTTTAAAGGAAGATATTTCCTTTTTCACCATAGCCCTCTAAGGGCTTTCAAATATCACTTTGGAAATTCCACAAGAACAGTCTTAGCGAAAGGCTTCTTGATGGGAAAGCAGTAATTCTGTGAGATGAATTAACCGAACATAGAGCAGTATCTCTTTAAGCTTCTTTCCAGTTTTTAACGGAAGATATTTCCTTTTTAGCCATAGCTCTCTATGGGCTTCCAAATATCAATTTGAAAATTCCACAAGAAGAGTCTTAGCGAAAGGATTCTTGAAGGGAAAGCTTTAACTCTGTGGGATGAATTAACAGAACACAGAGCAGTGTCTCATAAAGCTTCTTTCCAGTTTTTAACGAAAGACATTTCCTTTTTCACCATAGCACTCTATGGGCTTCCAAATATAACTTTGCAAATTCCAGAACAACAGACGTAGCGACAGGCTTCTTGGAGGGAAAGCTGTAACTCTGTGAGATGAATTAACAGAATACAAAGCACTTTCTCAGAAAGCTTCTTTCCAGTTTTTAACAGAAGATATTTCCTTTTTCACCATAACCCTCTATGGTCTTCCACATATCACTTTGCAAATTCCACAAGAAGAGTCTTAGCGAAAGGCTTCTTGAGGTGAAAGCAGTAACTCTGTGAGATGAATTAACAGAACACAAAGGAGTTTCTCAGAAAGCTTCTTTCCAGTTTTTAACGGAAGATATTTCCTTTTTCACCATACTCCTCTATGGGCTTCCAAATATCACTGTGCAAATTCCACACAAACAGATTTAGAGAAAGGCTTCTTGAATGGAAAGCTGTAACTCTGTGAGATGAATTAACAGAAAACAAAGCAGTTTCTCAGAAAGCTTCTTTCCAGTTTTTAACGGAAGGTATTTCCTTTTTCACCGTAGCCCTCTACGGACTTCCAAATATAACTTTGCAAATTCCACAAGAACAGTCTTCGCGAAAGGCCTCTTGAGGGGAAAGCTGTAACTCTGTGAGATGAATTAACAGAACACAAAGCAGTTTCTCAGACAGATTCTTACAAGTTTTTAACGGAAGATATTTCCTTTTTCACCTTAACCCTCTATGGGCTTCGAAATATCACTTTGCAAATTCCACAATAAGTGTCTTAGTGAAAGGCTTCTTGAGGGAACAGCAGTAATTGTGAGATAAATTAACCGAACACAAAGCAGTTTCTCAGAAAGCTTCTTTCCAGTTTTTAAGGGAAGATTTTCCTTTCTCACCATAGCCCTCTATGGGCTTCCAAATATCGCATTGCAAATTCCACAAGAACAGACTTAGCGAAAGACTTGTTGAAGGGAAAGCTGTAACTCTGTGAGATGAATTAACAGAAAACAAAGCAGTTCCTCAGAAAGCTTCTTTCCAGTTTTTAACGAAAGACATTTCCTTTTTCACCATAGCACTCTATGTGCTTCCAAATATCACTTTGCAAATTCCACAAGAACAGTCTTAGCTAAAGGTTTCTTGAGGGGAACGCAGTAAATCTGTGAGATGAATTAACAGAACACAAAGCACGTTCTCAGAAAGCTTCTTTCCAGTTTTTAACGGAAGATATTTACTTTTTCACAGTAGCCCTCTAAGGACTTCCAAATATCACTTTGCAAATTCCAAAAGAACAGTCTTAGCGAAAGGCTTCTTGGGAGGAAAGCTGTAACTCTGTGAGATGAATTAACAGAACACAGAGCAGTTTCTCATAAAGATTCTTTCCAGTTTTTAACGGAAGATGTTTCCTTTTTCACCATAGCACTATATGGGCTTCCAAATATCACTTTGCAAATTCCACAAGAACACAGTTAGCGAAAGGATTCTTGAAGGGAAAGCTGTAACTCTGTGAGATGAATTAACAGAACACGAAGCAGTTTCTCCGAAAGCTTCTTTCCAGTTTTTAACGGAAGATATTTCCTTTTTCACCATAGTCCTCTATGGGCTTCCAAATATCACTGCGCAAATTCCACAAAAACAGACTTAGCGAAAGGCTTCTTTAAGGGAAAGCTGTAACACTCTGAGATGAATTAACAGAACACAAAGCAGTTTCTCAGAATGCTTCTTTCCAGTTTTATCGGAAGATATTTCCTTTTTCACCATAGCCCTCTATGGGCTTCCAAATATCACTGTGCAAATTCCAAAAAAACAGACTTAGCGAACGGCTTCCTGAAGGGAATGCTGTAACTCTGTGAGAAGAATTAACCGAACACAAAGCAGTTTCTCTTAAAGCTTTTTTTCCGTTTTTAACGGTGGATATTTCCTTTTTCACCATAGCCCTCTGTGGTCTTCCAAATATCACTGTGCAATATCCACAAGAACAGTCATAGCGAAAGGCTTCTTCCTGGGAAAGAAGTAACTCTGTGAGATGAATTAATAGAACACCCAGCAGTTTCTCAGAAAGCTTCTTTCCAGTTTTTAGCGGAAGATATTTTCTTTTTCGCCATAGCCCTCTATGGGCTTCCAAATATCACTTTGCAAATTCCAGAAGAACAGTCTTAGCGAAAGGCTTCTTGAGGCGAAAGCAGTTACACTGTGAGATGAATTAACAGGAAACAAAGCAGTTTCTCAGAAAGCATCTTTCCAGTTTTTAACGGAAGATATTTCCTTTTCCCGTAACCCTCTATGAGCTTCCAAATATCACTTTGCAAATTTCTCAAGAACAGCCTTAGTGAAAGGCTTCTTGAAGGGAAAGCTGTTACTCAGTGAGATGAATTAACAGAACACAAAGCAGTTTCTCAGAATGCTTCTTTTAAGTTTTTATCTTAGGATATTTCCTTTTTCACCATAGCCCTCTATGGGCTTCCAAATATCATTTTGCAAATTCCACAAGAACAGTCTTAGTGAAAGGCTTCTTGAGGGGAAACCTGTAACTCTGTTAGATGAATTAACAGAACTCAAAGCAGTTTCTCAGAAAGCAGCTTCTTTCCCGTTTTTAACGGAAGATATTTCCTTTTTCACCGTAGCCCACTATGGGCTTACAAATATCACTTTGCAAATTCTACAAAAACAGTCATAGCGAAAGGCTTCTTTAGGGGAAAGCTGTAACTCTGTGAGATGAATTAACAGAAAACAAAGCAGTTTCTCTGACACCTTCTTTCCAGTTTTTAACTTAAGATATTTCCGTTTTCAAAATAGCCCTCTATGGGCTTCCAAATATCACTTTGAAAATTCCACAAGAACAGTCTTTGCGAAAGGATTCTTGAGGGGAAAGCAGTAACTGTGTGAGATGAATTAACAGAACACAAAACAGTTTCTCTGAAAGTTTCTTTCCATTTTTTAACTGAAGATATTTCCTTTTACTCCATAGCCCTCTATGGGCTTCCAAATATCACTTTGCGAATTCCACAAGAACACTCTTAGCGAAAGGCTTCCTGAGGGGAAATCTGTAACTCTGCGAGATGAATTAACAGAACACAAAGTAGTTTCTCAGAAAGCTTCTTTCCCGTTTTTAATGGAAGATATTTCCTTTTTCGCCTTAGCCCTCTATGGGCTTCCAAATAGCACTTTGCAAATTCCACAAGAACAGTCTTAGCGAAAGGCTCCTTGAGGGGAAATCTGTAAGTCTGTGAGATGAATTAACAGAACACAATGCAGTTTCTCAGACAGCTTCATTTCAGTTTTTAACTGAAGATATTTTCTTTTTCACCATAGCCCTCTATGGGCTTCCAAATATCACTTTGCAAATTTCTCAAGAACAGCCTTAGTGAAAGGCTTCTTAAAGGGAAAGCTGTTACTCAGTGAGATGAATTAACAGAACACAAAGCAGTTTCTCAGAATGCTTCTTTTAAATTTTTATCTTAGGATATTTCCTTTTTCACCATAGCCCTCTATGGGCTTCCAAATATCACTTTGCAAATTCTACAAGAACTGTCTGATCAAAAGGCTTCTCGAGAAGAATGCTGTAACTCTGTGAGATGAATTAATAGAACACAACCCAGTTTCTCAAAAAATTTCTTTCCAGTTTTTAATGGAAGATATGTCCTTTTTCACCATAGCCCTCTATGGGCTTCCAAATATCATTTTGCAAATTCCACAAGAGCAGTCTTAGTTATCGGCTTCTGGAGGGGAATACTGTAACTCTGTGAGATGAATTAACAGAACACAAAGCAGTTTCTCAGAAAGCTTCTTTCCAGTTTTTAACTGAAGGTATTTCCTTTTTCACCATAGCCCTCTATGGACTTACAAAGATCACTTTGCAAATTCCACAAGAACAGTCTTCGCGAAAGGATCCTTCAGGGGAAAGCTGTAACTATGTGAGATGAATTAACAGAACACAAAGCAGTTTCTCAGAAAGCTTCTGACAAGCTTTTAACGGAAGATATTTCCTTTTTCACCTTTAACCCTCTATGGGCTTCCAAATATCACTTTGCAAAATCCTCAAGAAGAGTGTTAGAGAATGGCTTCTTGCTGGGAAACTAGTAACTCTGTGAGATGAATTAACAGAACAGAGAGCAGTTTCTCAGAAAGCTTCTTTCCAGTTTTTAATGGAAGATATTTCCTTTTTCACTTGAGATGAACAAAGAGAACACAAAGAAGTTTCTCAGAAAGCTTCCTTACAGTTTTTTACGGTAGATATTTCCTTTTTCACCTTAACCCTCTAAGGGCTTCCAAATATCACTTTGAAAATTGCATAAGAACAGTGTTAGCGAAAGGCTCTTTGAGGAGAAAGCAGTAACTGTGAGAAGAATTAACCGAACACAAAGCAGTTTCTCAGAAAGCTTCTTTCCAGTTTTTACGGGAAGATTTTCCTTTTTCACCAAAACACTCTATAGGCTTCCAAATATCACTTTTAAATTCCGCAAGAACAGTCTTAGCGAAAGGCTTCTTGAGGGGAACGCAGTAACTCTGTGAGATGAATTAACAGAACACAAAGCAATTTCTCAGAAAGCTTCTTTCCAGTTTTTATTTTAGGATATTTCCTTTTTCACCTTAGCCCTCTATGGGCTTCCAAATATCACCTTGCAAATTCCAATAGAACAGTCTTAGCGAAAGACTTCTTGAGGGGAAAGCTGTAACTCTGTGAGATGAATTAACGGAAAACAAAGGAGTTTCTCAGAATGCCTCTTTCCCATTTTTAACGGAAGATATTTCCTTTTTCACCATAGTCCTCTATGGGCTTCCAATATCACTTTGCAAATTCCACAAAAACAGACTTAGGAAAGGCTTCTTGAAGGGAATGCTGTAACTCCATTAGGTGAGTTAACAGAACACAAAGCAGTTTCTCAGAGAGCTTCTTTACAGTTTTAACCGGAAGATATATAATTTTTTACCAAAACCCTCTATGGGCTTCCAAATATCACTTTGAAAATTCCACAATAACAGTCTTAGCGAAAGGCTTCTTGAGGGGAAGGCAGTAACTCTGTGAGATGAATGAACAGAAAACAAATCAGTTTCTCAGAAAGATTCTTTCCAGCTTTTAAAGGAAGATATTTCCTTTTTTCACCATAGCCCTCTATGGGCTTCCAAATATCACTTTGCAAATGCCACAAGAACAGTCTTAGCGAAAGGCTTCTTGAGGGGAAAGGTTTAACTCTGTGAGATGAATTAACGGAACACAAAGGAGTTTCTCTGAAACCTTCTTTCTAGTTTTTAACGGAAGATATTTCCTTTTTCACCATATCCCTCTATGGGATTCCAAATATCACTTTGCAAATTACACAAGAACAGTCTTAGTGAAAGGCTTCTTGAGGGGAAAGCAGTAACTGTGAGATGAATTAACCGAACACAAAGCAGTTTCTCAGAAAGCTTCTTTCCAATTTTTAAGGGAAGATTTTCCTTTTTCACCATAGCCCTCTGTGGGCTTCTAAATATCACATTGAAAATTCCACAAGAACAGTCTTTGCGAAAGGCTTCTTGAAAGGAAAGCTGTAACTCTGTGAGATGAATTAACAGAACACAAAGCAGTTTCTCAGAAAGCTTCTTTTCAGTTTTTAACGGAAGATATATCCTTTTTTACCATATCCCTCTATGGGCTTCCAAATATCACTTTGTAAATTCCACAAGAACAGTCTTAGCGAAAGGCTTCTTGTGGGGAACGCAATAACTCTGTTAGATGAATTAACAGAATACAAATCAGTTTCTCAGAAAGCTTCTTTCCAGTTTTTAAAGGAAGATATTTCCTTTTTCACCATAGCCCTCTAAGGGCTTTCAAATATCACTTTGGAAATTCCACAAGAACAGTCTTAGCGAAAGGCTTCTTGATGGGAAAGCAGTAATTCTGTGAGATGAATTAACCGAACATAGAGCAGTATCTCTTTAAGCTTCTTTCCAGTTTTTAACGGAAGATATTTCCTTTTTAGCCATAGCTCTCTATGGGCTTCCAAATATCAATTTGAAAATTCCACAAGAAGAGTCTTAGCGAAAGGATTCTTGAAGGGAAAGCTTTAACTCTGTGGGATGAATTAACAGAACACAGAGCAGTGTCTCATAAAGCTTCTTTCCAGTTTTTAACGAAAGACATTTCCTTTTTCACCATAGCACTCTATGGGCTTCCAAATATAACTTTGCAAATTCCAGAACAACAGACGTAGCGACAGGCTTCTTGGAGGGAAAGCTGTAACTCTGTGAGATGAATTAACAGAACACAAAGCACTTTCTCAGAAAGCTTCTTTCCAGTTTTTAACAGAAGATATTTCCTTTTTCACCATAACCCTCTATGGTCTTCCACATATCACTTTGCAAATTCCACAAGAAGAGTCTTAGCGAAAGGCTTCTTGAGGTGAAAGCAGTAACTCTGTGAGATGAATTAACAGAACACAAAGGAGTTTCTCAGAAAGCTTCTTTCCAGTTTTTAACGGAAGATATTTCCTTTTTCACCATACTCCTCTATGGGCTTCCAAATATCACTGTGCAAATTCCACACAAACAGATTTAGAGAAAGGCTTCTTGAATGGAAAGCTGTAACTCTGTGAGATGAATTAACAGAAAACAAAGCAGTTTCTCAGAAAGCTTCTTTCCAGTTTTTAACGGAAGGTATTTCCTTTTTCACCGTAGCCCTCTACGGACTTCCAAATATAACTTTGCAAATTCCACAAGAACAGTCTTCGCGAAAGGCCTCTTGAGGGGAAAGCTGTAACTCTGTGAGATGAATTAACAGAACACAAAGCAGTTTCTCAGACAGATTCTTACAAGTTTTTAACGGAAGATATTTCCTTTTTCACCTTAACCCTCTATGGGCTTCGAAATATCACTTTGCAAATTCCACAATAAGTGTCTTAGCGAAAGGCTTCTTGAGGGAACAGCAGTAATTGTGAGATAAATTAACCGAACACAAAGCAGTTTCTCAGAAAGCTTCTTTCCAGTTTTTAAGGGAAGATTTTCCTTTCTCACCATAGCCCTCTATGGGCTTCCAAATATCGCATTGCAAATTCCACAAGAACAGACTTAGCGAAAGACTTGTTGAAGGGAAAGCTGTAACTCTGTGAGATGAATTAACAGAAAACAAAGCAGTTCCTCAGAAAGCTTCTTTCCAGTTTTTAACTGAAGATATATCCTTTTTCACTATATCCCTCTATGTGCTTCCAAATATCACTTTGCAAATTCCACAAGAACAGTCTTAGCTAAAGGTTTCTTGAGGGGAACGCAGTAAATCTGTGAGATGAATTAACAGAACACAAAGCACGTTCTCAGAAAGCTTCTTTCCAGTTTTTAACGGAAGATATTTACTTTTTCACAGTAGCCCTCTAAGGACTTCCAAATATCACTTTGCAAATTCCAAAAGAACAGTCTTAGCGAAAGGCTTCTTGAGAGGAAAGCTGTAACTCTGTGAGATGAATTAACAGAACACAGAGCAGTTTCTCATAAAGATTCTTTCCAGTTTTTAACGGAAGATGTTTCCTTTTTCACCATAGCACTATATGGGCTTCCAAATATCACTTTGCAAATTCCACAAGAACACAGTTAGCGAAAGGATTCTTGAAGGGAAAGCTGTAACTCTGTGAGATGAATTAACAGAACACGAAGCAGTTTCTCCGAAAGCTTCTTTCCAGTTTTTAACGGAAGATATTTCCTTTTTCACCATAGTCCTCTATGGGCTTCCAAATATCACTGTGCAAATTCCACAAAAACAGACTTAGCGAAAGGCTTCTTTAAGGGAAAGCTGTAACACTCTGAGATGAATTAACAGAACACAAAGCAGTTTCTCAGAATGCTTCTTTCCAGTTTTATCGGAAGATATTTCCTTTTTCACCATAGCCCTCTATGGGCTTCCAAATATCACTGTGCAAATTCCACAAAAACAGACTTAGCGAACGGCTTCCTGAAGGGAATGCTGTAACTCTGTGAGAAGAATTAACCGAACACAAAGCAGTTTCTCTTAAAGCTTTTTTTCCGTTTTTAACGGTGGATATTTCCTTTTTCACCATAGCCCTCTGTGGTCTTCCAAATATCACTGTGCAAAATCCACAAGAACAGTCATAGCGAAAGGCTTCTTCCTGGGAAAGAAGTAACTCTGTGAGATGAATTAATAGAACACCCAGCAGTTTCTCAGAAAGCTTCTTTCCAGTTTTTAGCGGAAGATATTTTCTTTTTCGCCATAGCCCTCTATGGGCTTCCAAATATCACTTTGCAAATTCCAGAAGAACAGTCTTAGCGAAAGGCTTCTTGAGGCGAAAGCAGTTACACTGTGAGATGAATTAACAGGAAACAAAGCAGTTTCTCAGAAAGCATCTTTCCAGTTTTTAACGGAAGATATTTCCTTTTCCCGTAACCCTCTATGAGCTTCCAAATATCACTTTGCAAATTTCTCAAGAACAGCCTTAGTGAAAGGCTTCTTGAAGGGAAAGCTGTTACTCAGTGAGATGAATTAACAGAACACAAAGCAGTTTCTCAGAATGCTTCTTTTAAGTTTTTATCTTAGGATATTTCCTTTTTCACCATAGCCCTCTATGGGCTTCCAAATATCATTTTGCAAATTCCACAAGAACAGTCTTAGTGAAAGGCTTCTTGAGGGGAAACCTGTAACTCTGTTAGATGAATTAACAGAACTCAAAGCAGTTTCTCAGAAAGCAGCTTCTTTCCCGTTTTTAACGGAAGATATTTCCTTTTTCACCGTAGCCCACTATGGGCTTACAAATATCACTTTGCAAATTCTACAAAAACAGTCATAGCGAAAGGCTTCTTTAGGGGAAAGCTGTAACTCTGTGAGATGAATTAACAGAAAACAAAGCAGTTTCTCTGACACCTTCTTTCCAGTTTTTAACTTAAGATATTTCCGTTTTCAAAATAGCCCTCTATGGGCTTCCAAATATCACTTTGAAAATTCCACAAGAACAGTCTTTGCGAAAGGATTCTTGAGGGGAAAGCAGTAACTGTGTGAGATGAATTAACAGAACACAAAACAGTTTCTCTGAAAGTTTCTTTCCATTTTTTAACTGAAGATATTTCCTTTTACTCCATAGCCCTCTATGGGCTTCCAAATATCACTTTGCGAATTCCACAAGAACACTCTTAGCGAAAGGCTTCCTGAGGGGAAATCTGTAACTCTGCGAGATGAATTAACAGAACACAAAGTAGTTTCTCAGAAAGCTTCTTTCCCGTTTTTAATGGAAGATATTTCCTTTTTCGCCTTAGCCCTCTATGGGCTTCCAAATAGCACTTTGCAAATTCCACAAGAACAGTCTTAGCGAAAGGCTCCTTGAGGGGAAATCTGTAAGTCTGTGAGATGAATTAACAGAACACAATGCAGTTTCTCAGACAGCTTCATTTCAGTTTTTAACTGAAGATATTTTCTTTTTCACCATAGCCCTCTATGGGCTTCCAAATATCACTTTGCAAATTTCTCAAGAACAGCCTTAGTGAAAGGCTTCTTAAAGGGAAAGCTGTTACTCAGTGAGATGAATTAACAGAACACAAAGCAGTTTCTCAGAAAGCTTCTTTCCAGTTTTTAGCGGGAGATATTTTCTTTTTCACCATAGCCCTCTATGGGATTCCAAATATCACTTTGCCAATTCCACAAGAACAGTCTTAGCGAAAGGTTTCTTCAGGGGAAAGCTGTAACTCTCTGAGATGAATTAACAGAACACAAAGGAGTTTCTCTTAAACCTTCTTTCCAGTTTTTAACGGAAGATATTTCCTTTTTCACCATATCCCTCTATGGGCTTCCAAATATCACTTTGCAAATTCCACAAGAACAGACTTAGCGAAAGGCTTCTTGAGGGGAAAGGTGTAACTCTGTGAGATGAAATAACAGAACACAAAGGAGTTTCTAAAAAAGCTTCTTTCCAGATTTAAACGGAAGATATTTCCTTTTTCACCATAGTCCTCTATGGGCTTCCAAATATCACTGTGCAAATTCCACAAAAACAGACTTAACGCAAGGCTTCTTGAAGGAAAGCTGTAAGTCTGTGAGATGAATTAACAGAACACAAAACCGTTTCTCAGAAAGCTTCGTTCCAGTTTTTAACTGAAGGTATTTGCTTTTTCACCATAGCCCTCTATGGACTTACAAAGATCACTTTGCAAATTCCACAAGAACAGTCTTCGCGAAAGGATCCTTCAGGGGATAGCTGTAACTATGTGAGATGAATTAACAGAACACAAAGCAGTTTCTCAGAAAGCTTCTGACAAGCTTTTAACGGAAGATATTTCCTTTTTCACCTTTAACCCTCTATGGGCTTCCAAATATCACTTTGCAAAATCCTCAAGAAGAGTGTTAGAGAATGGCTTCTTGCTGGGAAACTAGTAACTCTGTGAGATGAATTAACAGAACAGAGAGCACTTTCTCAGAAAGCTTCTTTCCAGTTTTTAATGGAAGATATTTCCTTTTTCACTTGAGATGAACAAAGAGAACACAAAGAAGTTTCTCAGAAAGCTTCCTTACAGTTTTTAACGGTAGATATTTCCTTTTTCAGCTTAACCCTCTAAGGGCTTCCAAATATCACTTTGAAAATTGCATAAGAACAGTGTTAGCGAAAGGCTCTTTGAGGAGAAAGCAGTAACTGTGAGAAGAATTAACCGAACACAAAGCAGTTTCTCAGAAAGCTTCTTTCCAGTTTTTACGGGAAGATTTTCCTTTTTCAACAAAACACTCTATAGGCTTCCAAATATCACTTTTAAATTCCGCAAGAACAGTCTTAGCGAAAGGCTTCTTGAGGGGAACGCAGTAACTCTGTGAGATGAATTAACAGAACACAAAGCACTTTCTCAGAAAGCTTCTTTCCAGTTTTTATTTTAGGATATTTCCTTTTTCACCTTAGCCCTCTAAGGGCTTCCAAATATCACCTTGCAAATTCCAATAGAACAGTCTTAGCGAAAGGCTTCTTGAGGGGAAAGCTGTAACTCTGTGAGATGAATTAACGGAAAACAAAGGAGTTTCTCAGAATGCCTCTTTCCCATTTTTAACGGAAGATATTTCCTTTTTCACCATAGTCCTCTATGGGCTTCCAATATCACTTTGCAAATTCCACAAAAACAGACTTAGGAAAGGCTTCTTGAAGGGAATGCTGTAACTCCATTAGGTGAGTTAACAGAACACAAAGCAGTTTCTCAGAGAGCTTCTTTACAGTTTTAACCGGAAGATATATAATTTTTTACCAAAACCCTCTATGGGCTTCCAAATATCACTTTGAAAATTCCACAATAACAGTCTTAGCGAAAGGCTTCTTGAGGGGAAGGCAGTAACTCTGTGAGATGAATTAACAGAAAACAAATCAGTTTCTCAGAAAGATTCTTTCCAGCTTTTAAAGGAAGATATTTCCTTTTTTCACCATAGCCCTCTATGGGCTTCCAAATATCACTTTGCAAATGCCACAAGAACAGTCTTAGCGAAAGGCTTCTTGAGGGGAAAGGTTTAACTCTGTGAGATGAATTAACGGAACACAAAGGAGTTTCTCTGAAACCTTCTTTCTAGTTTTTAACGGAAGATATTTCCTTTTTCACCATATCCCTCTATGGGATTCCAAATATCACTTTACAAATTCCACAAGAACAGATTTAGCGAAAGGCTACTTGAGGGGAAAGGTGTAACTCTGTGAGATGAAATAACAGAACACAAAGGAGTTTCTCAGAAAGCTTCTTTCCAGATTTTAACAGAAGATATTTCCTTTTTCACCATAGTCCTCTATGGGCTTCCAAATATCACTGTGCAAATTCCACAAAAACAGACGTAGCGAAAGGCTTCTTGAAGGGAAAGCTGTAATTCTGTGAGATGAATTATCAGAACACAAAGCAGTTTCTCAGAAAGCTTCTTTCCAGTTGTTAACGGAAGATATTTCCTTTTTCACCTTGAACCCTCTATGGGCTTCCAAATATCACTTTGCAAATTACACAAGAACAGTCTTAGTGAAAGGATTCTTGAGGGGAAAGCAGTAACTGTGGGATGAATTAACCGAACACAAAGCAGTTTCTCAGAAAGCTTCTTTCCAATTTTTAAGGGAAGATTTTCCTTTTTCACCATAGCCCTCTGTGGGCTTCTAAATATCACATTGAAAATTCCACAAGAACAGTCTTTGCGAAAGGCTTCTTGAAAGGAAAGCTGTAACCCTGTGAGATGAATTAACAGAACACAAAGCAGTTTCTCAGAAAGCTTCTTTTCAGTTTTTAACGGAAGATATATCCTTTTTTACCATATCCCTCTATGGGCTTCCAAATATCACTTTGTAAATTCCACAAGAACAGTCTTAGCGAAAGGCTTCTTGTGGGGAACGCAATAACTCTGTTAGATGAATTAACAGAATACAAATCAGTTTCTCAGAAAGCTTCTTTCCAGTTTTTAAAGGAAGATATTTCCTTTTTCACCATAGCCCTCTAAGGGCTTTCAAATATCACTTTGGAAATTCCACAAGAACAGTCTTAGCGAAAGGCTTCTTGATGGGAAAGCAGTAATTCTGTGAGATGAATTAACCGAACATAGAGCAGTATCTCTTTAAGCTTCTTTCCAGTTTTTAACGGAAGATATTTCCTTTTTAGCCATAGCTCTCTATGGGCTTCCAAATATCAATTTGAAAATTCCACAAGAAGAGTCTTAGCGAAAGGATTCTTGAAGGGAAAGCTTTAACTCTGTGGGATGAATTAACAGAACACAGAGCAGTGTCTCATAAAGCTTCTTTCCAGTTTTTAACGAAAGACATTTCCTTTTTCACCATAGCACTCTATGGGCTTCCAAATATAACTTTGCAAATTCCAGAACAACAGACGTAGCGACAGGCTTCTTGGAGGGAAAGCTGTAACTCTGTGAGATGAATTAACAGAACACAAAGCACTTTCTCAGAAAGCTTCTTTCCAGTTTTTAACAGAAGATATTTCCTTTTTCACCATAACCCTCTATGGTCTTCCACATATCACTTTGCAAATTCCACAAGAAGAGTCTTAGCGAAAGGCTTCTTGAGGTGAAAGCAGTAACTCTGTGAGATGAATTAACAGAACACAAAGGAGTTTCTCAGAAAGCTTCTTTCCAGTTTTTAACGGAAGATATTTCCTTTTTCACCATACTCCTCTATGGGCTTCCAAATATCACTGTGCAAATTCCACACAAACAGATTTAGAGAAAGGCTTCTTGAATGGAAAGCTGTAACTCTGTGAGATGAATTAACAGAAAACAAAGCAGTTTCTCAGAAAGCTTCTTTCCAGTTTTTAACGGAAGGTATTTCCTTTTTCACCGTAGCCCTCTACGGACTTCCAAATATAACTTTGCAAATTCCACAAGAACAGTCTTCGCGAAAGGCCTCTTGAGGGGAAAGCTGTAACTCTGTGAGATGAATTAACAGAACACAAAGCAGTTTCTCAGACAGATTCTTACAAGTTTTTAACGGAAGATATTTCCTTTTTCACCTTAACCCTCTATGGGCTTCGAAATATCACTTTGCAAATTCCACAATAAGTGTCTTAGCGAAAGGCTTCTTGAGGGAACAGCAGTAATTGTGAGATAAATTAACCGAACACAAAGCAGTTTCTCAGAAAGCTTCTTTCCAGTTTTTAAGGGAAGATTTTCCTTTCTCACCATAGCCCTCTATGGGCTTCCAAATATCGCATTGCAAATTCCACAAGAACAGACTTAGCGAAAGACTTGTTGAAGGGAAAGCTGTAACTCTGTGAGATGAATTAACAGAAAACAAAGCAGTTCCTCAGAAAGCTTCTTTCCAGTTTTTAACTGAAGATTTTTCCTTTTTCACTATATCCCTCTATGTGCTTCCAAATATCACTTTGCAAATTCCACAAGAACAGTCTTAGCTAAAGGTTTCTTGAGGGGAACGCAGTAAATCTGTGAGATGAATTAACAGAACACAAAGCACGTTCTCAGAAAGCTTCTTTCCAGTTTTTAACGGAAGATATTTACTTTTTCACCATAGCCCTCTAAGGACTTCCAAATATCACTTTGCAAATTCCAAAAGAACAGTCTTAGCGAAAGGCTTCTTGAGAGGAAAGCTGTAACTCTGTGAGATGAATTAACAGAACACAGAGCAGTTTCTCATAAAGATTCTTTCCAGTTTTTAACGGAAGATGTTTCCTTTTTCACCATAGCACTATATGGGCTTCCAAATATCACTTTGCAAATTCCACAAGAACACAGTTAGCGAAAGGATTCTTGAAGGGAAAGCTGTAACTCTGTGAGATGAATTAACAGAACACGAAGCAGTTTCTCCGAAAGCTTCTTTCCAGTTTTTAACGGAAGATATTTCCTTTTTCACCTTGAACCCTCTATGGGCTTCCAAATATCACTGTGCAAATTCCACAAAAACAGACTTAGCGAAAGGCTTCTTTAAGGGAAAGCTGTAACACTCTGAGATGAATTAACAGAACACAAAGCAGTTTCTCAGAATGCTTCTTTCCAGTTTTATCGGAAGATATTTCCTTTTTCACCATAGCCCTCTATGGGCTTCCAAATATCACTGTGCAAATTCCACAAAAACAGACTTAGCGAACGGCTTCCTGAAGGGAATGCTGTAACTCTGTGAGAAGAATTAACCGAACACAAAGCAGTTTCTCTTAAAGCTTTTTTTCCGTTTTTAACGGTGGATATTTCCTTTTTCACCATAGCCCTCTGTGGTCTTCCAAATATCACTGTGCAAAATCCACAAGAACAGTCATAGCGAAAGGCTTCTTCCTGGGAAAGAAGTAACTCTGTGAGATGAATTAATAGAACACCCAGCAGTTTCTCAGAAAGCTTCTTTCCAGTTTTTAGCGGAAGATATTTTCTTTTTCGCCATAGCCCTCTATGGGCTTCCAAATATCACTTTGCAAATTCCAGAAGAACAGTCTTAGCGAAAGGCTTCTTGAGGCGAAAGCAGTTACACTGTGAGATGAATTAACAGGAAACAAAGCAGTTTCTCAGAAAGCATCTTTCCAGTTTTTAACGGAAGATATTTCCTTTTCCCGTAACCCTCTATGAGCTTCCAAATATCACTTTGCAAATTTCTCAAGAACAGCCTTAGTGAAAGGCTTCTTGAAGGGAAAGCTGTTACTCAGTGAGATGAATTAACAGAACACAAAGCAGTTTCTCAGAATGCTTCTTTTAAGTTTTTATCTTAGGATATTTCCTTTTTCACCATAGCCCTCTATGGGCTTCCAAATATCATTTTGCAAATTCCACAAGAACAGTCTTAGTGAAAGGCTTCTTGAGGGGAAACCTGTAACTCTGTTAGATGAATTAACAGAACTCAAAGCAGTTTCTCAGAAAGCAGCTTCTTTCCCGTTTTTAACGGAAGATATTTCCTTTTTCACCGTAGCCCACTATGGGCTTACAAATATCACTTTGCAAATTCTACAAAAACAGTCATAGCGAAAGGCTTCTTTAGGGGAAAGCTGTAACTCTGTGAGATGAATTAACAGAAAACAAAGCAGTTTCTCTGACACCTTCTTTCCAGTTTTTAACTTAAGATATTTCCGTTTTCAAAATAGCCCTCTATGGGCTTCCAAATATCACTTTGAAAATTCCACAAGAACAGTCTTTGCGAAAGGATTCTTGAGGGGAAAGCAGTAACTGTGTGAGATGAATTAACAGAACACAAAACAGTTTCTCTGAAAGTTTCTTTCCATTTTTTAACTGAAGATATTTCCTTTTACTCCATAGCCCTCTATGGGCTTCCAAATATCACTTTGCGAATTCCACAAGAACACTCTTAGCGAAAGGCTTCCTGAGGGGAAATCTGTAACTCTGCGAGATGAATTAACAGAACACAAAGTAGTTTCTCAGAAAGCTTCTTTCCCGTTTTTAATGGAAGATATTTCCTTTTTCGCCTTAGCCCTCTATGGGCTTCCAAAGAGCACTTTGCAAATTCCACAAGAACAGTCTTAGCGAAAGGCTCCTTGAGGGGAAATCTGTAAGTCTGTGAGATGAATTAACAGAACACAATGCAGTTTCTCAGACAGCTTCATTTCAGTTTTTAACTGAAGATATTTTCTTTTTCACCATAGCCCTCTATGGGCTTCCAAATATCACTTTGCAAATTTCTCAAGAACAGCCTTAGTGAAAGGCTTCTTAAAGGGAAAGCTGTTACTCAGTGAGATGAATTAACAGAACACAAAGCAGTTTCTCAGAATGCTTCTTTTAAATTTTTATCTTAGGATATTTCCTTTTTCACCATAGCCCTCTATGGGCTTCCAAATATCACTTTGCAAATTCTACAAGAACTGTCTGATCAAAAGGCTTCTCGAGAAGAATGCTGTAACTCTGTGAGATGAATTAATAGAACACAACCCAGTTTCTCAAAAAATTTCTTTCCAGTTTTTAATGGAAGATATGTCCTTTTTCACCATAGCCCTCTATGGGCTTCCAAATATCATTTTGCAAATTCCACAAGAGCAGTCTTAGTTATCGGCTTCTGGAGGGGAATACTGTAACTCTGTGAGATGAATTAACAGAACACAAAGCAGTTTCTCAGAAAGCTTCTTTCCAGTTTTTAACTGAAGGTATTTCCCTTTTCACCATAGCCCTCTATGGACTTACAAAGATCACTTTGCAAATTCCACAAGAACAGTCTTCGCGAAAGGATCCTTCAGGGGAAAGCTGTAACTATGTGAGATGAATTAACAGAACACAAAGCAGTTTCTCAGAAAGCTTCTGACAAGCTTTTAACGGAAGATATTTCCTTTTTCACCTTTAACCCTCTATGGGCTTCCAAATATCACTTTGCAAAATCCTCAAGAAGAGTGTTAGAGAATGGCTTCTTGCTGGGAAACTAGTAACTCTGTGAGATGAATTAACAGAACAGAGAGCAGTTTCTCAGAAAGCTTCTTTCCAGTTTTTAATGGAAGATATTTCCTTTTTCACTTGAGATGAACAAAGAGAACACAAAGAAGTTTCTCAGAAAGCTTCCTTACAGTTTTTTACGGTAGATATTTCCTTTTTCACCTTAACCCTCTAAGGGCTTCCAAATATCACTTTGAAAATTGCATAAGAACAGTGTTAGCGAAAGGCTCTTTGAGGAGAAAGCAGTAACTGTGAGAAGAATTAACCGAACACAAAGCAGTTTCTCAGAAAGCTTCTTTCCAGTTTTTACGGGAAGATTTTCCTTTTTCACCAAAACACTCTATAGGCTTCCAAATATCACTTTTAAATTCCGCAAGAACAGTCTTAGCGAAAGGCTTCTTGAGGGGAACGCAGTAACTCTGTGAGATGAATTAACAGAACACAAAGCAATTTCTCAGAAAGCTTCTTTCCAGTTTTTATTTTAGGATATTTCCTTTTTCACCTTAGCCCTCTATGGGCTTCCAAATATCACCTTGCAAATTCCAATAGAACAGTCTTAGCGAAAGACTTCTTGAGGGGAAAGCTGTAACTCTGTGAGATGAATTAACGGAAAACAAAGGAGTTTCTCAGAATGCCTCTTTCCCATTTTTAACGGAAGATATTTCCTTTTTCACCATAGTCCTCTATGGGCTTCCAATATCACTTTGCAAATTCCACAAAAACAGACTTAGGAAAGGCTTCTTGAAGGGAATGCTGTAACTCCATTAGGTGAGTTAACAGAACACAAAGCAGTTTCTCAGAGAGCTTCTTTACAGTTTTAACCGGAAGATATATAATTTTTTACCAAAACCCTCTATGGGCTTCCAAATATCACTTTGAAAATTCCACAATAACAGTCTTAGCGAAAGGCTTCTTGAGGGGAAGGCAGTAACTCTGTGAGATGAATGAACAGAAAACAAATCAGTTTCTCAGAAAGATTCTTTCCAGCTTTTAAAGGAAGATATTTCCTTTTTTCACCATAGCCCTCTATGGGCTTCCAAATATCACTTTGCAAATGCCACAAGAACAGTCTTAGCGAAAGGCTTCTTGAGGGGAAAGGTTTAACTCTGTGAGATGAATTAACGGAACACAAAGGAGTTTCTCTGAAACCTTCTTTCTAGTTTTTAACGGAAGATATTTCCTTTTTCACCATATCCCTCTATGGGATTCCAAATATCACTTTACAAATTCCACAAGAACAGATTTAGCGAAAGGCTACTTGAGGGGAAAGGTGTAACTCTGTGAGATGAAATAACAGAACACAAAGGAGTTTCTCAGAAAGCTTCTTTCCAGATTTTAACAGAAGATATTTCCTTTTTCACCATAGTCCTCTATGGGCTTCCAAATATCACTGTGCAAATTCCACAAAAACAGACTTAGCGAAAGGCTTCTTGAAGGGAAAGCTGTAATTCTGTGAGATGAATTATCAGAACACAAAGCAGTTTCTCAGAAAGCTTCTTTCCAATTTTTAAGGGAAGATTTTCCTTTTTCACCATAGCCCTCTTTGGGCTTCTAAATATCACATTGAAAATTCCACAAGAACAGTCTTAGTGAAAGGCTTCTTGAGGGGAAAGCAGTAACTGTGAGATGAATTAACCGAACACAAAGCAGTTTCTCAGAAAGCTTCTTTCCAATTTTTAAGGGAAGATTTTCCTTTTTCACCATAGCCCTCTGTGGGCTTCTAAATATCACATTGAAAATTCCACAAGAACAGTCTTCGCGAAAGGCTTCTTGAAAGGAAAGCTGTAACTCTGTGAGATGAATTAACAGAACACAAAGCAGTTTCTCAGAAAGCTTCTTTTCAGTTTTTAACGGAAGATATATCCTTTTTTACCATATCCCTCTATGGGCTTCCAAATATCACTTTGTAAATTCCACAAGAACAGTCTTAGCGAAAGGCTTCTTGTGGGGAACGCAATAACTCTGTTAGATGAATTAACAGAATACAAATCAGTTTCTCAGAAAGCTTCTTTCCAGTTTTTAAAGGAAGATATTTCCTTTTTCACCATAGCCCTCTAAGGGCTTTCAAATATCACTTTGGAAATTCCACAAGAACAGTCTTAGCGAAAGGCTTCTTGATGGGAAAGCAGTAATTCTGTGAGATGAATTAACCGAACATAGAGCAGTATCTCTTTAAGCTTCTTTCCAGTTTTTAACGGAAGATATTTCCTTTTTAGCCATAGCTCTCTATGGGCTTCCAAATATCAATTTGAAAATTCCACAAGAAGAGTCTTAGCGAAAGGATTCTTGAAGGGAAAGCTTTAACTCTGTGGGATGAATTAACAGAACACAGAGCAGTGTCTCATAAAGCTTCTTTCCAGTTTTTAACGAAAGACATTTCCTTTTTCACCATAGCACTCTATGGGCTTCCAAATATAACTTTGCAAATTCCAGAACAACAGACGTAGCGACAGGCTTCTTGGAGGGAAAGCTGTAACTCTGTGAGATGAATTAACAGAACACAAAGCACTTTCTCAGAAAGCTTCTTTCCAGTTTTTAACAGAAGATATTTCCTTTTTCACCATAACCCTCTATGGTCTTCCACATATCACTTTGCAAATTCCACAAGAAGAGTCTTAGCGAAAGGCTTCTTGAGGTGAAAGCAGTAACTCTGTGAGATGAATTAACAGAACACAAAGGAGTTTCTCAGAAAGCTTCTTTCCAGTTTTTAACGGAAGATATTTCCTTTTTCACCATACTCCTCTATGGGCTTCCAAATATCACTGTGCAAATTCCACACAAACAGATTTAGAGAAAGGCTTGTTGAATGGAAAGCTGTAACTCTGTGAGATGAATTAACAGAAAACAAAGCAGTTTCTCAGAAAGCTTCTTTCCAGTTTTTAACGGAAGGTATTTCCTTTTTCACCGTAGCCCTCTACGGACTTCCAAATATAACTTTGCAAATTCCACAAGAACAGTCTTCGCGAAAGGCCTCTTGAGGGGAAAGCTGTAACTCTGTGAGATGAATTAACAGAACACAAAGCAGTTTCTCAGACAGATTCTTACAAGTTTTTAACGGAAGATATTTCCTTTTTCACCTTAACCCTCTATGGGCTTCGAAATATCACTTTGCAAATTCCACAATAAGTGTCTTAGCGAAAGGCTTCTTGAGGGAACAGCAGTAATTGTGAGATAAATTAACCGAACACAAAGCAGTTTCTCAGAAAGCTTCTTTCCAGTTTTTAAGGGAAGATTTTCCTTTCTCACCATAGCCCTCTATGGGCTTCCAAATATCGCATTGCAAATTCCACAAGAACAGACTTAGCGAAAGACTTGTTGAAGGGAAAGCTGTAACTCTGTGAGATGAATTAACAGAAAACAAAGCAGTTCCTCAGAAAGCTTCTTTCCAGTTTTTAACTGAAGATTTTTCCTTTTTCACTATATCCCTCTATGTGCTTCCAAATATCACTTTGCAAATTCCACAAGAACAGTCTTAGCTAAAGGTTTCTTGAGGGGAACGCAGTAAATCTGTGAGATGAATTAACAGAACACAAAGCACGTTCTCAGAAAGCTTCTTTCCAGTTTTTAACGGAAGATATTTACTTTTTCACAGTAGCCCTCTAAGGACTTCCAAATATCACTTTGCAAATTCCAAAAGAACAGTCTTAGCGAAAGGCTTCTTGAGAGGAAAGCTGTAACTCTGTGAGATGAATTAACAGAACACAGAGCAGTTTCTCATAAAGATTCTTTCCAGTTTTTAACGGAAGATGTTTCCTTTTTCACCATAGCACTATATGGGCTTCCAAATATCACTTTGCAAATTCCACAAGAACACAGTTAGCGAAAGGATTCTTGAAGGGAAAGCTGTAACTCTGTGAGATGAATTAACAGAACACGAAGCAGTTTCTCCGAAAGCTTCTTTCCAGTTTTTAACGGAAGATATTTCCTTTTTCACCATAGTCCTCTATGGGCTTCCAAATATCACTGCGCAAATTCCACAAAAACAGACTTAGCGAAAGGCTTCTTTAAGGGAAAGCTGTAACACTCTGAGATGAATTAACAGAACACAAAGCAGTTTCTCAGAATGCTTCTTTCCAGTTTTATCGGAAGATATTTCCTTTTTCACCATAGCCCTCTATGGGCTTCCAAATATCACTGTGCAAATTCCACAAAAACAGACTTAGCGAACGGCTTCCTGAAGGGAATGCTGTAACTCTGTGAGAAGAATTAACCGAACACAAAGCAGTTTCTCTTAAAGCTTTTTTTCCGTTTTTAACGGTGGATATTTCCTTTTTCACCATAGCCCTCTGTGGTCTTCCAAATATCACTGTGCAAAATCCACAAGAACAGTCATAGCGAAAGGCTTCTTCCTGGGAAAGAAGTAACTCTGTGAGATGAATTAATAGAACACCCAGCAGTTTCTCAGAAAGCTTCTTTCCAGTTTTTAGCGGAAGATATTTTCTTTTTCGCCATAGCCCTCTATGGGCTTCCAAATATCACTTTGCAAATTCCAGAAGAACAGTCTTAGCGAAAGGCTTCTTGAGGCGAAAGCAGTTACACTGTGAGATGAATTAACAGGAAACAAAGCAGTTTCTCAGAAAGCATCTTTCCAGTTTTTAACGGAAGATATTTCCTTTTCCCGTAACCCTCTATGAGCTTCCAAATATCACTTTGCAAATTTCTCAAGAACAGCCTTAGTGAAAGGCTTCTTGAAGGGAAAGCTGTTACTCAGTGAGATGAATTAACAGAACACAAAGCAGTTTCTCAGAATGCTTCTTTTAAGTTTTTATCTTAGGATATTTCCTTTTTCACCATAGCCCTCTATGGGCTTCCAAATATCATTTTGCAAATTCCACAAGAACAGTCTTAGTGAAAGGCTTCTTGAGGGGAAACCTGTAACTCTGTTACATGAATTAACAGAACTCAAAGCAGTTTCTCAGAAAGCAGCTTCTTTCCCGTTTTTAACGGAAGATATTTCCTTTTTCACCGTAGCCCACTATGGGCTTACAAATATCACTTTGCAAATTCTACAAAAACAGTCATAGCGAAAGGCTTCTTTAGGGGAAAGCTGTAACTCTGTGAGATGAATTAACAGAAAACAAAGCAGTTTCTCTGACACCTTCTTTCCAGTTTTTAACTTAAGATATTTCCGTTTTCAAAATAGCCCTCTATGGGCTTCCAAATATCACTTTGAAAATTCCACAAGAACAGTCTTTGCGAAAGGATTCTTGAGGGGAAAGCAGTAACTGTGTGAGATGAATTAACAGAACACAAAACAGTTTCTCTGAAAGTTTCTTTCCATTTTTTAACTGAAGATATTTCCTTTTACTCCATAGCCCTCTATGGGCTTCCAAATATCACTTTGCGAATTCCACAAGAACACTCTTAGCGAAAGGCTTCCTGAGGGGAAATCTGTAACTCTGCGAGATGAATTAACAGAACACAAAGTAGTTTCTCAGAAAGCTTCTTTCCCGTTTTTAATGGAAGATATTTCCTTTTTCGCCTTAGCCCTCTATGGGCTTCCAAAGAGCACTTTGCAAATTCCACAAGAACAGTCTTAGCGAAAGGCTCCTTGAGGGGAAATCTGTAAGTCTGTGAGATGAATTAACAGAACACAATGCAGTTTCTCAGACAGCTTCATTTCAGTTTTTAACTGAAGATATTTTCTTTTTCACCATAGCCCTCTATGGGCTTCCAAATATCACTTTGCAAATTTCTCAAGAACAGCCTTAGTGAAAGGCTTCTTAAAGGGAAAGCTGTTACTCAGTGAGATGAATTAACAGAACACAAAGCAGTTTCTCAGAATGCTTCTTTTAAATTTTTATCTTAGGATATTTCCTTTTTCACCATAGCCCTCTATGGGCTTCCAAATATCACTTTGCAAATTCTACAAGAACTGTCTGATCAAAAGGCTTCTCGAGAAGAATGCTGTAACTCTGTGAGATGAATTAATAGAACACAACCCAGTTTCTCAAAAAATTTCTTTCCAGTTTTTAATGGAAGATATGTCCTTTTTCACCATAGCCCTCTATGGGCTTCCAAATATCATTTTGCAAATTCCACAAGAGCAGTCTTAGTTATCGGCTTCTGGAGGGGAATACTGTAACTCTGTGAGATGAATTAACAGAACACAAAGCAGTTTCTCAGAAAGCTTCTTTCCAGTTTTTAACTGAAGGTATTTCCCTTTTCACCATAGCCCTCTATGGACTTACAAAGATCACTTTGCAAATTCCACAAGAACAGTCTTCGCGAAAGGATCCTTCAGGGGAAAGCTGTAACTATGTGAGATGAATTAACAGAACACAAAGCAGTTTCTCAGAAAGCTTCTGACAAGCTTTTAACGGAAGATATTTCCTTTTTCACCTTTAACCCTCTATGGGCTTCCAAATATCACTTTGCAAAATCCTCAAGAAGAGTGTTAGAGAATGGCTTCTTGCTGGGAAACTAGTAACTCTGTGAGATGAATTAACAGAACAGAGAGCAGTTTCTCAGAAAGCTTCTTTCCAGTTTTTAATGGAAGATATTTCCTTTTTCACTTGAGATGAACAAAGAGAACACAAAGAAGTTTCTCAGAAAGCTTCCTTACAGTTTTTAACGGTAGATATTTCCTTTTTCACCTTAACCCTCTAAGGGCTTCCAAATATCACTTTGAAAATTGCATAAGAACAGTGTTAGCGAAAGGCTCTTTGAGGAGAAAGCAGTAACTGTGAGAAGAATTAACCGTACACAAAGCAGTTTCTCAGAAAGCTTCTTTCCAGTTGTTAACGGAAGATATTTCCTTTTTCACCTTTAACCCTCTATGGGCTTCCAAATATCACTTTGCAAATTACACAAGAACAGTCTTAGTGAAAGGCTTCTTGAGGGGAAAGCAGTAACTGTGAGATGAATTAACCGAACACAAAGCAGTTTCTCAGAAAGCTTCTTTCCAATTTTTAAGGGAAGATTTTCCTTTTTCACCATAGCCCTCTGTGGGCTTCTAAATATCACATTGAAAATTCCACAAGAACAGTCTTCGCGAAAGGCTTCTTGAAAGGAAAGCTGTAACTCTGTGAGATGAATTAACAGAACACAAAGCAGTTTCTCAGAAAGCTTCTTTTCAGTTTTTAACGGAAGATATATCCTTTTTTACCATATCCCTCTATGGGCTTCCAAATATCACTTTGTAAATTCCACAAGAACAGTCTTAGCGAAAGGCTTCTTGTGGGGAACGCAATAACTCTGTTAGATGAATTAACAGAATACAAATCAGTTTCTCAGAAAGCTTCTTTCCAGTTTTTAAAGGAAGATATTTCCTTTTTCACCATAGCCCTCTAAGGGCTTTCAAATATCACTTTGGAAATTCCACAAGAACAGTCTTAGCGAAAGGCTTCTTGATGGGAAAGCAGTAATTCTGTGAGATGAATTAACCGAACATAGAGCAGTATCTCTTTAAGCTTCTTTCCAGTTTTTAACGGAAGATATTTCCTTTTTAGCCATAGCTCTCTATGGGCTTCCAAATATCAATTTGAAAATTCCACAAGAAGAGTCTTAGCGAAAGGATTCTTGAAGGGAAAGCTTTAACTCTGTGGGATGAATTAACAGAACACAGAGCAGTGTCTCATAAAGCTTCTTTCCAGTTTTTAACGAAAGACATTTCCTTTTTCACCATAGCACTCTATGGGCTTCCAAATATAACTTTGCAAATTCCAGAACAACAGACGTAGCGACAGGCTTCTTGGAGGGAAAGCTGTAACTCTGTGAGATGAATTAACAGAACACAAAGCACTTTCTCAGAAAGCTTCTTTCCAGTTTTTAACAGAAGATATTTCCTTTTTCACCATAACCCTCTATGGTCTTCCACATATCACTTTGCAAATTCCACAAGAAGAGTCTTAGCGAAAGGCTTCTTGAGGTGAAAGCAGTAACTCTGTGAGATGAATTAACAGAACACAAAGGAGTTTCTCAGAAAGCTTCTTTCCAGTTTTTAACGGAAGATATTTCCTTTTTCACCATACTCCTCTATGGGCTTCCAAATATCACTGTGCAAATTCCACACAAACAGATTTAGAGAAAGGCTTCTTGAATGGAAAGCTGTAACTCTGTGAGATGAATTAACAGAAAACAAAGCAGTTTCTCAGAAAGCTTCTTTCCAGTTTTTAACGGAAGGTATTTCCTTTTTCACCGTAGCCCTCTACGGACTTCCAAATATAACTTTGCAAATTCCACAAGAACAGTCTTCGCGAAAGGCCTCTTGAGGGGAAAGCTGTAACTCTGTGAGATGAATTAACAGAACACAAAGCAGTTTCTCAGACAGATTCTTACAAGTTTTTAACGGAAGATATTTCCTTTTTCACCTTAACCCTCTATGGGCTTCGAAATATCACTTTGCAAATTCCACAATAAGTGTCTTAGTGAAAGGCTTCTTGAGGGAACAGCAGTAATTGTGAGATAAATTTACCGAACACAAAGCAGTTTCTCAGAAAGCTTCTTTCCAGTTTTTAAGGGAAGATTTTCCTTTCTCACCATAGCCCTCTATGGGCTTCCAAATATCGCATTGCAAATTCCACAAGAACAGACTTAGCGAAAGACTTGTTGAAGGGAAAGCTGTAACTCTGTGAGATGAATTAACAGAAAACAAAGCAGTTCCTCAGAAAGCTTCTTTCCAGTTTTTAACGAAAGACATTTCCTTTTTCACCATAGCACTCTATGTGCTTCCAAATATCACTTTGCAAATTCCACAAGAACAGTCTTAGCTAAAGGTTTCTTGAGGGGAACGCAGTAAATCTGTGAGATGAATTAACAGAACACAAAGCACGTTCTCAGAAAGCTTCTTTCCAGTTTTTAACGGAAGATATTTACTTTTTCACAGTAGCCCTCTAAGGACTTCCAAATATCACTTTGCAAATTCCAAAAGAACAGTCTTAGCGAAAGGCTTCTTGGGAGGAAAGCTGTAACTCTGTGAGATGAATTAACAGAACACAGAGCAGTTTCTCATAAAGATTCTTTCCAGTTTTTAACGGAAGATGTTTCCTTTTTCACCATAGCACTATATGGGCTTCCAAATATCACTTTGCAAATTCCACAAGAACACAGTTAGCGAAAGGATTCTTGAAGGGAAAGCTGTAACTCTGTGAGATGAATTAACAGAACACGAAGCAGTTTCTCCGAAAGCTTCTTTCCAGTTTTTAACGGAAGATATTTCCTTTTTCACCATAGTCCTCTATGGGCTTCCAAATATCACTGCGCAAATTCCACAAAAACAGACTCAGCGAAAGGCTTCTTTAAGGGAAAGCTGTAACACTCTGAGATGAATTAACAGAACACAAAGCAGTTTCTCAGAATGCTTCTTTCCAGTTTTATCGGAAGATATTTCCTTTTTCACCATAGCCCTCTATGGGCTTCCAAATATCACTGTGCAAATTCCAAAAAAACAGACTTAGCGAACGGCTTCCTGAAGGGAATGCTGTAACTCTGTGAGAAGAATTAACCGAACACAAAGCAGTTTCTCTTAAAGCTTTTTTTCCGTTTTTAACGGTGGATATTTCCTTTTTCACCATAGCCCTCTGTGGTCTTCCAAATATCACTGTGCAATATCCACAAGAACAGTCATAGCGAAAGGCTTCTTCCTGGGAAAGAAGTAACTCTGTGAGATGAATTAATAGAACACCCAGCAGTTTCTCAGAAAGCTTCTTTCCAGTTTTTAGCGGAAGATATTTTCTTTTTCGCCATAGCCCTCTATGGGCTTCCAAATATCACTTTGCAAATTCCAGAAGAACAGTCTTAGCGAAAGGCTTCTTGAGGCGAAAGCAGTTACACTGTGAGATGAATTAACAGGAAACAAAGCAGTTTCTCAGAAAGCATCTTTCCAGTTTTTAACGGAAGATATTTCCTTTTCCCGTAACCCTCTATGAGCTTCCAAATATCACTTTGCAAATTTCTCAAGAACAGCCTTAGTGAAAGGCTTCTTGAAGGGAAAGCTGTTACTCAGTGAGATGAATTAACAGAACACAAAGCAGTTTCTCAGAATGCTTCTTTTAAGTTTTTATCTTAGGATATTTCCTTTTTCACCATAGCCCTCTATGGGCTTCCAAATATCATTTTGCAAATTCCACAAGAACAGTCTTAGTGAAAGGCTTCTTGAGGGGAAACCTGTAACTCTGTTAGATGAATTAACAGAACTCAAAGCAGTTTCTCAGAAAGCAGCTTCTTTCCCGTTTTTAACGGAAGATATTTCCTTTTTCACCGTAGCCCACTATGGGCTTACAAATATCACTTTGCAAATTCTACAAAAACAGTCATAGCGAAAGGCTTCTTTAGGGGAAAGCTGTAACTCTGTGAGATGAATTAACAGAAAACAAAGCAGTTTCTCTGACACCTTCTTTCCAGTTTTTAACTTAAGATATTTCCGTTTTCAAAATAGCCCTCTATGGGCTTCCAAATATCACTTTGAAAATTCCACAAGAACAGTCTTTGCGAAAGGATTCTTGAGGGGAAAGCAGTAACTGTGTGAGATGAATTAACAGAACACAAAACAGTTTCTCTGAAAGTTTCTTTCCATTTTTTAACTGAAGATATTTCCTTTTACTCCATAGCCCTCTATGGGCTTCCAAATATCACTTTGCGAATTCCACAAGAACACTCTTAGCGAAAGGCTTCCTGAGGGGAAATCTGTAACTCTGCGAGATGAATTAACAGAACACAAAGTAGTTTCTCAGAAAGCTTCTTTCCCGTTTTTAATGGAAGATATTTCCTTTTTCGCCTTAGCCCTCTATGGGCTTCCAAATAGCACTTTGCAAATTCCACAAGAACAGTCTTAGCGAAAGGCTCCTTGAGGGGAAATCTGTAAGTCTGTGAGATGAATTAACAGAACACAATGCAGTTTCTCAGACAGCTTCATTTCAGTTTTTAACTGAAGATATTTTCTTTTTCACCATAGCCCTCTATGGGCTTCCAAATATCACTTTGCAAATTTCTCAAGAACAGCCTTAGTGAAAGGCTTCTTAAAGGGAAAGCTGTTACTCAGTGAGATGAATTAACAGAACACAAAGCAGTTTCTCAGAATGCTTCTTTTAAATTTTTATCTTAGGATATTTCCTTTTTCACCATAGCCCTCTATGGGCTTCCAAATATCACTTTGCAAATTCTACAAGAACTGTCTTATCAAAAGGCTTCTCGAGAAGAATGCTGTAACTCTGTGAGATGAATTAATAGAACACAACCCAGTTTCTCAAAAAATTTCTTTCCAGTTTTTAATGGAAGATATGTCCTTTTTCACCATAGCCCTCTATGGGCTTCCAAATATCATTTTGCAAATTCCACAAGAGCAGTCTTAGTTATCGGCTTCTGGAGGGGAATACTGTAACTCTGTGAGATGAATTAACAGAACACAAAGCAGTTTCTCAGAAAGCTTCTTTCCAGTTTTTAACTGAAGGTATTTCCTTTTTCACCATAGCCCTCTATGGACTTACAAAGATCACTTTGCAAATTCCACAAGAACAGTCTTCGCGAAAGGATCCTTCAGGGGAAAGCTGTAACTATGTGAGATGAATTAACAGAACACAAAGCAGTTTCTCAGAAAGCTTCTGACAAGCTTTTAACGGAAGATATTTCCTTTTTCACCTTTAACCCTCTATGGGCTTCCAAATATCACTTTGCAAAATCCTCAAGAAGAGTGTTAGAGAATGGCTTCTTGCTGGGAAACTAGTAACTCTGTGAGATGAATTAACAGAACAGAGAGAAGTTTCTCAGAAAGCTTCTTTCCAGTTTTTAATGGAAGATATTTCCTTTTTCACTTGAGATGAACAAAGAGAACACAAAGAAGTTTCTCAGAAAGCTTCCTTACAGTTTTTTACGGTAGATATTTCCTTTTTCACCTTAACCCTCTAAGGGCTTCCAAATATCACTTTGAAAATTGCATAAGAACAGTGTTAGCGAAAGGCTCTTTGAGGAGAAAGCAGTAACTGTGAGAAGAATTAACCGAACACAAAGCAGTTTCTCAGAAAGCTTCTTTCCAGTTTTTACGGGAAGATTTTCCTTTTTCACCAAAACACTCTATAGGCTTCCAAATATCACTTTTAAATTCCGCAAGAACAGTCTTAGCGAAAGGCTTCTTGAGGGGAACGCAGTAACTCTGTGAGATGAATTAACAGAACACAAAGCAATTTCTCAGAAAGCTTCTTTCCAGTTTTTATTTTAGGATATTTCCTTTTTCACCTTAGCCCTCTATGGGCTTCCAAATATCACCTTGCAAATTCCAATAGAACAGTCTTAGCGAAAGACTTCTTGAGGGGAAAGCTGTAACTCTGTGAGATGAATTAACGGAAAACAAAGGAGTTTCTCAGAATGCCTCTTTCCCATTTTTAACGGAAGATATTTCCTTTTTCACCATAGTCCTCTATGGGCTTCCAATATCACTTTGCAAATTCCACAAAAACAGACTTAGGAAAGGCTTCTTGAAGGGAATGCTGTAACTCCATTAGGTGAGTTAACAGAACACAAAGCAGTTTCTCAGAGAGCTTCTTTACAGTTTTAACCGGAAGATATATAATTTTTTACCAAAACCCTCTATGGGCTTCCAAATATCACTTTGAAAATTCCACAATAACAGTCTTAGCGAAAGGCTTCTTGAGGGGAAGGCAGTAACTCTGTGAGATGAATGAACAGAAAACAAATCAGTTTCTCAGAAAGATTCTTTCCAGCTTTTAAAGGAAGATATTTCCTTTTTTCACCATAGCCCTCTATGGGCTTCCAAATATCACTTTGCAAATGCCACAAGAACAGTCTTAGCGAAAGGCTTCTTGAGGGGAAAGGTTTAACTCTGTGAGATGAATTAACGGAACACAAAGGAGTTTCTCTGAAACCTTCTTTCTAGTTTTTAACGGAAGATATTTCCTTTTTCACCATATCCCTCTATGGGATTCCAAATATCACTTTACAAATTCCACAAGAACAGATTTAGCGAAAGGCTACTTGAGGGGAAAGGTGTAACTCTGTGAGATGAAATAACAGAACACAAAGGAGTTTCTCAGAAAGCTTCTTTCCAGATTTTAACAGAAGATATTTCCTTTTTCACCATAGTCCTCTATGGGCTTCCAAATATCACTGTGCAAATTCCACAAAAACAGACTTAGCGAAAGGCTTCTTGAAGGGAAAGCTGTAATTCTGTGAGATGAATTATCAGAACACAAAGCAGTTTCTCAGAAAGCTTCTTTCCAGTTGTTAATGGAAGATATTTCCTTTTTCACCTTGAACCCTCTATGGGCTTCCAAATATCACTTTGCAAATTACACAAGAACAGTCTTAGTGAAAGGCTTCTTGAGGGGAAAGCAGTAACTGTGGGATGAATTAACCGAACACAAAGCAGTTTCTCAGAAAGCTTCTTTCCAATTTTTAAGGGAAGATTTTCCTTTTTCACCATAGCCCTCTGTGGGCTTCTAAATATCACATTGAAAATTCCACAAGAACAGTCTTCGCGAAAGGCTTCTTGAAAGGAAAGCTGTAACTCTGTGAGATGAATTAACAGAACACAAAGCAGTTTCTCAGAAAGCTTCTTTTCAGTTTTTAACGGAAGATATATCCTTTTTTACCATATCCCTCTATGGGCTTCCAAATATCACTTTGTAAATTCCACAAGAACAGTCTTAGCGAAAGGCTTCTTGTGGGGAACGCAATAACTCTGTTAGATGAATT
The DNA here is from genome assembly GCF_047675955.1 of Chlorocebus sabaeus. Lineage (NCBI taxonomy): Eukaryota > Metazoa > Chordata > Mammalia > Primates > Cercopithecidae > Chlorocebus > Chlorocebus sabaeus. Next base: position 77,774 of record NW_027327467.1, read on the forward strand.
AACAGAATACAAATCAGTTTCTCAGAAAGCTTCTTTCCAGTTTTTAAAGGAAGATATTTCCTTTTTCACCATAGCCCTCTAAGGGCTTTCAAATATCACTTTGGAAATTCCACAAGAACAGTCTTAGCGAAAGGCTTCTTGATGGGAAAGCAGTAATTCTGTGAGATGAATTAACCGAACATAGAGCAGTATCTCTTTAAGCTTCTTTCCAGTTTTTAACGGAAGATATTTCCTTTTTAGCCATAGCTCTCTATGGGCTTCCAAATATCAATTTGAAAATTCCACAAGAAGAGTCTTAGCGAAAGGATTCTTGAAGGGAAAGCTTTAACTCTGTGGGATGAATTAACAGAACACAGAGCAGTGTCTCATAAAGCTTCTTTCCAGTTTTTAACGAAAGACATTTCCTTTTTCACCATAGCACTCTATGGGCTTCCAAATATAACTTTGCAAATTCCAGAACAACAGACGTAGCGACAGGCTTCTTGGAGGGAAAGCTGTAACTCTGTGAGATGAATTAACAGAACACAAAGCACTTTCTCAGAAAGCTTCTTTCCAGTTTTTAACAGAAGATATTTCCTTTTTCACCATAACCCTCTATGGTCTTCCACATATCACTTTGCAAATTCCACAAGAAGAGTCTTAGCGAAAGGCTTCTTGAGGTGAAAGCAGTAACTCTGTGAGATGAATTAACAGAACACAAAGGAGTTTCTCAGAAAGCTTCTTTCCAGTTTTTAACGGAAGATATTTCCTTTTTCACCATACTCCTCTATGGGCTTCCAAATATCACTGTGCAAATTCCACACAAACAGATTTAGAGAAAGGCTTCTTGAATGGAAAGCTGTAACTCTGTGAGATGAATTAACAGAAAACAAAGCAGTTTCTCAGAAAGCTTCTTTCCAGTTTTTAACGGAAGGTATTTCCTTTTTCACCGTAGCCCTCTACGGACTTCCAAATATAACTTTGCAAATTCCACAAGAACAGTCTTCGCGAAAGGCCTCTTGAGGGGAAAGCTGTAACTCTGTGAGATGAATTAACAGAACACAAAGCAGTTTCTCAGACAGATTCTTACAAGTTTTTAACGGAAGATATTTCCTTTTTCACCTTAACCCTCTATGGGCTTCGAAATATCACTTTGCAAATTCCACAATAAGTGTCTTAGTGAAAGGCTTCTTGAGGGAACAGCAGTAATTGTGAGATAAATTTACCGAACACAAAGCAGTTTCTCAGAAAGCTTCTTTCCAGTTTTTAAGGGAAGATTTTCCTTTCTCACCATAGCCCTCTATGGGCTTCCAAATATCGCATTGCAAATTCCACAAGAACAGACTTAGCGAAAGACTTGTTGAAGGGAAAGCTGTAACTCTGTGAGATGAATTAACAGAAAACAAAGCAGTTCCTCAGAAAGCTTCTTTCCAGTTTTTAACGAAAGACATTTCCTTTTTCACCATAGCACTCTATGTGCTTCCAAATATCACTTTGCAAATTCCACAAGAACAGTCTTAGCTAAAGGTTTCTTGAGGGGAACGCAGTAAATCTGTGAGATGAATTAACAGAACACAAAGCACGTTCTCAGAAAGCTTCTTTCCAGTTTTTAACGGAAGATATTTACTTTTTCACAGTAGCCCTCTAAGGACTTCCAAATATCACTTTGCAAATTCCAAAAGAACAGTCTTAGCGAAAGGCTTCTTGGGAGGAAAGCTGTAACTCTGTGAGATGAATTAACAGAACACAGAGCAGTTTCTCATAAAGATTCTTTCCAGTTTTTAACGGAAGATGTTTCCTTTTTCACCATAGCACTATATGGGCTTCCAAATATCACTTTGCAAATTCCACAAGAACACAGTTAGCGAAAGGATTCTTGAAGGGAAAGCTGTAACTCTGTGAGATGAATTAACAGAACACGAAGCAGTTTCTCCGAAAGCTTCTTTCCAGTTTTTAACGGAAGATATTTCCTTTTTCACCATAGTCCTCTATGGGCTTCCAAATATCACTGCGCAAATTCCACAAAAACAGACTCAGCGAAAGGCTTCTTTAAGGGAAAGCTGTAACACTCTGAGATGAATTAACAGAACACAAAGCAGTTTCTCAGAATGCTTCTTTCCAGTTTTATCGGAAGATATTTCCTTTTTCACCATAGCCCTCTATGGGCTTCCAAATATCACTGTGCAAATTCCACAAAAACAGACTTAGCGAACGGCTTCCTGAAGGGAATGCTGTAACTCTGTGAGAAGAATTAACCGAACACAAAGCAGTTTCTCTTAAAGCTTTTTTTCCGTTTTTAACGGTGGATATTTCCTTTTTCACCATAGCCCTCTGTGGTCTTCCAAATATCACTGTGCAATATCCACAAGAACAGTCATAGCGAAAGGCTTCTTCCTGGGAAAGAAGTAACTCTGTGAGATGAATTAATAGAACACCCAGCAGTTTCTCAGAAAGCTTCTTTCCAGTTTTTAGCGGAAGATATTTTCTTTTTCGCCATAGCCCTCTATGGGCTTCCAAATATCACTTTGCAAATTCCAGAAGAACAGTCTTAGCGAAAGGCTTCTTGAGGCGAAAGCAGTTACACTGTGAGATGAATTAACAGGAAACAAAGCAGTTTCTCAGAAAGCATCTTTCCAGTTTTTAACGGAAGATATTTCCTTTTCCCGTAACCCTCTATGAGCTTCCAAATATCACTTTGCAAATTTCTCAAGAACAGCCTTAGTGAAAGGCTTCTTGAAGGGAAAGCTGTTACTCAGTGAGATGAATTAACAGAACACAAAGCAGTTTCTCAGAATGCTTCTTTTAAGTTTTTATCTTAGGATATTTCCTTTTTCACCATAGCCCTCTATGGGCTTCCAAATATCATTTTGCAAATTCCACAAGAACAGTCTTAGTGAAAGGCTTCTTGAGGGGAAACCTGTAACTCTGTTAGATGAATTAACAGAACTCAAAGCAGTTTCTCAGAAAGCAGCTTCTTTCCCGTTTTTAACGGAAGATATTTCCTTTTTCACCGTAGCCCACTATGGGCTTACAAATATCACTTTGCAAATTCTACAAAAACAGTCATAGCGAAAGGCTTCTTTAGGGGAAAGCTGTAACTCTGTGAGATGAATTAACAGAAAACAAAGCAGTTTCTCTGACACCTTCTTTCCAGTTTTTAACTTAAGATATTTCCGTTTTCAAAATAGCCCTCTATGGGCTTCCAAATATCACTTTGAAAATTCCACAAGAACAGTCTTTGCGAAAGGATTCTTGAGGGGAAAGCAGTAACTGTGTGAGATGAATTAACAGAACACAAAACAGTTTCTCTGAAAGTTTCTTTCCATTTTTTAACTGAAGATATTTCCTTTTACTCCATAGTCCTCTATGGGCTTCCAAATATCACTTTGCGAATTCCACAAGAACACTCTTAGCGAAAGGCTTCCTGAGGGGAAATCTGTAACTCTGCGAGATGAATTAACAGAACACAAAGTAGTTTCTCAGAAAGCTTCTTTCCCGTTTTTAATGGAAGATATTTCCTTTTTCGCCTTAGCCCTCTATGGGCTTCCAAATAGCACTTTGCAAATTCCACAAGAACAGTCTTAGCGAAAGGCTCCTTGAGGGGAAATCTGTAAGTCTGTGAGATGAATTAACAGAACACAATGCAGTTTCTCAGACAGCTTCATTTCAGTTTTTAACTGAAGATATTTTCTTTTTCACCATAGCCCTCTATGGGCTTCCAAATATCACTTTGCAAATTTCTCAAGAACAGCCTTAGTGAAAGGCTTCTTAAAGGGAAAGCTGTTACTCAGTGAGATGAATTAACAGAACACAAAGCAGTTTCTCAGAATGCTTCTTTTAAATTTTTATCTTAGGATATTTCCTTTTTCACCATAGCCCTCTATGGGCTTCCAAATATCACTTTGCAAATTCTACAAGAACTGTCTGATCAAAAGGCTTCTCGAGAAGAATGCTGTAACTCTGTGAGATGAATTAATAGAACACAACCCAGTTTCTCAAAAAATTTCTTTCCAGTTTTTAATGGAAGATATGTCCTTTTTCACCATAGCCCTCTATGGGCTTCCAAATATCATTTTGCAAATTCCACAAGAGCAGTCTTAGTTATCGGCTTCTGGAGGGGAATACTGTAACTCTGTGAGATGAATTAACAGAACACAAAGCACTTTCTCAGAAAGCTTCTTTCCAGTTTTTAACAGAAGATATTTCCTTTTTCACCATAACCCTCTATGGTCTTCCACATATCACTTTGCAAATTCCACAAGAAGAGTCTTAGCGAAAGGCTTCTTGAGGTGAAAGCAGTAACTCTGTGAGATGAATTAACAGAACACAAAGGAGTTTCTCAGAAAGCTTCTTTCCAGTTTTTAACGGAAGATATTTCCTTTTTCACCATACTCCTCTATGGGCTTCCAAATATCACTGTGCAAATTCCACACAAACAGATTTAGAGAAAGGCTTCTTGAATGGAAAGCTGTAACTCTGTGAGATGAATTAACAGAAAACAAAGCAGTTTCTCAGAAAGCTTCTTTCCAGTTTTTAACGGAAGGTATTTCCTTTTTCACCGTAGCCCTCTACGGACTTCCAAATATAACTTTGCAAATTCCACAAGAACAGTCTTCGCGAAAGGCCTCTTGAGGGGAAAGCTGTAACTCTGTGAGATGAATTAACAGAACACAAAGCAGTTTCTCAGACAGATTCTTACAAGTTTTTAACGGAAGATATTTCCTTTTTCACCTTAACCCTCTATGGGCTTCGAAATATCACTTTGCAAATTCCACAATAAGTGTCTTAGCGAAAGGCTTCTTGAGGGAACAGCAGTAATTGTGAGATAAATTAACCGAACACAAAGCAGTTTCTCAGAAAGCTTCTTTCCAGTTTTTAAGGGAAGATTTTCCTTTCTCACCATAGCCCTCTATGGGCTTCCAAATATCGCATTGCAAATTCCACAAGAACAGACTTAGCGAAAGACTTGTTGAAGGGAAAGCTGTAACTCTGTGAGATGAATTAACAGAAAACAAAGCAGTTCCTCAGAAAGCTTCTTTCCAGTTTTTAACTGAAGATTTTTCCTTTTTCACTATATCCCTCTATGTGCTTCCAAATATCACTTTGCAAATTCCACAAGAACAGTCTTAGCTAAAGGTTTCTTGAGGGGAACGCAGTAAATCTGTGAGATGAATTAACAGAACACAAAGCACGTTCTCAGAAAGCTTCTTTCCAGTTTTTAACGGAAGATATTTACTTTTTCACCATAGCCCTCTAAGGACTTCCAAATATCACTTTGCAAATTCCAAAAGAACAGTCTTAGCGAAAGGCTTCTTGAGAGGAAAGCTGTAACTCTGTGAGATGAATTAACAGAACACAGAGCAGTTTCTCATAAAGATTCTTTCCAGTTTTTAACGGAAGATGTTTCCTTTTTCACCATAGCACTATATGGGCTTCCAAATATCACTTTGCAAATTCCACAAGAACACAGTTAGCGAAAGGATTCTTGAAGGGAAAGCTGTAACTCTGTGAGATGAATTAACAGAACACGAAGCAGTTTCTCCGAAAGCTTCTTTCCAGTTTTTAACGGAAGATATTTCCTTTTTCACCATAGTCCTCTATGGGCTTCCAAATATCACTGCGCAAATTCCACAAAAACAGACTTAGCGAAAGGCTTCTTTAAGGGAAAGCTGTAACACTCTGAGATGAATTAACAGAACACAAAGCAGTTTCTCAGAATGCTTCTTTCCAGTTTTATCGGAAGATATTTCCTTTTTCACCATAGCCCTCTATGGGCTTCCAAATATCACTGTGCAAATTCCAAAAAAACAGACTTAGCGAACGGCTTCCTGAAGGGAATGCTGTAACTCTGTGAGAAGAATTAACCGAACACAAAGCAGTTTCTCTTAAAGCTTTTTTTCCGTTTTTAACGGTGGATATTTCCTTTTTCACCATAGCCCTCTGTGGTCTTCCAAATATCACTGTGCAAAATCCACAAGAACAGTCATAGCGAAAGGCTTCTTCCTGGGAAAGAAGTAACTCTGTGAGATGAATTAATAGAACACCCAGCAGTTTCTCAGAAAGCTTCTTTCCAGTTTTTAGCGGAAGATATTTTCTTTTTCGCCATAGCCCTCTATGGGCTTCCAAATATCACTTTGCAAATTCCAGAAGAACAGTCTTAGCGAAAGGCTTCTTGAGGCGAAAGCAGTTACACTGTGAGATGAATTAACAGGAAACAAAGCAGTTTCTCAGAAAGCATCTTTCCAGTTTTTAACGGAAGATATTTCCTTTTCCCGTAACCCTCTATGAGCTTCCAAATATCACTTTGCAAATTTCTCAAGAACAGCCTTAGTGAAAGGCTTCTTGAAGGGAAAGCTGTTACTCAGTGAGATGAATTAACAGAACACAAAGCAGTTTCTCAGAATGCTTCTTTTAAGTTTTTATCTTAGGATATTTCCTTTTTCACCATAGCCCTCTATGGGCTTCCAAATATCATTTTGCAAATTCCACAAGAACAGTCTTAGTGAAAGGCTTCTTGAGGGGAAACCTGTAACTCTGTTAGATGAATTAACAGAACTCAAAGCAGTTTCTCAGAAAGCAGCTTCTTTCCCGTTTTTAACGGAAGATATTTCCTTTTTCACCGTAGCCCACTATGGGCTTACAAATATCACTTTGCAAATTCTACAAAAACAGTCATAGCGAAAGGCTTCTTTAGGGGAAAGCTGTAACTCTGTGAGATGAATTAACAGAAAACAAAGCAGTTTCTCTGACACCTTCTTTCCAGTTTTTAACTTAAGATATTTCCGTTTTCAAAATAGCCCTCTATGGGCTTCCAAATATCACTTTGAAAATTCCACAAGAACAGTCTTTGCGAAAGGATTCTTGAGGGGAAAGCAGTAACTGTGTGAGATGAATTAACAGAACACAAAACAGTTTCTCTGAAAGTTTCTTTCCATTTTTTAACTGAAGATATTTCCTTTTACTCCATAACCCTCTATGGGCTTCCAAATATCACTTTGCGAATTCCACAAGAACACTCTTAGCGAAAGGCTTCCTGAGGGGAAATCTGTAACTCTGCGAGATGAATTAACAGAACACAAAGTAGTTTCTCAGAAAGCTTCTTTCCCGTTTTTAATGGAAGATAATTCCTTTTTCGCCTTAGCCCTCTATGGGCTTCCAAATAGCACTTTGCAAATTCCACAAGAACAGTCTTAGCGAAAGGCTCCTTGAGGGGAAATCTGTAAGTCTGTGAGATGAATTAACAGAACACAATGCAGTTTCTCAGACAGCTTCATTTCAGTTTTTAACTGAAGATATTTTCTTTTTCACCATAGCCCTCTATGGGCTTCCAAATATCACTTTGCAAATTTCTCAAGAACAGCCTTAGTGAAAGGCTTCTTAAAGGGAAAGCTGTTACTCAGTGAGATGAATTAACAGAACACAAAGCAGTTTCTCAGAATGCTTCTTTTAAATTTTTATCTTAGGATATTTCCTTTTTCACCATAGCCCTCTATGGGCTTCCAAATATCACTTTGCAAATTCTACAAGAACTGTCTGATCAAAAGGCTTCTCGAGAAGAATGCTGTAACTCTGTGAGATGAATTAATAGAACACAACCCAGTTTCTCAAAAAATTTCTTTCCAGTTTTTAATGGAAGATATGTCCTTTTTCACCATAGCCCTCTATGGGCTTCCAAATATCACTTTGCGAATTCCACAAGAACACTCTTAGCGAAAGGCTTCCTGAGGGGAAATCTGTAACTCTGCGAGATGAATTAACAGAACACAAAGTAGTTTCTCAGAAAGCTTCTTTCCCGTTTTTAATGGAAGATATTTCCTTTTTCGCCTTAGCCCTCTATGGGCTTCCAAATAGCACTTTGCAAATTCCACAAGAACAGTCTTAGCGAAAGGCTCCTTGAGGGGAAATCTGTAAGTCTGTGAGATGAATTAACAGAACACAATGCAGTTTCTCAGACAGCTTCATTTCAGTTTTTAACTGAAGATATTTTCTTTTTCACCATAGCCCTCTATGGGCTTCCAAATATCACTTTGCAAATTTCTCAAGAACAGCCTTAGTGAAAGGCTTCTTAAAGGGAAAGCTGTTACTCAGTGAGATGAATTAACAGAACACAAAGCAGTTTCTCAGAATGCTTCTTTTAAATTTTTATCTTAGGATATTTCCTTTTTCACCATAGCCCTCTATGGGCTTCCAAATATCACTTTGCAAATTCTACAAGAACTGTCTTATCAAAAGGCTTCTCGAGAAGAATGCTGTAACTCTGTGAGATGAATTAATAGAACACAACCGAGTTTCTCAAAAAATTTCTTTCCAGTTTTTAATGGAAGATATGTCCTTTTTCACCATAGCCCTCTATGGGCTTCCAAATATCATTTTGCAAATTCCACAAGAACAGTCTTAGTGAAAGGCTTCTTGAGGGGAAACCTGTAACTCTGTTAGATGAATTAACAGAACTCAAAGCAGTTTCTCAGAAAGCAGCTTCTTTCCCGTTTTTAACGGAAGATATTTCCTTTTTCACCGTAGCCCACTATGGGCTTACAAATATCACTTTGCAAATTCTACAAAAACAGTCATAGCGAAAGGCTTCTTTAGGGGAAAGCTGTAACTCTGTGAGATGAATTAACAGAAAACAAAGCAGTTTCTCTGACACCTTCTTTCCAGTTTTTAACTTAAGATATTTCCGTTTTCAAAATAGCCCTCTATGGGCTTCCAAATATCACTTTGAAAATTCCACAAGAACAGTCTTTGCGAAAGGATTCTTGAGGGGAAAGCAGTAACTGTGTGAGATGAATTAACAGAACACAAAACAGTTTCTCTGAAAGTTTCTTTCCATTTTTTAACTGAAGATATTTCCTTTTACTCCATAACCCTCTATGGGCTTCCAAATATCACTTTGCGAATTCCACAAGAACACTCTTAGCGAAAGGCTTCCTGAGGGGAAATCTGTAACTCTGCGAGATGAATTAACAGAACACAAAGTAGTTTCTCAGAAAGCTTCTTTCCCGTTTTTAATGGAAGATAATTCCTTTTTCGCCTTAGCCCTCTATGGGCTTCCAAATAGCACTTTGCAAATTCCACAAGAACAGTCTTAGCGAAAGGCTCCTTGAGGGGAAATCTGTAAGTCTGTGAGATGAATTAACAGAACACAATGCAGTTTCTCAGACAGCTTCATTTCAGTTTTTAACTGAAGATATTTTCTTTTTCACCATAGCCCTCTATGGGCTTCCAAATATCACTTTGCAAATTTCTCAAGAACAGCCTTAGTGAAAGGCTTCTTAAAGGGAAAGCTGTTACTCAGTGAGATGAATTAACAGAACACAAAGCAGTTTCTCAGAATGCTTCTTTTAAATTTTTATCTTAGGATATTTCCTTTTTCACCATAGCCCTCTATGGGCTTCCAAATATCACTTTGCAAATTCTACAAGAACTGTCTGATCAAAAGGCTTCTCGAGAAGAATGCTGTAACTCTGTGAGATGAATTAATAGAACACAACCCAGTTTCTCAAAAAATTTCTTTCCAGTTTTTAATGGAAGATATGTCCTTTTTCACCATAGCCCTCTATGGGCTTCCAAATATCATTTTGCAAATTCCACAAGAGCAGTCTTAGTTATCGGCTTCTGGAGGGGAATACTGTAACTCTGTGAGATGAATTAACAGAACACAAAGCAGTTTCTCAGAAAGCTTCTTTCCAGTTTTTAACTGAAGGTATTTCCCTTTTCACCATAGCCCTCTATGGACTTACAAAGATCACTTTGCAAATTCCACAAGAACAGTCTTCGCGAAAGGATCCTTCAGGGGAAAGCTGTAACTATGTGAGATGAATTAACAGAACACAAAGCAGTTTCTCAGAAAGCTTCTGACAAGCTTTTAACGGAAGATATTTCCTTTTTCACCTTTAACCCTCTATGGGCTTCCAAATATCACTTTGCAAAATCCTCAAGAAGAGTGTTAGAGAATGGCTTCTTGCTGTGAAACTAGTAACTCTGTGAGATGAATTAACAGAACAGAGAGCAGTTTCTCAGAAAGCTTCTTTCCAGTTTTTAATGGAAGATATTTCCTTTTTCACTTGAGATGAACAAAGAGAACACAAAGAAGTTTCTCAGAAAGCTTCCTTACAGTTTTTAACGGTAGATATTTCCTTTTTCACCTTAACCCTCTAAGGGCTTCCAAATATCACTTTGAAAATTGCATAAGAACAGTGTTAGCGAAAGGCTCTTTGAGGAGAAAGCAGTAACTGTGAGAAGAATTAACCGAACACAAAGCAGTTTCTCAGAAAGCTTCTTTCCAGTTTTTACGGGAAGATTTTCCTTTTTCACCAAAACACTCTATAGGCTTCCAAATATCACTTTTAAATTCCGCAAGAACAGTCTTAGCAAAAGGCTTCTTGAGGGGAACGCAGTAACTCTGTGAGATGAATTAACAGAACACAAAGCAATTTCTCAGAAAGCTTCTTTCCAGTTTTTATTTTAGGATATTTCCTTTTTCACCTTAGCCCTCTATGGGCTTCCAAATATCACCTTGCAAATTCCAATAGAACAGTCTTAGCGAAAGACTTCTTGAGGGGAAAGCTGTAACTCTGTGAGATGAATTAACGGAAAACAAAGGAGTTTCTCAGAATGCCTCTTTCCCATTTTTAACGGAAGATATTTCCTTTTTCACCATAGTCCTCTATGGGCTTCCAATATCACTTTGCAAATTCCACAAAAACAGACTTAGGAAAGGCTTCTTGAAGGGAATGCTGTAACTCCATTAGGTGAGTTAACAGAACACAAAGCAGTTTCTCAGAGAGCTTCTTTACAGTTTTAACCGGAAGATATATAATTTTTTACCAAAACCCTCTATGGGCTTCCAAATATCACTTTGAAAATTCCACAATAACAGTCTTAGCGAAAGGCTTCTTGAGGGGAAGGCAGTAACTCTGTGAGATGAATTAACAGAAAACAAATCAGTTTCTCAGAAAGATTCTTTCCAGCTTTTAAAGGAAGATATTTCCTTTTTTCACCATAGCCCTCTATGGGCTTCCAAATATCACTTTGCAAATGCCACAAGAACAGTCTTAGCGAAAGGCTTCTTGAGGGGAAAGGTTTAACTCTGTGAGATGAATTAACGGAACACAAAGGAGTTTCTCTGAAACCTTCTTTCTAGTTTTTAACGGAAGATATTTCCTTTTTCACCATATCCCTCTATGGGATTCCAAATATCACTTTACAAATTCCACAAGAACAGATTTAGCGAAAGGCTACTTGAGGGGAAAGGTGTAACTCTGTGAGATGAAATAACAGAACACAAAGGAGTTTCTCAGAAAGCTTCTTTCCAGATTTTAACAGAAGATATTTCCTTTTTCACCATAGTCCTCTATGGGCTTCCAAATATCACTGTGCAAATTCCACAAAAACAGACTTAGCGAAAGGCTTCTTGAAGGGAAAGCTGTAATTCTGTGAGATGAATTATCAGAACACAAAGCAGTTTCTCAGAAAGCTTCTTTCCAGTTGTTAACGGAAGATATTTCCTTTTTCACCTTGAACCCTCTATGGGCTTCCAAATATCACTTTGCAAATTACACAAGAACAGTCTTAGTGAAAGGCTTCTTGAGGGGAAAGCAGTAACTGTGGGATGAATTAACCGAACACAAAGCAGTTTCTCAGAAAGCTTCTTTCCAATTTTTAAGGGAAGATTTTCCTTTTTCACCATAGCCCTCTGTGGGCTTCTAAATATCACATTGAAAATTCCACAAGAACAGTCTTCGCGAAAGGCTTCTTGAAAGGAAAGCTGTAACTCTGTGAGATGAATTAACAGAACACAAAGCAGTTTCTCAGAAAGCTTCTTTTCAGTTTTTAACGGAAGATATATCCTTTTTTACCATATCCCTCTATGGGCTTCCAAATATCACTTTGTAAATTCCACAAGAACAGTCTTAGCGAAAGGCTTCTTGTGGGGAACGCAATAACTCTGTTAGATGAATTAACAGAATACAAATCAGTTTCTCAGAAAGCTTCTTTCCAGTTTTTAAAGGAAGATATTTCCTTTTTCACCATAGCCCTCTAAGGGCTTTCAAATATCACTTTGGAAATTCCACAAGAACAGTCTTAGCGAAAGGCTTCTTGATGGGAAAGCAGTAATTCTGTGAGATGAATTAACCGAACATAGAGCAGTATCTCTTTAAGCTTCTTTCCAGTTTTTAACGGAAGATATTTCCTTTTTAGCCATAGCTCTCTATGGGCTTCCAAATATCAATTTGAAAATTCCACAAGAAGAGTCTTAGCGAAAGGATTCTTGAAGGGAAAGCTTTAACTCTGTGGGATGAATTAACAGAACACAGAGCAGTGTCTCATAAAGCTTCTTTCCAGTTTTTAACGAAAGACATTTCCTTTTTCACCATAGCACTCTATGGGCTTCCAAATATAACTTTGCAAATTCCAGAACAACAGACGTAGCGACAGGCTTCTTGGAGGGAAAGCTGTAACTCTGTGAGATGAATTAACAGAACACAAAGCACTTTCTCAGAAAGCTTCTTTCCAGTTTTTAACAGAAGATATTTCCTTTTTCACCATAACCCTCTATGGTCTTCCACATATCACTTTGCAAATTCCACAAGAAGAGTCTTAGCGAAAGGCTTCTTGAGGTGAAAGCAGTAACTCTGTGAGATGAATTAACAGAACACAAAGGAGTTTCTCAGAAAGCTTCTTTCCAGTTTTTAACGGAAGATATTTCCTTTTTCACCATACTCCTCTATGGGCTTCCAAATATCACTGTGCAAATTCCACACAAACAGATTTAGAGAAAGGCTTCTTGAATGGAAAGCTGTAACTCTGTGAGATGAATTAACAGAAAACAAAGCAGTTTCTCAGAAAGCTTCTTTCCAGTTTTTAACGGAAGGTATTTCCTTTTTCACCGTAGCCCTCTACGGACTTCCAAATATAACTTTGCAAATTCCACAAGAACAGTCTTCGCGAAAGGCCTCTTGAGGGGAAAGCTGTAACTCTGTGAGATGAATTAACAGAACACAAAGCAGTTTCTCAGACAGATTCTTACAAGTTTTTAACGGAAGATATTTCCTTTTTCACCTTAACCCTCTATGGGCTTCGAAATATCACTTTGCAAATTCCACAATAAGTGTCTTAGCGAAAGGCTTCTTGAGGGAACAGCAGTAATTGTGAGATAAATTAACCGAACACAAAGCAGTTTCTCAGAAAGCTTCTTTCCAGTTTTTAAGGGAAGATTTTCCTTTCTCACCATAGCCCTCTATGGGCTTCCAAATATCGCATTGCAAATTCCACAAGAACAGACTTAGCGAAAGACTTGTTGAAGGGAAAGCTGTAACTCTGTGAGATGAATTAACAGAAAACAAAGCAGTTCCTCAGAAAGCTTCTTTCCAGTTTTTAACTGAAGATTTTTCCTTTTTCACTATATCCCTCTATGTGCTTCCAAATATCACTTTGCAAATTCCACAAGAACAGTCTTAGCTAAAGGTTTCTTGAGGGGAACGCAGTAAATCTGTGAGATGAATTAACAGAACACAAAGCACGTTCTCAGAAAGCTTCTTTCCAGTTTTTAACGGAAGATATTTACTTTTTCACCGTAGCCCTCTAAGGACTTCCAAATATCACTTTGCAAATTCCAAAAGAACAGTCTTAGCGAAAGGCTTCTTGAGAGGAAAGCTGTAACTCTGTGAGATGAATTAACAGAACACAGAGCAGTTTCTCATAAAGATTCTTTACAGTTTTTAACGGAAGATGTTTCCTTTTTCACCATAGCACTATATGGGCTTCCAAATATCACTTTGCAAATTCCACAAGAACACAGTTAGCGAAAGGATTCTTGAAGGGAAAGCTGTAACTCTCTGAGATGAATTAACAGAACACGAAGCAGTTTCTCCGAAAGCTTCTTTCCAGTTTTTAACGGAAGATATTTCCTTTTTCACCATAGTCCTCTATGGGCTTCCAAATATCACTGCGCAAATTCCACAAAAACAGACTTAGCGAAAGGCTTCTTTAAGGGAAAGCTGTAACACTCTGAGATGAATTAACAGAACACAAAGCAGTTTCTCAGAATGCTTCTTTCCAGTTTTATCGGAAGATATTTCCTTTTTCACCATAGCCCTCTATGGGCTTCCAAATATCACTGTGCAAATTCCACAAAAACAGACTTAGCGAACGGCTTCCTGAAGGGAATGCTGTAACTCTGTGAGAAAAATTAACCGAACACAAAGCAGTTTCTCTTAAAGCTTTTTTTCCGTTTTTAACGGTGGATATTTCCTTTTTCACCATAGCCCTCTGTGGTCTTCCAAATATCACTGTGCAAAATCCACAAGAACAGTCATAGCGAAAGGCTTCTTCCTGGGAAAGAAGTAACTCTGTGAGATGAATTAATAGAACACCCAGCAGTTTCTCAGAAAGCTTCTTTCCAGTTTTTAGCGGAAGATATTTTCTTTTTCGCCATAGCCCTCTATGGGCTTCCAAATATCACTTTGCAAATTCCAGAAGAACAGTCTTAGCGAAAGGCTTCTTGAGGCGAAAGCAGTTACACTGTGAGATGAATTAACAGGAAACAAAGCAGTTTCTCAGAAAGCATCTTTCCAGTTTTTAACGGAAGATATTTCCTTTTCCCGTAACCCTCTATGAGCTTCCAAATATCACTTTGCAAATTTCTCAAGAACAGCCTTAGTGAAAGGCTTCTTGAAGGGAAAGCTGTTACTCAGTGAGATGAATTAACAGAACACAAAGCAGTTTCTCAGAATGCTTCTTTTAAGTTTTTATCTTAGGATATTTCCTTTTTCACCATAGCCCTCTATGGGCTTCCAAATATCATTTTGCAAATTCCACAAGAACAGTCTTAGTGAAAGGCTTCTTGAGGGGAAACCTGTAACTCTGTTAGATGAATTAACAGAACTCAAAGCAGTTTCTCAGAAAGCAGCTTCTTTCCCGTTTTTAACGGAAGATATTTCCTTTTTCACCGTAGCCCACTATGGGCTTACAAATATCACTTTGCAAATTCTACAAAAACAGTCATAGCGAAAGGCTTCTTTAGGGGAAAGCTGTAACTCTGTGAGATGAATTAACAGAAAACAAAGCAGTTTCTCTGACACCTTCTTTCCAGTTTTTAACTTAAGATATTTCCGTTTTCAAAATAGCCCTCTATGGGCTTCCAAATATCACTTTGAAAATTCCACAAGAACAGTCTTTGCGAAAGGATTCTTGAGGGGAAAGCAGTAACTGTGTGAGATGAATTAACAGAACACAAAACAGTTTCTCTGAAAGTTTCTTTCCATTTTTTAACTGAAGATATTTCCTTTTACTCCATAACCCTCTATGGGCTTCCAAATATCACTTTGCGAATTCCACAAGAACACTCTTAGCGAAAGGCTTCCTGAGGGGAAATCTGTAACTCTGCGAGATGAATTAACAGAACACAAAGTAGTTTCTCAGAAAGCTTCTTTCCCGTTTTTAATGGAAGATAATTCCTTTTTCGCCTTAGCCCTCTATGGGCTTCCAAATAGCACTTTGCAAATTCCACAAGAACAGTCTTAGCGAAAGGCTCCTTGAGGGGAAATCTGTAAGTCTGTGAGATGAATTAACAGAACACAATGCAGTTTCTCAGACAGCTTCATTTCAGTTTTTAACTGAAGATATTTTCTTTTTCACCATAGCCCTCTATGGGCTTCCAAATATCACTTTGCAAATTTCTCAAGAACAGCCTTAGTGAAAGGCTTCTTAAAGGGAAAGCTGTTACTCAGTGAGATGAATTAACAGAACACAAAGCAGTTTCTCAGAATGCTTCTTTTAAATTTTTATCTTAGGATATTTCCTTTTTCACCATAGCCCTCTATGGGCTTCCAAATATCACTTTGCAAATTCTACAAGAACTGTCTGATCAAAAGGCTTCTCGAGAAGAATGCTGTAACTCTGTGAGATGAATTAATAGAACACAACCCAGTTTCTCAAAAAATTTCTTTCCAGTTTTTAATGGAAGATATGTCCTTTTTCACCATAGCCCTCTATGGGCTTCCAAATATCACTTTGCGAATTCCACAAGAACACTCTTAGCGAAAGGCTTCCTGAGGGGAAATCTGTAACTCTGCGAGATGAATTAACAGAACACAAAGTAGTTTCTCAGAAAGCTTCTTTCCCGTTTTTAATGGAAGATATTTCCTTTTTCGCCTTAGCCCTCTATGGGCTTCCAAATAGCACTTTGCAAATTCCACAAGAACAGTCTTAGCGAAAGGCTCCTTGAGGGGAAATCTGTAAGTCTGTGAGATGAATTAACAGAACACAATGCAGTTTCTCAGACAGCTTCATTTCAGTTTTTAACTGAAGATATTTTCTTTTTCACCATAGCCCTCTATGGGCTTCCAAATATCACTTTGCAAATTTCTCAAGAACAGCCTTAGTGAAAGGCTTCTTAAAGGGAAAGCTGTTACTCAGTGAGATGAATTAACAGAACACAAAGCAGTTTCTCAGAATGCTTCTTTTAAATTTTTATCTTAGGATATTTCCTTTTTCACCATAGCCCTCTATGGGCTTCCAAATATCACTTTGCAAATTCTACAAGAACTGTCTTATCAAAAGGCTTCTCGAGAAGAATGCTGTAACTCTGTGAGATGAATTAATAGAACACAACCCAGTTTCTCAAAAAATTTCTTTCCAGTTTTTAATGGAAGATATGTCCTTTTTCACCATAGCCCTCTATGGGCTTCCAAATATCATTTTGCAAATTCCACAAGAGCAGTCTTAGTTATCGGCTTCTGGAGGGGAATACTGTAACTCTGTGAGATGAATTAACAGAACACAAAGCAGTTTCTCAGAAAGCTTCTTTCCAGTTTTTAACTGAAGGTATTTCCTTTTTCACCATAGCCCTCTATGGACTTACAAAGATCACTTTGCAAATTCCACAAGAACAGTCTTCGCGAAAGGATCCTTCAGGGGAAAGCTGTAACTATGTGAGATGAATTAACAGAACACAAAGCAGTTCCTCAGAAAGCTTCTGACAAGCTTTTAACGGAAGATATTTCCTTTTTCACCTTTAACCCTCTATGGGCTTCCAAATATCACTTTGCAAAATCCTCAAGAAGAGTGTTAGAGAATGGCTTCTTGCTGGGAAACTAGTAACTCTGTGAGATGAATTAACAGAACAGAGAGCAGTTTCTCAGAAAGCTTCTTTCCAGTTTTTAATGGAAGATATTTCCTTTTTCACTTGAGATGAACAAAGAGAACACAAAGAAGTTTCTCAGAAAGCTTCCTTACAGTTTTTAACGGTAGATATTTCCTTTTTCACTTTAACCCTCTAAGGGCTTCCAAATATCACTTTGAAAATTGCATAAGAACAGTGTTAGCGAAAGGCTCTTTGAGGAGAAAGCAGTAACTGTGAGAAGAATTAACCGAACACAAAGCAGTTTCTCAGAAAGCTTCTTTCCAGTTTTTACGGGAAGATTTTCCTTTTTCACCAAAACACTCTATAGGCTTCCAAATATCACTTTTAAATTCCGCAAGAACAGTCTTAGCGAAAGGCTTCTTGAGGGGAATGCAGTAACTCTGTGAGATGAATTAACAGAACACAAAGCAATTTCTCAGAAAGCTTCTTTCCAGTTTTTATTTTAGGATATTTCCTTTTTCACCTTAGCCCTCTATGGGCTTCCAAATATCACCTTGCAAATTCCAATAGAACAGTCTTAGCGAAAGACTTCTTGAGGGGAAAGCTGTAACTCTGTGAGATGAATTAACGGAAAACAAAGGAGTTTCTCAGAATGCCTCTTTCCCATTTTTAACGGAAGATATTTCCTTTTTCACCATAGTCCTCTATGGGCTTCCAATATCACTTTGCAAATTCCACAAAAACAGACTTAGGAAAGGCTTCTTGAAGGGAATGCTGTAACTCCATTAGGTGAGTTAACAGAACACAAAGCAGTTTCTCAGAGAGCTTCTTTACAGTTTTAACCGGAAGATATATAATTTTTTACCAAAACCCTCTATGGGCTTCCAAATATCACTTTGAAAATTCCACAATAACAGTCTTAGCGAAAGGCTTCTTGAGGGGAAGGCAGTAACTCTGTGAGATGAATTAACAGAAAACAAATCAGTTTCTCAGAAAGATTCTTTCCAGCTTTTAAAGGAAGATATTTCCTTTTTTCACCATAGCCCTCTATGGGCTTCCAAATATCACTTTGCAAATGCCACAAGAACAGTCTTAGCGAAAGGCTTCTTGAGGGGAAAGGTTTAACTCTGTGAGATGAATTAACGGAACACAAAGGAGTTTCTCTGAAACCTTCTTTCTAGTTTTTAACGGAAGATATTTCCTTTTTCACCATATCCCTCTATGGGATTCCAAATATCACTTTACAAATTCCACAAGAACAGATTTAGCGAAAGGCTACTTGAGGGGAAAGGTGTAACTCTGTGAGATGAAATAACAGAACACAAAGGAGTTTCTCAGAAAGCTTCTTTCCAGATTTTAACAGAAGATATTTCCTTTTTCACCATAGTCCTCTATGGGCTTCCAAATATCACTGTGCAAATTCCACAAAAACAGACTTAGCGAAAGGCTTCTTGAAGGGAAAGCTGTAATTCTGTGAGATGAATTATCAGAACACAAAGCAGTTTCTCAGAAAGCTTCTTTCCAGTTGTTAACGGAAGATATTTCCTTTTTCACCTTGAACCCTCTATGGGCTTCCAAATATCACTTTGCAAATTACACAAGAACAGTCTTAGTGAAAGGCTTCTTGAGGGGAAAGCAGTAACTGTGGGATGAATTAACCGAACACAAAGCAGTTTCTCAGAAAGCTTCTTTCCAATTTTTAAGGGAAGATTTTCCTTTTTCACCATAGCCCTCTGTGGGCTTCTAAATATCACATTGAAAATTCCACAAGAACAGTCTTCGCGAAAGGCTTCTTGAAAGGAAAGCTGTAACTCTGTGAGATGAATTAACAGAACACAAAGCAGTTTCTCAGAAAGCTTCTTTTCAGTTTTTAACGGAAGATATATCCTTTTTTACCATATCCCTCTATGGGCTTCCAAATATCACTTTGTAAATTCCACAAGAACAGTCTTAGCGAAAGGCTTCTTGTGGGGAACGCAATAACTCTGTTAGATGAATTAACAGAATACAAATCAGTTTCTCAGAAAGCTTCTTTCCAGTTTTTAAAGGAAGATATTTCCTTTTTCACCATAGCCCTCTAAGGGCTTTCAAATATCACTTTGGAAATTCCACAAGAACAGTCTTAGCGAAAGGCTTCTTGATGGGAAAGCAGTAATTCTGTGAGATGAATTAACCGAACATAGAGCAGTATCTCTTTAAGCTTCTTTCCAGTTTTTAACGGAAGATATTTCCTTTTTAGCCATAGCTCTCTATGGGCTTCCAAATATCAATTTGAAAATTCCACAAGAAGAGTCTTAGCGAAAGGATTCTTGAAGGGAAAGCTTTAACTCTGTGGGATGAATTAACAGAACACAGAGCAGTGTCTCATAAAGCTTCTTTCCAGTTTTTAACGAAAGACATTTCCTTTTTCACCATAGCACTCTATGGGCTTCCAAATATAACTTTGCAAATTCCAGAACAACAGACGTAGCGACAGGCTTCTTGGAGGGAAAGCTGTAACTCTGTGAGATGAATTAACAGAACACAAAGCACTTTCTCAGAAAGCTTCTTTCCAGTTTTTAACAGAAGATATTTCCTTTTTCACCATAACCCTCTATGGTCTTCCACATATCACTTTGCAAATTCCACAAGAAGAGTCTTAGCGAAAGGCTTCTTGAGGTGAAAGCAGTAACTCTGTGAGATGAATTAACAGAACACAAAGGAGTTTCTCAGAAAGCTTCTTTCCAGTTTTTAACGGAAGATATTTCCTTTTTCACCATACTCCTCTATGGGCTTCCAAATATCACTGTGCAAATTCCACACAAACAGATTTAGAGAAAGGCTTGTTGAATGGAAAGCTGTAACTCTGTGAGATGAATTAACAGAAAACAAAGCAGTTTCTCAGAAAGCTTCTTTCCAGTTTTTAACGGAAGGTATTTCCTTTTTCACCGTAGCCCTCTACGGACTTCCAAATATAACTTTGCAAATTCCACAAGAACAGTCTTCGCGAAAGGCCTCTTGAGGGGAAAGCTGTAACTCTGTGAGATGAATTAACAGAACACAAAGCAGTTTCTCAGACAGATTCTTACAAGTTTTTAACGGAAGATATTTCCTTTTTCACCTTAACCCTCTATGGGCTTCGAAATATCACTTTGCAAATTCCACAATAAGTGTCTTAGCGAAAGGCTTCTTGAGGGAACAGCAGTAATTGTGAGATAAATTAACCGAACACAAAGCAGTTTCTCAGAAAGCTTCTTTCCAGTTTTTAAGGGAAGATTTTCCTTTCTCACCATAGCCCTCTATGGGCTTCCAAATATCGCATGGCAAATTCCACAAGAACAGACTTAGCGAAAGACTTGTTGAAGGGAAAGCTGTAACTCTGTGAGATGAATTAACAGAAAACAAAGCAGTTCCTCAGAAAGCTTCTTTCCAGTTTTTAACTGAAGATTTTTCCTTTTTCACTATATCCCTCTATGTGCTTCCAAATATCACTTTGCAAATTCCACAAGAACAGTCTTAGCTAAAGGTTTCTTGAGGGGAATGCAGTAAATCTGTGAGATGAATTAACAGAACACAAAGCACGTTCTCAGAAAGCTTCTTTCCAGTTTTTAACGGAAGATATTTACTTTTTCACAGTAGCCCTCTAAGGACTTCCAAATATCACTTTGCAAATTCCAAAAGAACAGTCTTAGCGAAAGGCTTCTTGAGAGGAAAGCTGTAACTCTGTGAGATGAATTAACAGAACACAGAGCAGTTTCTCATAAAGATTCTTTCCAGTTTTTAACGGAAGATGTTTCCTTTTTCACCATAGCACTATATGGGCTTCCAAATATCACTTTGCAAATTCCACAAGAACACAGTTAGCGAAAGGATTCTTGAAGGGAAAGCTGTAACTCTGTGAGATGAATTAACAGAACACGAAGCAGTTTCTCCGAAAGCTTCTTTCCAGTTTTTAACGGAAGATATTTCCTTTTTCACCTTGAACCCTCTATGGGCTTCCAAATATCACTGTGCAAATTCCACAAAAACAGACTTAGCGAAAGGCTTCTTTAAGGGAAAGCTGTAACACTCTGAGATGAATTAACAGAACACAAAGCAGTTTCTCAGAATGCTTCTTTCCAGTTTTATCGGAAGATATTTCCTTTTTCACCATAGCCCTCTATGGGCTTCCAAATATCACTGTGCAAATTCCACAAAAACAGACTTAGCGAACGGCTTCCTGAAGGGAATGCTGTAACTCTGTGAGAAGAATTAACCGAACACAAAGCAGTTTCTCTTAAAGCTTTTTTTCCGTTTTTAACGGTGGATATTTCCTTTTTCACCATAGCCCTCTGTGGTCTTCCAAATATCACTGTGCAAAATCCACAAGAACAGTCATAGCGAAAGGCTTCTTCCTGGGAAAGAAGTAACTCTGTGAGATGAATTAATAGAACACCCAGCAGTTTCTCAGAAAGCTTCTTTCCAGTTTTTAGCGGAAGATATTTTCTTTTTCGCCATAGCCCTCTATGGGCTTCCAAATATCACTTTGCAAATTCCAGAAGAACAGTCTTAGCGAAAGGCTTCTTGAGGCGAAAGCAGTTACACTGTGAGATGAATTAACAGGAAACAAAGCAGTTTCTCAGAAAGCATCTTTCCAGTTTTTAACGGAAGATATTTCCTTTTCCCCTAACCCTCTATGAGCTTCCAAATATCACTTTGCAAATTTCTCAAGAACAGCCTTAGTGAAAGGCTTCTTGAAGGGAAAGCTGTTACTCAGTGAGATGAATTAACAGAACACAAAGCAGTTTCTCAGAATGCTTCTTTTAAGTTTTTATCTTAGGATATTTCCTTTTTCACCATAGCCCTCTATGGGCTTCCAAATATCATTTTGCAAATTCCACAAGAACAGTCTTAGTGAAAGGCTTCTTGAGGGGAAACCTGTAACTCTGTTACATGAATTAACAGAACTCAAAGCAGTTTCTCAGAAAGCTTCTTTCCCGTTTTTAACGGAAGATATTTCCTTTTTCACCGTAGCCCACTATGGGCTTACAAATATCACTTTGCAAATTCTACAAAAACAGTCATAGCGAAAGGCTTCTTTAGGGGAAAGCTGTAACTCTGTGAGATGAATTAACAGAAAACAAAGCAGTTTCTCTGACACCTTCTTTCCAGTTTTTAACTTAAGATATTTCCGTTTTCAAAATAGCCCTCTATGGGCTTCCAAATATCACTTTGAAAATTCCACAAGAACAGTCTTTGCGAAAGGATTCTTGAGGGGAAAGCAGTAACTGTGTGAGATGAATTAACAGAACACAAAACAGTTTCTCTGAAAGTTTCTTTCCATTTTTTAACTGAAGATATTTCCTTTTACTCCATAGCCCTCTATGGGCTTCCAAATATCACTTTGCGAATTCCACAAGAACACTCTTAGCGAAAGGCTTCCTGAGGGGAAATCTGTAACTCTGCGAGATGAATTAACAGAACACAAAGTAGTTTCTCAGAAAGCTTCTTTCCCGTTTTTAATGGAAGATATTTCCTTTTTCGCCTTAGCCCTCTATGGGCTTCCAAATAGCACTTTGCAAATTCCACAAGAACAGTCTTAGCGAAAGGCTCCTTGAGGGGAAATCTGTAAGTCTGTGAGATGAATTAACAGAACACAATGCAGTTTCTCAGACAGCTTCATTTCAGTTTTTAACTGAAGATATTTTCTTTTTCACCATAGCCCTCTATGGGCTTCCAAATATCACTTTGCAAATTTCTCAAGAACAGCCTTAGTGAAAGGCTTCTTAAAGGGAAAGCTGTTACTCAGTGAGATGAATTAACAGAACACAAAGCAGTTTCTCAGAATGCTTCTTTTAAATTTTTATCTTAGGATATTTCCTTTTTCACCATAGCCCTCTATGGGCTTCCAAATATCACTTTGCAAATTCTACAAGAACTGTCTGATCAAAAGGCTTCTCGAGAAGAATGCTGTAACTCTGTGAGATGAATTAATAGAACACAACCCAGTTTCTCAAAAAATTTCTTTCCAGTTTTTAATGGAAGATATGTCCTTTTTCACCATAGCCCTCTATGGGCTTCCAAATATCATTTTGCAAATTCCACAAGAGCAGTCTTAGTTATCGGCTTCTGGAGGGGAATACTGTAACTCTGTGAGATGAATTAACAGAACACAAAGCAGTTTCTCAGAAAGCTTCTTTCCAGTTTTTAACTGAAGGTATTTCCTTTTTCACCATAGCCCTCTATGGACTTACAAAGATCACTTTGCAAATTCCACAAGAACAGTCTTCGCGAAAGGATCCTTCAGGGGAAAGCTGTAACTATGTGAGATGAATTAACAGAACACAAAGCAGTTTCTCAGAAAGCTTCTGACAAGCTTTTAACGGAAGATATTTCCTTTTTCACCTTTAACCCTCTATGGGCTTCCAAATATCACTTTGCAAAATCCTCAAGAAGAGTGTTAGAGAATGGCTTCTTGCTGGGAAACTAGTAACTCTGTGAGATGAATTAACAGAACAGAGAGCAGTTTCTCAGAAAGCTTCTTTCCAGTTTTTAATGGAAGATATTTCCTTTTTCACTTGAGATGAACAAAGAGAACACAAAGAAGTTTCTCAGAAAGCTTCCTTACAGTTTTTAACGGTAGATATTTCCTTTTTCACCTTAACCCTCTAAGGGCTTCCAAATATCACTTTGAAAATTGCATAAGAACAGTGTTAGCGAAAGGCTCTTTGAGGAGAAAGCAGTAACTGTGAGAAGAATTAACCGAACACAAAGCAGTTTCTCAGAAAGCTTCTTTCCAGTTTTTACGGGAAGATTTTCCTTTTTCACCAAAACACTCTATAGGCTTCCAAATATCACTTTTAAATTCCGCAAGAACAGTCTTAGCGAAAGGCTTCTTGAGGGGAACGCAGTAACTCTGTGAGATGAATTAACAGAACACAAAGCAATTTCTCAGAAAGCTTCTTTCCAGTTTTTATTTTAGGATATTTCCTTTTTCACCTTAGCCCTCTATGGGCTTCCAAATATCACCTTGCAAATTCCAATAGAACAGTCTTAGCGAAAGACTTCTTGAGGGGAAAGCTGTAACTCTGTGAGATGAATTAACGGAAAACAAAGGAGTTTCTCAGAATGCCTCTTTCCCATTTTTAACGGAAGATATTTCCTTTTTCACCATAGTCCTCTATGGGCTTCCAATATCACTTTGCAAATTCCACAAAAACAGACTTAGGAAAGGCTTCTTGAAGGGAATGCTGTAACTCCATTAGGTGAGTTAACAGAACACAAAGCAGTTTCTCAGAGAGCTTCTTTACAGTTTTAACCGGAAGATATATAATTTTTTACCAAAACCCTCTATGGGCTTCCAAATATCACTTTGAAAATTCCACAATAACAGTCTTAGCGAAAGGCTTCTTGAGGGGAAGGCAGTAACTCTGTGAGATGAATTAACAGAAAACAAATCAGTTTCTCAGAAAGATTCTTTCCAGCTTTTAAAGGAAGATATTTCCTTTTTTCACCATAGCCCTCTATGGGCTTCCAAATATCACTTTGCAAATGCCACAAGAACAGTCTTAGCGAAAGGCTTCTTGAGGGGAAAGGTTTAACTCTGTGAGATGAATTAACGGAACACAAAGGAGTTTCTCTGAAACCTTCTTTCTAGTTTTTAACGGAAGATATTTCCTTTTTCACCATATCCCTCTATGGGATTCCAAATATCACTTTACAAATTCCACAAGAACAGATTTAGCGAAAGGCTACTTGAGGGGAAAGGTGTAACTCTGTGAGATGAAATAACAGAACACAAAGGAGTTTCACAGAAAGCTTCTTTCCAGATTTTAACAGAAGATATTTCCTTTTTCACCATAGTCCTCTATGGGCTTCCAAATATCACTGTGCAAATTCCACAAAAACAGACTTAGCGAAAGGCTTCTTGAAGGGAAAGCTGTAATTCTGTGAGATGAATTATCAGAACACAAAGCAGTTTCTCAGAAAGCTTCTTTCCAGTTGTTAACGGAAGATATTTCCTTTTTCACCTTGAACCCTCTATGGGCTTCCAAATATCACTTTGCAAATTACACAAGAACAGTCTTAGTGAAAGGCTTCTTGAGGGGAAAGCAGTAACTGTGGGATGAATTAACCGAACACAAAGCAGTTTCTCAGAAAGCTTCTTTCCAATTTTTAAGGGAAGATTTTCCTTTTTCACCATAGCCCTCTGTGGGCTTCTAAATATCACATTGAAAATTCCACAAGAACAGTCTTCGCGAAAGGCTTCTTGAAAGGAAAGCTGTAACTCTGTGAGATGAATTAACAGAACACAAAGCAGTTTCTCAGAAAGCTTCTTTTCAGTTTTTAACGGAAGATATATCCTTTTTTACCATATCCCTCTATGGGCTTCCAAATATCACTTTGTAAATTCCACAAGAACAGTCTTAGCGAAAGGCTTCTTGTGGGGAACGCAATAACTCTGTTAGATGAATTAACAGAATACAAATCAGTTTCTCAGAAAGCTTCTTTCCAGTTTTTAAAGGAAGATATTTCCTTTTTCACCATAGCCCTCTAAGGGCTTTCAAATATCACTTTGGAAATTCCACAAGAACAGTCTTAGCGAAAGGCTTCTTGATGGGAAAGCAGTAATTCTGTGAGATGAATTAACCGAACATAGAGCAGTATCTCTTTAAGCTTCTTTCCAGTTTTTAACGGAAGATATTTCCTTTTTAGCCATAGCTCTCTATGGGCTTCCAAATATCAATTTGAAAATTCCACAAGAAGAGTCTTAGCGAAAGGATTCTTGAAGGGAAAGCTTTAACTCTGTGGGATGAATTAACAGAACACAGAGCAGTGTCTCATAAAGCTTCTTTCCAGTTTTTAACGAAAGACATTTCCTTTTTCACCATAGCACTCTATGGGCTTCCAAATATAACTTTGCAAATTCCAGAACAACAGACGTAGCGACAGGCTTCTTGGAGGGAAAGCTGTAACTCTGTGAGATGAATTAACAGAACACAAAGCACTTTCTCAGAAAGCTTCTTTCCAGTTTTTAACAGAAGATATTTCCTTTTTCACCATAACCCTCTATGGTCTTCCACATATCACTTTGCAAATTCCACAAGAAGAGTCTTAGCGAAAGGCTTCTTGAGGTGAAAGCAGTAACTCTGTGAGATGAATTAACAGAACACAAAGGAGTTTCTCAGAAAGCTTCTTTCCAGTTTTTAACGGAAGATATTTCCTTTTTCACCATACTCCTCTATGGGCTTCCAAATATCACTGTGCAAATTCCACACAAACAGATTTAGAGAAAGGCTTGTTGAATGGAAAGCTGTAACTCTGTGAGATGAATTAACAGAAAACAAAGCAGTTTCTCAGAAAGCTTCTTTCCAGTTTTTAACGGAAGGTATTTCCTTTTTCACCGTAGCCCTCTACGGACTTCCAAATATAACTTTGCAAATTCCACAAGAACAGTCTTCGCGAAAGGCCTCTTGAGGGGAAAGCTGTAACTCTGTGAGATGAATTAACAGAACACAAAGCAGTTTCTCAGACAGATTCTTACAAGTTTTTAACGGAAGATATTTCCTTTTTCACCTTAACCCTCTATGGGCTTCGAAATATCACTTTGCAAATTCCACAATAAGTGTCTTAGCGAAAGGCTTCTTGAGGGAACAGCAGTAATTGTGAGATAAATTAACCGAACACAAAGCAGTTTCTCAGAAAGCTTCTTTCCAGTTTTTAAGGGAAGATTTTCCTTTCTCACCATAGCCCTCTATGGGCTTCCAAATATCGCATTGCAAATTCCACAAGAACAGACTTAGCGAAAGACTTGTTGAAGGGAAAGCTGTAACTCTGTGAGATGAATTAACAGAAAACAAAGCAGTTCCTCAGAAAGCTTCTTTCCAGTTTTTAACTGAAGATTTTTCCTTTTTCACTATATCCCTCTATGTGCTTCCAAATATCACTTTGCAAATTCCACAAGAACAGTCTTAGCTAAAGGTTTCTTGAGGGGAACGCAGTAAATCTGTGAGATGAATTAACAGAACACAAAGCACGTTCTCAGAAAGCTTCTTTCCAGTTTTTAACGGAAGATATTTACTTTTTCACAGTAGCCCTCTAAGGACTTCCAAATATCACTTTGCAAATTCCAAAAGAACAGTCTTAGCGAAAGGCTTCTTGAGAGGAAAGCTGTAACTCTGTGAGATGAATTAACAGAACACAGAGCAGTTTCTCATAAAGATTCTTTCCAGTTTTTAACGGAAGATGTTTCCTTTTTCACCATAGCACTATATGGGCTTCCAAATATCACTTTGCAAATTCCACAAGAACACAGTTAGCGAAAGGATTCTTGAAGGGAAAGCTGTAACTCTGTGAGATGAATTAACAGAACACGAAGCAGTTTCTCCGAAAGCTTCTTTCCAGTTTTTAACGGAAGATATTTCCTTTTTCACCATAGTCCTCTATGGGCTTCCAAATATCACTGCGCAAATTCCACAAAAACAGACTTAGCGAAAGGCTTCTTTAAGGGAAAGCTGTAACACTCTGAGATGAATTAACAGAACACAAAGCAGTTTCTCAGAATGCTTCTTTCCAGTTTTATCGGAAGATATTTCCTTTTTCACCATAGCCCTCTATGGGCTTCCAAATATCACTGTGCAAATTCCACAAAAACAGACTTAGCGAACGGCTTCCTGAAGGGAATGCTGTAACTCTGTGAGAAGAATTAACCGAACACAAAGCAGTTTCTCTTAAAGCTTTTTTTCCGTTTTTAACGGTGGATATTTCCTTTTTCACCATAGCCCTCTGTGGTCTTCCAAATATCACTGTGCAAAATCCACAAGAACAGTCATAGCGAAAGGCTTCTTCCTGGGAAAGAAGTAACTCTGTGAGATGAATTAATAGAACACCCAGCAGTTTCTCAGAAAGCTTCTTTCCAGTTTTTAGCGGAAGATATTTTCTTTTTCGCCATAGCCCTCTATGGGCTTCCAAATATCACTTTGCAAATTCCAGAAGAACAGTCTTAGCGAAAGGCTTCTTGAGGCGAAAGCAGTTACACTGTGAGATGAATTAACAGGAAACAAAGCAGTTTCTCAGAAAGCATCTTTCCAGTTTTTAACGGAAGATATTTCCTTTTCCCGTAACCCTCTATGAGCTTCCAAATATCACTTTGCAAATTTCTCAAGAACAGCCTTAGTGAAAGGCTTCTTGAAGGGAAAGCTGTTACTCAGTGAGATGAATTAACAGAACACAAAGCAGTTTCTCAGAATGCTTCTTTTAAGTTTTTATCTTAGGATATTTCCTTTTTCACCATAGCCCTCTATGGGCTTCCAAATATCATTTTGCAAATTCCACAAGAACAGTCTTAGTGAAAGGCTTCTTGAGGGGAAACCTGTAACTCTGTTACATGAATTAACAGAACTCAAAGCAGTTTCTCAGAAAGCTTCTTTCCCGTTTTTAACGGAAGATATTTCCTTTTTCACCGTAGCCCACTATGGGCTTACAAATATCACTTTGCAAATTCTACAAAAACAGTCATAGCGAAAGGCTTCTTTAGGGGAAAGCTGTAACTCTGTGAGATGAATTAACAGAAAACAAAGCAGTTTCTCTGACACCTTCTTTCCAGTTTTTAACTTAAGATATTTCCGTTTTCAAAATAGCCCTCTATGGGCTTCCAAATATCACTTTGAAAATTCCACAAGAACAGTCTTTGCGAAAGGATTCTTGAGGGGAAAGCAGTAACTGTGTGAGATGAATTAACAGAACACAAAACAGTTTCTCTGAAAGTTTCTTTCCATTTTTTAACTGAAGATATTTCCTTTTACTCCATAGCCCTCTATGGGCTTCCAAATATCACTTTGCGAATTCCACAAGAACACTCTTAGCGAAAGGCTTCCTGAGGGGAAATCTGTAACTCTGCGAGATGAATTAACAGAACACAAAGTAGTTTCTCAGAAAGCTTCTTTCCCGTTTTTAATGGAAGATATTTCCTTTTTCGCCTTAGCCCTCTATGGGCTTCCAAATAGCACTTTGCAAATTCCACAAGAACAGTCTCAGCGAAAGGCTCCTTGAGGGGAAATCTGTAAGTCTGTGAGATGAATTAACAGAACACAATGCAGTTTCTCAGACAGCTTCATTTCAGTTTTTAACTGAAGATATTTTCTTTTTCACCATAGCCCTCTATGGGCTTCCAAATATCACTTTGCAAATTTCTCAAGAACAGCCTTAGTGAAAGGCTTCTTAAAGGGAAAGCTGTTACTCAGTGAGATGAATTAACAGAACACAAAGCAGTTTCTCAGAATGCTTCTTTTAAATTTTTATCTTAGGATATTTCCTTTTTCACCATAGCCCTCTATGGGCTTCCAAATATCACTTTGCAAATTCTACAAGAACTGTCTTATCAAAAGGCTTCTCGAGAAGAATGCTGTAACTCTGTGAGATGAATTAATAGAACACAACCCAGTTTCTCAAAAAATTTCTTTCCAGTTTTTAATGGAAGATATGTCCTTTTTCACCATAGCCCTCTATGGGCTTCCAAATATCATTTTGCAAATTCCACAAGAGCAGTCTTAGTTATCGGCTTCTGGAGGGGAATACTGTAACTCTGTGAGATGAATTAACAGAACACAAAGCAGTTTCTCAGAAAGCTTCTTTCCAGTTTTTAACTGAAGGTATTTCCTTTTTCACCATAGCCCTCTATGGACTTACAAAGATCACTTTGCAAATTCCACAAGAACAGTCTTCGCGAAAGGATCCTTCAGGGGAAAGCTGTAACTATGTGAGATGAATTAACAGAACACAAAGCAGTTTCTCAGAAAGCTTCTGACAAGCTTTTAACGGAAGATATTTCCTTTTTCACCTTTAACCCTCTATGGGCTTCCAAATATCACTTTGCAAAATCCTCAAGAAGAGTGTTAGAGAATGGCTTCTTGCTGGGAAACTAGTAACTCTGTGAGATGAATTAACAGAACAGAGAGCAGTTTCTCAGAAAGCTTCTTTCCAGTTTTTAATGGAAGATATTTCCTTTTTCACTTGAGATGAACAAAGAGAACACAAAGAAGTTTCTCAGAAAGCTTCCTTACAGTTTTTAACGGTAGATATTTCCTTTTTCACCTTAACCCTCTAAGGGCTTCCAAATATCACTTTGAAAATTGCATAAGAACAGTGTTAGCGAAAGGCTCTTTGAGGAGAAAGCAGTAACTGTGAGAAGAATTAACCGAACACAAAGCAGTTTCTCAGAAAGCTTCTTTCAAGTTTTTACGGGAAGATTTTCCTTTTTCACCAAAACACTCTATAGGCTTCCAAATATCACTTTTAAATTCCGCAAGAACAGTCTTAGCGAAAGGCTTCTTGAGGGGAATGCAGTAACTCTGTGAGATGAATTAACAGAACACAAAGCAATTTCTCAGAAAGCTTCTTTCCAGTTTTTATTTTAGGATATTTCCTTTTTCACCTTAGCCCTCTATGGGCTTCCAAATATCACCTTGCAAATTCCAATAGAACAGTCTTAGCGAAAGACTTCTTGAGGGGAAAGCTGTAACTCTGTGAGATGAATTAACGGAAAACAAAGGAGTTTCTCAGAATGCCTCTTTCCCATTTTTAACGGAAGATATTTCCTTTTTCACCATAGTCCTCTATGGGCTTCCAATATCACTTTGCAAATTCCACAAAAACAGACTTAGGAAAGGCTTCTTGAAGGGAATGCTGTAACTCCATTAGGTGAGTTAACAGAACACAAAGCAGTTTCTCAGAGAGCTTCTTTACAGTTTTAACCGGAAGATATATAATTTTTTACCAAAACCCTCTATGGGCTTCCAAATATCACTTTGAAAATTCCACAATAACAGTCTTAGCGAAAGGCTTCTTGAGGGGAAGGCAGTAACTCTGTGAGATGAATTAACAGAAAACAAATCAGTTTCTCAGAAAGATTCTTTCCAGCTTTTAAAGGAAGATATTTCCTTTTTTCACCATAGCCCTCTATGGGCTTCCAAATATCACTTTGCAAATGCCACAAGAACAGTCTTAGCGAAAGGCTTCTTGAGGGGAAAGGTTTAACTCTGTGAGATGAATTAACGGAACACAAAGGAGTTTCTCTGAAACCTTCTTTCTAGTTTTTAACGGAAGATATTTCCTTTTTCACCATATCCCTCTATGGGATTCCAAATATCACTTTACAAATTCCACAAGAACAGATTTAGCGAAAGGCTACTTGAGGGGAAAGGTGTAACTCTGTGAGATGAAATAACAGAACACAAAGGAGTTTCTCAGAAAGCTTCTTTCCAGATTTTAACAGAAGATATTTCCTTTTTCACCATAGTCCTCTATGGGCTTCCAAATATCACTGTGCAAATTCCACAAAAACAGACTTAGCGAAAGGCTTCTTGAAGGGAAAGCTGTAATTCTGTGAGATGAATTATCAGAACACAAAGCAGTTTCTCAGAAAGCTTCTTTCCAGTTGTTAACGGAAGATATTTCCTTTTTCACCTTGAACCCTCTATGGGCTTCCAAATATCACTTTGCAAATTACACAAGAACAGTCTTAGTGAAAGGCTTCTTGAGGGGAAAGCAGTAACTGTGGGATGAATTAACCGAACACAAAGCAGTTTCTCAGAAAGCTTCTTTCCAATTTTTAAGGGAAGATTTTCCTTTTTCACCATAGCCCTCTGTGGGCTTCTAAATATCACATTGAAAATTCCACAAGAACAGTCTTCGCGAAAGGCTTCTTGAAAGGAAAGCTGTAACTCTGTGAGATGAATTAACAGAACACAAAGCAGTTTCTCAGAAAGCTTCTTTTCAGTTTTTAACGGAAGATATATCCTTTTTTACCATATCCCTCTATGGGCTTCCAAATATCACTTTGTAAATTCCACAAGAACAGTCTTAGCGAAAGGCTTCTTGTGGGGAACGCAATAACTCTGTTAGATGAATTAACAGAATACAAATCAGTTTCTCAGAAAGCTTCTTTCCAGTTTTTAAAGGAAGATATTTCCTTTTTCACCATAGCCCTCTAAGGGCTTTCAAATATCACTTTGGAAATTCCACAAGAACAGTCTTAGCGAAAGGCTTCTTGATGGGAAAGCAGTAATTCTGTGAGATGAATTAACCGAACATAGAGCAGTATCTCTTTAAGCTTCTTTCCAGTTTTTAACGGAAGATATTTCCTTTTTAGCCATAGCTCTCTATGGGCTTCCAAATATCAATTTGAAAATTCCACAAGAAGAGTCTTAGCGAAAGGATTCTTGAAGGGAAAGCTTTAACTCTGTGGGATGAATTAACAGAACACAGAGCAGTGTCTCATAAAGCTTCTTTCCAGTTTTTAACGAAAGACATTTCCTTTTTCACCATAGCACTCTATGGGCTTCCAAATATAACTTTGCAAATTCCAGAACAACAGACGTAGCGACAGGCTTCTTGGAGGGAAAGCTGTAACTCTGTGAGATGAATTAACAGAACACAAAGCACTTTCTCAGAAAGCTTCTTTCCAGTTTTTAACAGAAGATATTTCCTTTTTCACCATAACCCTCTATGGTCTTCCACATATCACTTTGCAAATTCCACAAGAAGAGTCTTAGCGAAAGGCTTCTTGAGGTGAAAGCAGTAACTCTGTGAGATGAATTAACAGAACACAAAGGAGTTTCTCAGAAAGCTTCTTTCCAGTTTTTAACGGAAGATATTTCCTTTTTCACCATACTCCTCTATGGGCTTCCAAATATCACTGTGCAAATTCCACACAAACAGATTTAGAGAAAGGCTTCTTGAATGGAAAGCTGTAACTCTGTGAGATGAATTAACAGAAAACAAAGCAGTTTCTCAGAAAGCTTCTTTCCAGTTTTTAACGGAAGGTATTTCCTTTTTCACCGTAGCCCTCTACGGACTTCCAAATATAACTTTGCAAATTCCACAAGAACAGTCTTCGCGAAAGGCCTCTTGAGGGGAAAGCTGTAACTCTGTGAGATGAATTAACAGAACACAAAGCAGTTTCTCAGACAGATTCTTACAAGTTTTTAACGGAAGATATTTCCTTTTTCACCTTAACCCTCTATGGGCTTCGAAATATCACTTTGCAAATTCCACAATAAGTGTCTTAGCGAAAGGCTTCTTGAGGGAACAGCAGTAATTGTGAGATAAATTAACCGAACACAAAGCAGTTTCTCAGAAAGCTTCTTTCCAGTTTTTAAGGGAAGATTTTCCTTTCTCACCATAGCCCTCTATGGGCTTCCAAATATCGCATGGCAAATTCCACAAGAACAGACTTAGCGAAAGACTTGTTGAAGGGAAAGCTGTAACTCTGTGAGATGAATTAACAGAAAACAAAGCAGTTCCTCAGAAAGCTTCTTTCCAGTTTTTAACTGAAGATTTTTCCTTTTTCACTATATCCCTCTATGTGCTTCCAAATATCACTTTGCAAATTCCACAAGAACAGTCTTAGCTAAAGGTTTCTTGAGGGGAACGCAGTAAATCTGTGAGATGAATTAACAGAACACAAAGCACGTTCTCAGAAAGCTTCTTTCCAGTTTTTAACGGAAGATATTTACTTTTTCACAGTAGCCCTCTAAGGACTTCCAAATATCACTTTGCAAATTCCAAAAGAACAGTCTTAGCGAAAGGCTTCTTGAGAGGAAGGCTGTAACTCTGTGAGATGAATTAACAGAACACAGAGCAGTTTCTCATAAAGATTCTTTCCAGTTTTTAACGGAAGATGTTTCCTTTTTCACCATAGCACTATATGGGCTTCCAAATATCACTTTGCAAATTCCACAAGAACACAGTTAGCGAAAGGATTCTTGAAGGGAAAGCTGTAACTCTGTGAGATGAATTAACAGAACACGAAGCAGTTTCTCCGAAAGCTTCTTTCCAGTTTTTAACGGAAGATATTTCCTTTTTCACCATAGTCCTCTATGGGCTTCCAAATATCACTGTGCAAATTCCACAAAAACAGACTTAGCGAAAGGCTTCTTTAAGGGAAAGCTGTAACACTCTGAGATGAATTAACAGAACACAAAGCAGTTTCTCAGAATGCTTCTTTCCAGTTTTATCGGAAGATATTTCCTTTTTCACCATAGCCCTCTATGGGCTTCCAAATATCACTGTGCAAATTCCACAAAAACAGACTTAGCGAACGGCTTCCTGAAGGGAATGCTGTAACTCTGTGAGAAGAATTAACCGAACACAAAGCAGTTTCTCTTAAAGCTTTTTTTCCGTTTTTAACGGTGGATATTTCCTTTTTCACCATAGCCCTCTGTGGTCTTCCAAATATCACTGTGCAAAATCCACAAGAACAGTCATAGCGAAAGGCTTCTTCCTGGGAAAGAAGTAACTCTGTGAGATGAATTAATAGAACACCCAGCAGTTTCTCAGAAAGCTTCTTTCCAGTTTTTAGCGGAAGATATTTTCTTTTTCGCCATAGCCCTCTATGGGCTTCCAAATATCACTTTGCAAATTCCAGAAGAACAGTCTTAGCGAAAGGCTTCTTGAGGCGAAAGCAGTTACACTGTGAGATGAATTAACAGGAAACAAAGCAGTTTCTCAGAAAGCATCTTTCCAGTTTTTAACGGAAGATATTTCCTTTTCCCGTAACCCTCTATGAGCTTCCAAA
This sequence comes from Chlorocebus sabaeus, assembly GCF_047675955.1. Taxonomy (NCBI): domain Eukaryota; kingdom Metazoa; phylum Chordata; class Mammalia; order Primates; family Cercopithecidae; genus Chlorocebus; species Chlorocebus sabaeus. The sequence continues at coordinate 112,372 of NW_027327467.1, forward strand.
TATCACTTTGCAAATTTCTCAAGAACAGCCTTAGTGAAAGGCTTCTTGAAGGGAAAGCTGTTACTCAGTGAGATGAATTAACAGAACACAAAGCAGTTTCTCAGAATGCTTCTTTTAAGTTTTTATCTTAGGATATTTCCTTTTTCACCATAGCCCTCTATGGGCTTCCAAATATCATTTTGCAAATTCCACAAGAACAGTCTTAGTGAAAGGCTTCTTGAGGGGAAACCTGTAACTCTGTTACATGAATTAACAGAACTCAAAGCAGTTTCTCAGAAAGCTTCTTTCCCGTTTTTAACGGAAGATATTTCCTTTTTCACCGTAGCCCACTATGGGCTTACAAATATCACTTTGCAAATTCTACAAAAACAGTCATAGCGAAAGGCTTCTTTAGGGGAAAGCTGTAACTCTGTGAGATGAATTAACAGAAAACAAAGCAGTTTCTCTGACACCTTCTTTCCAGTTTTTAACTTAAGATATTTCCGTTTTCAAAATAGCCCTCTATGGGCTTCCAAATATCACTTTGAAAATTCCACAAGAACAGTCTTTGCGAAAGGATTCTTGAGGGGAAAGCAGTAACTGTGTGAGATGAATTAACAGAACACAAAACAGTTTCTCTGAAAGTTTCTTTCCATTTTTTAACTGAAGATATTTCCTTTTACTCCATAGCCCTCTATGGGCTTCCAAATATCACTTTGCGAATTCCACAAGAACACTCTTAGCGAAAGGCTTCCTGAGGGGAAATCTGTAACTCTGCGAGATGAATTAACAGAACACAAAGTAGTTTCTCAGAAAGCTTCTTTCCCGTTTTTAATGGAAGATATTTCCTTTTTCGCCTTAGCCCTCTATGGGCTTCCAAATAGCACTTTGCAAATTCCACAAGAACAGTCTTAGCGAAAGGCTCCTTGAGGGGAAATCTGTAAGTCTGTGAGATGAATTAACAGAACACAATGCAGTTTCTCAGACAGCTTCATTTCAGTTTTTAACTGAAGATATTTTCTTTTTCACCATAGCCCTCTATGGGCTTCCAAATATCACTTTGCAAATTTCTCAAGAACAGCCTTAGTGAAAGGCTTCTTAAAGGGAAAGCTGTTACTCAGTGAGATGAATTAACAGAACACAAAGCAGTTTCTCAGAATGCTTCTTTTAAATTTTTATCTTAGGATATTTCCTTTTTCACCATAGCCCTCTATGGGCTTCCAAATATCACTTTGCAAATTCTACAAGAACTGTCTTATCAAAAGGCTTCTCGAGAAGAATGCTGTAACTCTGTGAGATGAATTAATAGAACACAACCCAGTTTCTCAAAAAATTTCTTTCCAGTTTTTAATGGAAGATATGTCCTTTTTCACCATAGCCCTCTATGGGCTTCCAAATATCATTTTGCAAATTCCACAAGAGCAGTCTTAGTTATCGGCTTCTGGAGGGGAATACTGTAACTCTGTGAGATGAATTAACAGAACACAAAGCAGTTTCTCAGAAAGCTTCTTTCCAGTTTTTAACTGAAGGTATTTCCTTTTTCACCATAGCCCTCTATGGACTTACAAAGATCACTTTGCAAATTCCACAAGAACAGTCTTCGCGAAAGGATCCTTCAGGGGAAAGCTGTAACTATGTGAGATGAATTAACAGAACACAAAGCAGTTTCTCAGAAAGCTTCTGACAAGCTTTTAACGGAAGATATTTCCTTTTTCACCTTTAACCCTCTATGGGCTTCCAAATATCACTTTGCAAAATCCTCAAGAAGAGTGTTAGAGAATGGCTTCTTGCTGGGAAACTAGTAACTCTGTGGGATGAATTAACAGAACAGAGAGCAGTTTCTCAGAAAGCTTCTTTCCAGTTTTTAATGGAAGATATTTCCTTTTTCACTTGAGATGAACAAAGAGAACACAAAGAAGTTTCTCAGAAAGCTTCCTTACAGTTTTTAACGGTAGATATTTCCTTTTTCACCTTAACCCTCTAAGGGCTTCCAAATATCACTTTGAAAATTGCATAAGAACAGTGTTAGCGAAAGGCTCTTTGAGGAGAAAGCAGTAACTGTGAGAAGAATTAACCGAACACAAAGCAGTTTCTCAGAAAGTTTCTTTCCAGTTTTAACGGGAAGATTTTCCTTTTTCACCAAAACACTCTATAGGCTTCCAAATATCACTTTTAAATTCCACAAGAACAGTCTTAGCGAAAGGCTTCTTGAGGGGAACGCAGTAACTCTGTGAGATGAATTAACAGAACACAAAGCAATTTCTCAGAAAGCTTCTTTCCAGTTTTTATTTTAGGATATTTCCTTTTTCACCTTAGCCCTCTATGGGCTTCCAAATATCACCTTGCAAATTCCAATAGAACAGTCTTAGCGAAAGACTTCTTGAGGGGAAAGCTGTAACTCTGTGAGATGAATTAACGGAAAACAAAGGAGTTTCTCAGAATGCCTCTTTCCCATTTTTAACGGAAGATATTTCCTTTTTCACCATAGTCCTCTATGGGCTTCCAATATCACTTTGCAAATTCCACAAAAACAGACTTAGGAAAGGCTTCTTGAAGGGAATGCTGTAACTCCATTAGGTGAGTTAACAGAACACAAAGCAGTTTCTCAGAGAGCTTCTTTACAGTTTTAACCGGAAGATATATAATTTTTTACCAAAACCCTCTATGGGCTTCCAAATATCACTTTGAAAATTCCACAATAACAGTCTTAGCGAAAGGCTTCTTGAGGGGAAGGCAGTAACTCTGTGAGATGAATTAACAGAAAACAAATCAGTTTCTCAGAAAGATTCTTTCCAGCTTTTAAAGGAAGATATTTCCTTTTTTCACCATAGCCCTCTATGGGCTTCCAAATATCACTTTGCAAATGCCACAAGAACAGTCTTAGCGAAAGGCTTCTTGAGGGGAAAGGTTTAACTCTGTGAGATGAATTAACGGAACACAAAGGAGTTTCTCTGAAACCTTCTTTCTAGTTTTTAACGGAAGATATTTCCTTTTTCACCATATCCCTCTATGGGATTCCAAATATCACTTTACAAATTCCACAAGAACAGATTTAGCGAAAGGCTACTTGAGGGGAAAGGTGTAACTCTGTGAGATGAAATAACAGAACACAAAGGAGTTTCTCAGAAAGCTTCTTTCCAGATTTTAACAGAAGATATTTCCTTTTTCACCATAGTCCTCTATGGGCTTCCAAATATCACTGTGCAAATTCCACAAAAACAGACTTAGCGAAAGGCTTCTTGAAGGGAAAGCTGTAATTCTGTGAGATGAATTATCAGAACACAAAGCAGTTTCTCAGAAAGCTTCTTTCCAGTTGTTAACGGAAGATATTTCCTTTTTCACCTTGAACCCTCTATGGGCTTCCAAATATCACTTTGCAAATTACACAAGAACAGTCTTAGTGAAAGGCTTCTTGAGGGGAAAGCAGTAACTGTGGGATGAATTAACCGAACACAAAGCAGTTTCTCAGAAAGCTTCTTTCCAATTTTTAAGGGAAGATTTTCCTTTTTCACCATAGCCCTCTGTGGGCTTCTAAATATCACATTGAAAATTCCACAAGAACAGTCTTCGCGAAAGGCTTCTTGAAAGGAAAGCTGTAACTCTGTGAGATGAATTAACAGAACACAAAGCAGTTTCTCAGAAAGCTTCTTTTCAGTTTTTAACGGAAGATATATCCTTTTTTACCATATCCCTCTATGGGCTTCCAAATATCACTTTGTAAATTCCACAAGAACAGTCTTAGCGAAAGGCTTCTTGTGGGGAACGCAATAACTCTGTTAGATGAATTAACAGAATACAAATCAGTTTCTCAGAAAGCTTCTTTCCAGTTTTTAAAGGAAGATATTTCCTTTTTCACCATAGCCCTCTAAGGGCTTTCAAATATCACTTTGGAAATTCCACAAGAACAGTCTTAGCGAAAGGCTTCTTGATGGGAAAGCAGTAATTCTGTGAGATGAATTAACCGAACATAGAGCAGTATCTCTTTAAGCTTCTTTCCAGTTTTTAACGGAAGATATTTCCTTTTTAGCCATAGCTCTCTATGGGCTTCCAAATATCAATTTGAAAATTCCACAAGAAGAGTCTTAGCGAAAGGATTCTTGAAGGGAAAGCTTTAACTCTGTGGGATGAATTAACAGAACACAGAGCAGTGTCTCATAAAGCTTCTTTCCAGTTTTTAACGAAAGACATTTCCTTTTTCACCATAGCACTCTATGGGCTTCCAAATATAACTTTGCAAATTCCAGAACAACAGACGTAGCGACAGGCTTCTTGGAGGGAAAGCTGTAACTCTGTGAGATGAATTAACAGAACACAAAGCACTTTCTCAGAAAGCTTCTTTCCAGTTTTTAACAGAAGATATTTCCTTTTTCACCATAACCCTCTATGGTCTTCCACATATCACTTTGCAAATTCCACAAGAAGAGTCTTAGCGAAAGGCTTCTTGAGGTGAAAGCAGTAACTCTGTGAGATGAATTAACAGAACACAAAGGAGTTTCTCAGAAAGCTTCTTTCCAGTTTTTAACGGAAGATATTTCCTTTTTCACCATACTCCTCTATGGGCTTCCAAATATCACTGTGCAAATTCCACACAAACAGATTTAGAGAAAGGCTTGTTGAATGGAAAGCTGTAACTCTGTGAGATGAATTAACAGAAAACAAAGCAGTTTCTCAGAAAGCTTCTTTCCAGTTTTTAACGGAAGGTATTTCCTTTTTCACCGTAGCCCTCTACGGACTTCCAAATATAACTTTGCAAATTCCACAAGAACAGTCTTCGCGAAAGGCCTCTTGAGGGGAAAGCTGTAACTCTGTGAGATGAATTAACAGAACACAAAGCAGTTTCTCAGACAGATTCTTACAAGTTTTTAACGGAAGATATTTCCTTTTTCACCTTAACCCTCTATGGGCTTCGAAATATCACTTTGCAAATTCCACAATAAGTGTCTTAGCGAAAGGCTTCTTGAGGGAACAGCAGTAATTGTGAGATAAATTAACCGAACACAAAGCAGTTTCTCAGAAAGCTTCTTTCCAGTTTTTAAGGGAAGATTTTCCTTTCTCACCATAGCCCTCTATGGGCTTCCAAATATCGCATTGCAAATTCCACAAGAACAGACTTAGCGAAAGACTTGTTGAAGGGAAAGCTGTAACTCTGTGAGATGAATTAACAGAAAACAAAGCAGTTCCTCAGAAAGCTTCTTTCCAGTTTTTAACTGAAGATTTTTCCTTTTTCACTATATCCCTCTATGTGCTTCCAAATATCACTTTGCAAATTCCACAAGAACAGTCTTAGCTAAAGGTTTCTTGAGGGGAACGCAGTAAATCTGTGAGATGAATTAACAGAACACAAAGCACGTTCTCAGAAAGCTTCTTTCCAGTTTTTAACGGAAGATATTTACTTTTTCACAGTAGCCCTCTAAGGACTTCCAAATATCACTTTGCAAATTCCAAAAGAACAGTCTTAGCGAAAGGCTTCTTGAGAGGAAAGCTGTAACTCTGTGAGATGAATTAACAGAACACAGAGCAGTTTCTCATAAAGATTCTTTCCAGTTTTTAACGGAAGATGTTTCCTTTTTCACCATAGCACTATATGGGCTTCCAAATATCACTTTGCAAATTCCACAAGAACACAGTTAGCGAAAGGATTCTTGAAGGGAAAGCTGTAACTCTGTGAGATGAATTAACAGAACACGAAGCAGTTTCTCCGAAAGCTTCTTTCCAGTTTTTAACGGAAGATATTTCCTTTTTCACCATAGTCCTCTATGGGCTTCCAAATATCACTGTGCAAATTCCACAAAAACAGACTTAGCGAAAGGCTTCTTTAAGGGAAAGCTGTAACACTCTGAGATGAATTAACAGAACACAAAGCAGTTTCTCAGAATGCTTCTTTCCAGTTTTATCGGAAGATATTTCCTTTTTCACCATAGCCCTCTATGGGCTTCCAAATATCACTGTGCAAATTCCACAAAAACAGACTTAGCGAACGGCTTCCTGAAGGGAATGCTGTAACTCTGTGAGAAGAATTAACCGAACACAAAGCAGTTTCTCTTAAAGCTTTTTTTCCGTTTTTAACGGTGGATATTTCCTTTTTCACCATAGCCCTCTGTGGTCTTCCAAATATCACTGTGCAAAATCCACAAGAACAGTCATAGCGAAAGGCTTCTTCCTGGGAAAGAAGTAACTCTGTGAGATGAATTAATAGAACACCCAGCAGTTTCTCAGAAAGCTTCTTTCCAGTTTTTAGCGGAAGATATTTTCTTTTTCGCCATAGCCCTCTATGGGCTTCCAAATATCACTTTGCAAATTCCAGAAGAACAGTCTTAGCGAAAGGCTTCTTGAGGCGAAAGCAGTTACACTGTGAGATGAATTAACAGGAAACAAAGCAGTTTCTCAGAAAGCATCTTTCCAGTTTTTAACGGAAGATATTTCCTTTTCCCGTAACCCTCTATGAGCTTCCAAATATCACTTTGCAAATTTCTCAAGAACAGCCTTAGTGAAAGGCTTCTTGAAGGGAAAGCTGTTACTCAGTGAGATGAATTAACAGAACACAAAGCAGTTTCTCAGAATGCTTCTTTTAAGTTTTTATCTTAGGATATTTCCTTTTTCACCATAGCCCTCTATGGGCTTCCAAATATCATTTTGCAAATTCCACAAGAACAGTCTTAGTGAAAGGCTTCTTGAGGGGAAACCTGTAACTCTGTTACATGAATTAACAGAACTCAAAGCAGTTTCTCAGAAAGCTTCTTTCCCGTTTTTAACGGAAGATATTTCCTTTTTCACCGTAGCCCACTATGGGCTTACAAATATCACTTTGCAAATTCTACAAAAACAGTCATAGCGAAAGGCTTCTTTAGGGGAAAGCTGTAACTCTGTGAGATGAATTAACAGAAAACAAAGCAGTTTCTCTGACACCTTCTTTCCAGTTTTTAACTTAAGATATTTCCGTTTTCAAAATAGCCCTCTATGGGCTTCCAAATATCACTTTGAAAATTCCACAAGAACAGTCTTTGCGAAAGGATTCTTGAGGGGAAAGCAGTAACTGTGTGAGATGAATTAACAGAACACAAAACAGTTTCTCTGAAAGTTTCTTTCCATTTTTTAACTGAAGATATTTCCTTTTACTCCATAGCCCTCTATGGGCTTCCAAATATCACTTTGCGAATTCCACAAGAACACTCTTAGCGAAAGGCTTCCTGAGGGGAAATCTGTAACTCTGCGAGATGAATTAACAGAACACAAAGTAGTTTCTCAGAAAGCTTCTTTCCCGTTTTTAATGGAAGATATTTCCTTTTTCGCCTTAGCCCTCTATGGGCTTCCAAATAGCACTTTGCAAATTCCACAAGAACAGTCTTAGCGAAAGGCTCCTTGAGGGGAAATCTGTAAGTCTGTGAGATGAATTAACAGAACACAATGCAGTTTCTCAGACAGCTTCATTTCAGTTTTTAACTGAAGATATTTTCTTTTTCACCATAGCCCTCTATGGGCTTCCAAATATCACTTTGCAAATTTCTCAAGAACAGCCTTAGTGAAAGGCTTCTTAAAGGGAAAGCTGTTACTCAGTGAGATGAATTAACAGAACACAAAGCAGTTTCTCAGAATGCTTCTTTTAAATTTTTATCTTAGGATATTTCCTTTTTCACCATAGCCCTCTATGGGCTTCCAAATATCACTTTGCAAATTCTACAAGAACTGTCTTATCAAAAGGCTTCTCGAGAAGAATGCTGTAACTCTGTGAGATGAATTAATAGAACACAACCCAGTTTCTCAAAAAATTTCTTTCCAGTTTTTAATGGAAGATATGTCCTTTTTCACCATAGCCCTCTATGGGCTTCCAAATATCATTTTGCAAATTCCACAAGAGCAGTCTTAGTTATCGGCTTCTGGAGGGGAATACTGTAACTCTGTGAGATGAATTAACAGAACACAAAGCAGTTTCTCAGAAAGCTTCTTTCCAGTTTTTAACTGAAGATATTTCCTTTTTCAACATAGCCGTCTATGGGCTTCCAAATATCACATTGCAAGTCCCACAAGAACAGTCTTAGCGAAAGGCTTCTGGAGGGGAATCCTGTAACTCGGTTAGACGTATTAAGAGAACACACGGCAGTATGTCAGAATGCTTATTTCCAGTTTTTAACAGAAGATATTTCCTTTTTCACCATAGCCCTCTAAGGGCTTCCAAATATCACTTTGCAAATTCCAAAAGAGCAGTCTTAGCGAAGGGCTTCTGGAGTGGAAAGCTGTAACTCTCTGAAATGAATTATCAGAACACAGAGCTGTTTCTCAGAAAACTTCTTTGCAGTTTTCAACCGAAAATATTTCCTTTTCCCCCATAACCCTCTATGGGCTTCCAAATATCACTTAGAAAATCACACAAGAACAGTCCTTGCGAAAGGCTTCTTGAGGGGAAAGCTGTAACTCGGTGAGATATACTAACAGAACACATGGCAGTTTCACAGAATGCCTCTTCAGAGTTCTAAGGGAAGATATTTCCTTTTTCACCATAGCCTTCTATGGGCTTCCATATATCACTTCGCAAATTCCACAAGAACAGTCTTAGCGAAAGGCTTCTTGAGGGGAAAGCTGTTACTCTGTGGGATGAATTTAAAGAACACAAAGGAGATTCTCAAAAAGCTTCCTTACAGTTTTAAACTGAAGATATTTCCTTTTCACCATAGCCCCCTATGGGCTCCAAAATTACACTTTACATATTCCAGAGGAACAGTCTTAGCGAAAGCATTCTTGAGCGGAAAGCTGTAACTCTGTGAGATGACTTAACAGAACACAAAGAAGTTTCTCAGAAAGCTTCTTTCCAATTTTTAACGGAAGGTATTTCCTTTATCACCATTGCCCGCTTTGGGCTTCCAATTATCACTTTGCAAATTCCACAAGAACAGTCTTATCGAAAGGCTTCTTGAGAGGAAAGATGTAACTCTGTGAGATGAATTACCAGAACACCACGCAGTTTCTCAGAGTGCTTCTTTTCAGTTTCTTTCTGAAGATATTTCCTTTTTCACCATAGCCCTCTATGGGCTTCCAAATAACACTTTCCAAATTCCCCAAGAAGAGTCTTAGCGAAAGGCTTCTTGAGGGGAAAGCTGTAAGTCGTTGAGATCAATTAACAGAACACAAAGCAGTTTCTCAGAAAGTTTCTTTCCAATTTTTAACGGAAGTTTCTTCCTTTTTCACCATAGCCCTCTATGGGCTTCCAAATATCACTTTACAAATTCCACAAGAACAGTCCTATCGAACGGCTTCTTGAGGTGAAAGATGTAACTGTGTGAGATGAATTATCAGAACACAACGCAGTTCCTCAGAAAGCTTCTTTACAGTTTTTAACTGAAGATATTTCCTTTTTCACTATTGCCCTCTATGGGCTTCGAAATCTCACTTTGCAACTTCCAATAGAACAGTCTTAGCAAAAGGCTTCTTGAGGGGCAAGCTGTAACTCTGTGAGATGAATTAACAGAACACAAAGCAGTTTCTCAGAAGGCTCCTTTCCAGTTTTTAACGGAAGATATTTCCTTTTTCACCATAGCCCTCTATGGGTTTCAAATATCACTTTGCAAATTCCACAAGAACAGTCTTTGCGAAAGGCTTCTAGAGCGGAAAGATGTAACTCTGTGAGATGAATTAACGGAACACAAAGCAGTAGATCAGAAAGCCTCTTTCCAGTTTTTAACTTAAGATATTTCCTTTTTCACCATAGCCGTCTATGGGCTTCCAAATATCACTCTGCAAATTCCACAGGAACAGTCTTAGCGAAAGGCTTCCTGAGGGGAAAGCTGTAACTCTTTGAGATGAAATGAAGCGAGAAGAGAAACCAAAAGAAAAAAGAAGAAAAAGAAATGAACAAAGCCTGCAAGAATTATGGGATTATGTAAAAAGACCAAATCTATGTGTGATTGGGGTGCCTGAAAGTGAGGGGGAATATTGAATCAAGTTGGAAAACACGAACTTCCCCAACCTAGTGGGGCAGGCCAACATTCAAATCCAGGAAATACAGAGAAAACCACAAAGATACTCCTCGAGAAGAGCAACTCCAAGACATATAATTGCCAGATTCACCAAAGTTGAAATGAAGGAAAAAAATCTTAAGGGCAGCCAGAGAGAAAGGTCGGGTTACCCACAAAGGGAAGCCCATCAGACTAACAGCAGATCTCTCGATGGAAACTCTTCAAGCCAGAAGAGAGTGGGGGCCAATATTCAACACTCTTTTTTTTTTTTTTTTTTTTATTTATTTATTATTATTAAACTTCAAGTTATAGGGTACATGTGCACAACGTGCAGGTTTGCTACATATGTATACTTGTGCCATGTTGGTGTGCTGCACCCATCAACTCGTCATTTACATCAGGTATAACTCCCAATGCAATCCCTCCCACCTCCCCCCTCCCCATGATAGGCCCCGGTGTGTGATGTTCCCCTTCCCAAGTCCAAGTGATCTCATTGTTCAGTTCCCACCTACGAGTGAGAACATGCGGTGTTTGGTTTTCTGTTCTTGTGATAGTTTGCTAAGAATGATGGTTTCCAGCTGCATCCATGTCCCTACAAAGGACACAAACTCATCCTTTTTTATGGCTACATAGTATTCCATGGTGTATATGTGCCACATTTTCTTAATCCAATCTGTCACTGATGGACATTTGGGTTGATTCCAAGTCTTTGCTATTGTGAATAGTGCTGCAATAAACATACGTGTGCATGTGTCTTTATAGCAGCATAATTTATAATCCTTTGGGTATATACCCAGTAATGGGATGGCTGGGTCATATGGTACATCTAGTTCTAGATCCTTGAGGAATCGCCATACTGTTTTCCATAATGGTTGAACTAGTTTACAATCCCACCAACAGTGTAAAAGTGTTCCTATTTCTCCACATCCTCTCCAGCACCTGTTGTTTCCTGACTTTTGAATGATCGCCATTCTAACTGGTGTGAGATGGTATCTCATTGTGGTTTTGATTTGCATTTCTCTGATGGCCAGTGATGTTGAGCATTTTTTCATGTGTCTGTTGGCTGTATGAATGTCTTCTTTTGAGAAATGTCTGTTCATATCCTTTGCCCACTTTTTGATGGGGTTGTTTGTTTTTTTCTTGTAAATTTGTTTGAGTTCTTTGTAGGTTCTGGATATTAGCCCTTTGTCAGATGAGTAGATTGCAAAAATTTTCTCCCATTCTGTAGGTTGCCTGCTCACTCTGATGGTAGTTTCTTTTGCTGTGCAGGAGCTCTTTAGTTTGATGAGATCCCATTTGTCAATTTTGGCTTTTGTTGCCGTTGCTTTTGGTGTTTTAGACATGAAGTCTTTGCCCATGCCTATGTCCTGAATGGTACTACCTAGGTTTTCCTCTAGGATTTTTATGGTATTAGGTCTAACCTTTAAGTCTCTAATCCATCTTGAATTAATTTTCGTATAAGGAGTAAGGAAAGGATCCAGTTTCAGCTTTCTACTTATGGCTAGCCAGTTTTCCCAGCACCATTTATTAAATAGGGAATCCTTTCCCCATTTCTTGTTTCTCTCAGGTTTGTCAAAGATCAGATGGCTGTAGATGTGTGGTATTATTTCTGAGGACTCTGTTCTGTTCCATTGGTCTATATCTCTGTTTTGGTACCAGTACCATGCTGTTTTGGTTACTGTAGCCTTGTAGTATAGTTTGAAGTCAGGTAGCGTGATGCCTCCAGCTTTGTTCTTTTGACTTAGGATTGTCTTGGAGATGTGGGCTCTTTTTTGGTTCCATATGAACTTTAAAGCAGTTTTTTCCAATTCTGTGAAGAAGCTCATTGGTAGCTTGATGGGGATGGCATTGAATCTATAAATTACCTTGGGCAGTATGGCCATTTTCACGATATTGATTCTTCCTATCCATGAGCATGGTATGTTCTTCCATTTGTTTGTGTCCTCTTTGATTTCACTGAGCAGTGGTTTGTCGTTCTCCTTGAAGAGGTCCTTTACATCCCTTGTAAGTTGGACACATTTAAAGCAGTGTGTAGAGGGAAATTTATAGCACTAAATGCCCACAAGAGAAAGCAGGAAAGATCTAAAATTGACACTCTAACATCGCAATTAAAAGAACTAGAGAAGCAAGAGCAAACACATTCGAAAGCTAGCAGAAGGCAAGAAATAACTAAGATCAGAGCAGAACTGAAGGAGATAGAGACACAAAAAACCCTCCAAAAAATCAATGAATCCAGGAGTTGGTTTTTTGAAAAGATCAACAAAATTGACAGACCACTAGCAAGACTAATAAAGAAGAAAAGAGAGAAGAATCAAATTGACGCAATTAAAAATGATAAAGGGGATATCACCACCGACCCCTCAGAAATAAAAACTACCATCAGAGAATACTATAAACACCTCTACGCAAATAAACTGGAAAATCTAGAAGAAATGGATAATTTCCTGGACACTTACACTCTTCCAAGACTAAACCAGGAAGAAGTTGAATCCCTGAATAGACCAATAGTAGGCTCTGAAATTGAGGCAATAATTAATAGCCTACCAACCAAAAAAAGTCCAGGACCAGATGGATTCACAGCTGAATTCTAACAGAGGTACAAGGAGGAGTTGGTACCATTCCTTCTGAAACTATTCCAATCAATAGAAAAAGAGGGAATCCTCCCTAACTCATTTTATGAGGCGAACATCATCCTGATACCAAAGCCTGGCAGAGACACAACAAAAAAAGAGAATTTTAGACCAATATCCCTGATGAACATCGATGCAAAAATCCTCAATAAAATACTGGCAAACCGGATTCAGCAGCACATCAAAAAGCTTATCCACCATGATCAAGTGGGTTTCATCCCTGGGATGCAAGGCTGGTTCAACATTCGCAAATCAATAAACATAATCCAGCATATAAACAGAACCAAAGACAAGAACCACATCATTATCTCAATAGATGCAGAAAAGGCTTTTGACAAAATTCAACAGCCCTTCATGCTAAAAACGCTCAATAAATTCGGTATTGATGGAACGTACCTCAAAATCATAAGAGCTATTTATGACAAACCCACAGCCAATATCATACTGAATGGGCAAAAACTGGAAAAATTCCCTTTGAAAACTGGCACAAGACAGGGATGCCCTCTCTCACCACTCCTATTCAACATAGTGTTGGAAGTTCTGGCTAGGGCAATCAGGCAAGAGAAAGAAATCAAGGGGATTCAGTTAGGAAAAGAAGAAGTCAAATTGTCCTATTTGCAGACGACATGATTGTATATTTAGAAAACCCCATTGTCTCAGCCCAAAATCTCCTTAAGCTGATCAGCAACTTCAGCAAAGTCTCAGGATACAAAATTAATGTGCAAAAATCACAAGCATTCTTATACACCAGTGACAGTCAAACAGAGAGCCAAATCAGGAATGAACTTCCATTCACAATTGCTTCAAAGAGAATCAACACTCTTAAAGAAAAGAATTTTCAACCCAGAATTTTATATCCAGCCAAACTAAGTTTCATAAGTGAAGGAGAAATAAAATCCTTTACAGATAAGCAAATGCTTAGAGATTTTGTCACCACTAGGCCTGCCTTACAAGAGACCCTGAAGGAAGCACTAAACATGGAAAGGAACAATCGGCACCAGCCATTGCAAAAACATGCCAAAATGTAAAGACTACCAAGGCTAGGAAGAAACTGCATCAACTAACGAGCAAAATAACCAGTTAATATCATAATGGCAGGATCAAGTTCTCACATAACAATCTTAACCTTAAATGTAAATGGACTAAGTGCTCCAATTAAAAGACACAGACTGGCAAGCTGGATAAAGAGTCAAGATCCATCAGTCTGCTGTATTCAGGAGACCCATCTCACACGTAGAGACATACATAGGCTCAAAATAAAGGGATGGAGGAAGATCTACCAAGCAAATGGAGAACAAAAAAAGCGGGGGTTGCAATACTAGTCTCTGATAAAACAGACTTTAAACCATCAAAGATTAAAAGAGACAAAGAAGGCCATTACATAATTGTAAAGGGATCAATTCAACAGGAAGAGCTAACTATCCTAAATATATATGCACCCAATACAGCAGCACCCAGATTCATAAAGCAAGTCCTTAGAGACTTACAAAGAGACTTAGACTCCCATACAATAATAATGGGAGACTTCAACAGTCCACTGTCAACATTAGACAGATCAACGAGACAGAAAGTTAACAAGGATATCCAGGAATTGAACTCATCTCTGCAGCAAGCAGACCTAATAGACATCTATAGAACTCTCCACCCCAAATCAACAGAATATACATTCTTCTCAGCACCACATCGTACTTACTCCGAAATTGACCACGTAATTGGAAGTAAAGCACTCCTCAGCAAATGTACAAGAACAGAAATGGTAACAAACTGTCTCTCAGACCACACTGCAATCAAACTAGAACTCAGGACTAAGAAACTCAATCCAAACCGCTCAACTACATGGAAACTGAACAACCTGCTCCTGAATGACTACTGGGTACATGACGAAATGAAGGCAGAAATAAAGATGTTCTTTGAAACCAATGAGAACAAAGATACAACATACCAGAATCTCTGGGACACATTTAAAGCAGTGTGTAGAGGGAAATTTATATCACTAAATGCCCACAAGAGAAAGCAGGAAAGATCTAAAATTGACACTCTAACATCACAATTAAAAGAACTAGAGAAGCAAGAGCAAACACATTCGAAAGGTAGCAGAAGGCAAGAAATAACTAAGATCAGAGCAGAACTGAAGGAGATAGAGACACAAAAATCCCTCCAAAAAATCAATGAATCCAGGAGTTGGTTTTTTGAAAAGATCAACAAAATTGACAGACCGCTAGCAAGACTAATAAAGAAGAAAAGGGAGAAGAATCAAATCGATGCAATTAAAACTGATAAAGGGGATATCACCACCGACCCCACAGAAATACAAACTACCATCAGAGAATACTATAAACACCTCTACGCAAAAAATCTGGAAAATCTAGAAGAAATGGATAATTTCCTGGACACTTACACTCTTCCAAGACTAAACCAAGAAGAAGTTGAATCCCTGAATAGACCAATAGCAGGCTCTGAAATTGAGGCAATAATTAATAGCCTACCAACCAAAAAAAGTCCAGGACCAGATGTATTCACAGCTGAATTCTACCAGAGGTACAAGGAGGAGTTGGTACCATTCCTTCTGAAACTATTCCAATCAATAGAAAAAGAGGGAATCCTCCCTACCTCATTTCATGAGGCCAACATCATCCTGATACCAAAGCCTGGCAGAGACACAACCAAAAAAGAGAATTTTAGACCAATATCCCTGATGAACATCGATGCAAAAATCCTCAATAAAATACTCTCAAACCGATTTCAGCAACACATCAAAAAGCTAATCCACCATGATCAAGTGGGCTTCATCCCTGGGATGTAAGGCTGGTTCAACATTCGCAAATCAATAAACATAATCCAGCATATAAACAGAACCAAAGACAAGAACCACATCATTATCTCAATAGATGCAGAAAAGGCTTTTGACAAAATTCAACAGCCCTTCATGCTAAAAACGCTCAATAAATTCGGTATTGATGGAACGTACCTCAAAATCATAAGAGCTATTTATGACAAACCCACAGTCAATATCATACTGAATGGGCAAAAACTGGAAAAATTCCCTTTGAAAACTGGCACAAGACAGGGATGCCCTCTCTCACCACTCCTATTCAACATAGTGTTGGAAGTTCTGGCTAGGGCAATCAGGCAAGAGAAAGAAATCAAGGGGATTCAGTTAGGAAAAGAAGAAGTCAAATTGTCCCTGTTTGCAGATGACATGATTGTTTATTTAGAAAATCCCATTGTCTCAGCCCGAAATCTCCTTAAGCTGATAAGCAACTTCAGCAAAGTCTCAGGATACAAAATTAATGTGCAAAAATCCCAAGCATTCGTATACACCAGTAACAGACAAACAGAGAGCCAAATCAGGAATGAATTTCCATTCACAATTGCTTCAAAGAGAATAAAACACCTAGGAATCCAACTTACAAGGGATGTAAAGGACCTCTTCAAGGAGAACTACAAACCACTGCTCAGTGAAATAAAAGAGGACACAAACAAATGGAAGAACATACCATGCTCATGGATAGGAAGAATCAATATCGTGAAAATGGCCATACTGCCCTAGGTTATTTATAGATTCAATGCCATTACCATCAAGCTACCAATGAGCTTCTTCACAGAATTGGAAAAAACTGCTTTAAAGTTCATTTGGAACCAAGAAAGAGCCCGCATTTCCAAGACAATCCTAAGTCAAAAGAACAAAGCTGGAGGCATCACGCTTCCTGACTTCAAACTATACTACAAGGCTACAGTAACCAAAACAGCATGGTACTGGTACCAAAACAGAGATATAGACCAATGGAACAGAACAGAGTCCTCAGAAATAATACCACACATCTACAGCCATCTGATCTTTGACAAACCTGAGAGAAACAAGAAATGGGGAAAGGATTCCCTATTTAATAAATGGTGCTGGGATAATTGGCTAGCCATAAGTAGAAAGCTGAAACTGGATCCTTTCCTTACTCCTTATACGAAAATTAATTCAAGATGGATTAGAGACTTAAATGTTAGACCTAATACCATAAAAATCCTAGAGGAAACCCTAGGTAGTACCATTCAGGACATAGGCATGGGCAAAGACTTCATGTCTAAAACACCAAAAGCAACAGCAGCGAAAGCCGAAATTGACAAATGGGATCTCATTAAACTAAAGAGCTTCTGCACAGCAAAAGAAACTACCATCAGAGTGAACAGGCAACCTACAGAATGGGAGAAAACTTTTGCAATCTACTCATCTGACAAAGGCTAATATCCAGAACCTACAAAGAACTCAAACAAATTTACAAGAAAAAACAAACAACCCCATCAAAAAGTGGGCAAAGGATATGAACAGACAGTTTTCAAAAGAAGACATTCATACAGCCAACAGACACATGAAAAAATGCTCATCATCACTGGCCATCAGAGAAATGCAAATCAAAACCACAATGAGATACCATCTCACACCAGTTAGAATGGCGATCATTAAAAAGTCAGGAAACAACAGGTGCTGGAGAGGATGTGGAGAACTAGGAACACTTTTACATTGTTGGTGGGATTGTAAACTAGTTCAACCATTATGGAAAACAGTATGGCGATTCCTCAACGACCTAGAACTAGATGTACCATATGACCCAGCCATCCCATTACTGGGTATATACCCAAAGGATTACAAATTATGCTGCTATAAAGACACATGCACACGTATGTTTATCGCAGCACTATTCACAATAGCAAAGACTTGGAATCAACCCAAATGTCCATCAGTGACAGATTGGATTAAGAAAATGTGGCACATATACACCATGGAATACTATGCAGCCATAAAAAAGGATGAGTTTGTGTCCTTTGTAGGGACATGGATGCAGCTGGAAACCATCATTCTTAGCAAACTATCACAAGAACAGAAAACCAAACACCACATGTTCTCACGCATACGTGGGAACTGAACAACGAGATCACTTGGACTCGGGAAGGGGAACATCACACACCGGGGCCTATCATGGGGAGGGGGAAGGGGTGAGGGATTGCATTGGGAGTTATAACTGATGTAAATGACGAGTTGATGGGTGCAGCACACCAACATGGCACAAGTATACATATGTAACAAACCTGCACGTTATGCACATGTACCCTACAACTTAAAGTATAATAATAATAAATTAATTAAAAAAAAAAAAAGAGGGCACAAAGCAGTTTCTCAAAAAGCTGCCTTCCAGTTTTTAACGGAAGATATTTCCTTTTACACCAAAGCCCTCTTTGGGCTACCAAATATCACCTTGCAAATTCCACAAGAACACTATTAACGAAAGGCTTCTTGAGGGGAAAGCTGTCACTCTGTGAGATGAATTAACAGTACACAAAGCAGTTTCTCACAAGCTTCTTTCCAGTTTTTAACGGAAGATATTTCCTTTTTCACCATAGCACTCTATGGGCTTCTAAATATCACTTTGCAAATTCCACAAGAACAGTCTTAGCGAAAGGCTTCCTGAGGGGAAAGCTGTAAGTCTGTGAGATGAATTAACAGAACACAAAGTAGTTTCTCAGAAAGCTTCTTTTCAGTTTTTATCTAAGGATATTTCTTTTTCCACCATAGCCCTCTATGGGCTTCCAAATATCACTTTGCAAATTCCACAAGAGGAGTCTTAGCGAAAGGCTTCTTGAGGGGAAAGCTGTAATCAGAAAGCTTCTTTCCAGTTTTTAATGGAAGATATTTCCTTTTTCACCGTAGCCCTCTATGGGCTTCCATATATCACTTTTCAAATTCCACAAGAACTCTCTTAGCGAAAGGCTTCTTGAGGGTAAAGCTGTAACTCTATGAGATGAATTAACAGAAAACAAAGTAGTTTCTCAGAAGGCTTCTTTCCAGTTTTTAACTGAAGATATTTCCTTTTTTACCAAAGCCCTCTATGGGCTTCCAAATGTCACTTTGCAAATTCCACAAGAACAGTCCTAGCGAAAGGATTCTTGAGCGGAAAGCTATAACTCTGTGAAATGAATTAACAGAACACAAAGCAGTTTCTCAGAAAGCTTCTTTGCAGTTTTTAACTGAAGATATTTCCTTTTTCACCATAGCCCTCTTTGCTCTTCCAGATATCCCTTTGCATATTTCACAAGAACAGGCACAGCGAAAGGCTTCATGAGGGGAAAGCTGTAACTCTGTGAGATGAATTAACAGAACACAAAGTAGTTGATCAGAAAGCTTCTTTCCAGTTTTTAACTTTAGATATTTCCTTTTTCACCATAGCCATCTATGGGCTTCCAAATATCACTTTGCAAATTCCACAAGAACAATCTTAGAGATAGGCTTCTTGAGGGGAAAGCTGTAACTCTGTGAGATGAATTAACAGAACACAAAGCAGTTTCTCAGAAACCTTCTTTCCAGTTTTTTTCTGAAGATATTTCCTTTTTCACCATAGCCCTCAATGGGCTTCCAAAGATCACTTTGCAAATTCCACAAGAACAGTCTTAGCGAAAGGCTTCCTGAGGGGAAAGCTGTAACTCTGTGAGATGAATTAACAGAACACAAAGCAGTTTATCAGAGAGCTTCTTTCCGTTTTTAACTGAAGAATTTCCTTTTTCACCGTAGCCGTCTATGGGCTTTCAAATATCACGCGGCAAAGTCCACAAGAACAGCCTTAGCGAAAGGCTTCTAGAGGAGAAAGCTGTAACACTGTGAAATAAATTATCAGAACACAAGGCAGTTTCTCAGAAAGATTCTTTTCAGTTTTTATCTTAGGACATTTCCATTTTCACCATAGCCCTCTATGAACTTCCAAATATCACTTTGCATATTCTATAAGAACTGTCTTAGCGAAAGGCTTCTTGAGGGGAACGCTGTAACTCTGTGAGTTGAATTAACAGAACACAAAGCAGTTTCTCAGAAAGAATCTTCCCAGTTTTTAACGGAAGATATTTCCATTTTCACCATAGCCCTCTTTGGGCTTCCAAATATTACATTGCAAATTCCACAAGAACAGTCTTAGCGAAAGGCTTCTTGAGGGGAAAGCTATAACTCTGTGAGATGAATTAACAGAACACAGAGCAGTTTCTCAGAAAGATTCTTTCCAGTTTTTAACGGAAGATATTTCCTTTTTCACCAAAGCCCTCTATGGGCTTCCACGATTCACATTGCAAATTCTACAAGAACAGTCTTAGCGAAATGCTTCTTGAGAGGAAAGCTGTAACTCTGTGAGGTGAAATAACAGAACACAAAGCAGTTTATCAGAAAACTTCTTTCCCATTTTTAACGGAGGATATTTCCTTTTTTACCATAGCCCTCTATGGAGTTCTAATATCACGTTGTAAATTCCACAAGAACAGTCTTAGCGAAAGGCTTCTTGAGGGGAAAGCTGTCACTCTGTGAGACTAATTAACAGAACACAAAGAAGTCTATCAGAAAACTTATTTTTAGTTTTTATCTTAGGCTATTTCTTTTTTCACCATAGACATCTATGGGCTTCCAAATATCACTTTCGAAATTCCACAAGAACAGTTTTGGGGAAAGGCTTCTTGAGGGGACAGCTGTAACTCTGTGAGATGAATTTACAGAACACAAAGCAGTTGCTCAGAAAGCTCCTTTCCAGTTTTTAACTGAAGATATTTCCTTTTTCACCATTGCCCTCTAGGGGCTTCCAAATATCACTATGCAAATTCCACAAGAACAGATTTAGCGAAAGGCTTCTTGAGGGGAAAGATGTAACTCTGTGACATGATTTAACAGAACACAAAGCACTTTCTCAGAAAGCTTCTTTCCACTTTTTAACCGTAGATATTTCCTCTTTCACAATAGCCCTCTATGGGCTTCCAAATATCACTTGGAAAATTCCACAAGAACAGCCTTAGCGAAAGGCTTCTTGAGGGGAAAGCTGTAACGCTGTAACATGAATTATCAGAACCCAAAGCAGTTTCTCAGAAAGCTTCTTTCAGTTTTTGTATTAGGATATTTCCTTTTTCACCATAGACCTCTCTGGGCCTCTAAATATCACCTTCTAATTACCACAAGAACAGTCTTAGCGAAAGACTTCTTGAGGGGAAAGCTGTAACGCTGTGAGATGAATTAACAGAACACAAAACTGTTTCTCAGAAAGCTTCTTTTCCGTTTTTATCTTATTATGTTTCCTTTTCACCATAGCCCTCTATGGGCTTCCAAATATCTCTTTGCAAATTCCACAAGAACAGTCTTAGCGAAAGGCTTATGGAGGGGAATGCTGTAACTCTGTGAGATGAATTAACAAAACACAAAGCAGTTTTTCAGAAATCTTCCTTCCAGTTTTTAATGGAAGATATTTCCTTTTTCACCATAGGCCTCTATGGGCTTCCAAATATCACTTTGCAAATTCCACAAGAAGAGCCTTACAGAAAGGCTTCTTGAGAGGAAAGCTGTAACTCGGTGAGATGTATGAACAGAACATACTGCAGTTTCTCAGAAAGTTTCGTTCCAGTTATTAAAAGAATATATTTCCTTTTTTCACCATAGCCTTCTATGGGTTTCCAAATACCACTTTGAAAATTTCTCAACAATGGTCCAAGTGAACGGCTTCTTGAGGGAAAAGCTGTAACTCTGTGAGATGAATTAACAGAACAAAAAGCAGTTTCTCAGAAAGCTTCTTTTAAGTTTTTATCTTAGGATATTTCCTTTTTCACCATAGCCCTCTATATTTTTCCAAATATCACTTTGAAAATTACACAAGAATAGTCTTAGTGAACGGCTTCTTGATGAGTAAGCTGTAATTATGTGAGATGAACTAACAGAACACAAAGCAGTTTCTCAGAAAGCTTCTTTACGGTTTTTAACGGAAGAGATTTCCTTTTTCACCATAGCCTTCTAAGGGCTTCCAAATTTCACTTTGTAAATTCCACAAGAACAGTCTTAGCGAAAGGCTTCTTGAGGGGAAAGATGTAACTCTGTGAGATGAATTAAGAGAACACAAGGAAGTTTCTCAGAGAGCTTATTTCCAGTTTTAAACTGAAGATATTTCTTTTTTCACATAGCCCTCTATGGGCTTCCAAATATCACTTTGCAAATTCCTCAAGAACAGTCTCAGCGAAAGGCTTCTTGAGGAAAAACCTGTAACGCTGTGAGATGAATTAACAGAACACAAAGCAGTTTCTCAGAAAGCTTCTTTCCAGTTTTTAACTGAAGGTATTTTCTTTTTTAACGTAGCCCTCTAAGGTCTTCCAAATATCACTTTGCAAATTCCACAAGAACTGTCGTAACGAAAGGCTTCTTGAGTGGAAAGCTGTAACTCTGTGAGATGAATTAACAGAACACAAAGCAGTTTCTCAGAAATCTTCTTTCCAGTTTTTAACGGAAGATATTTCCTTTTTCAAATTAGCGCTCTATGGGCTTCCAAATATGACTTTGCAGATTCCACAAGAACAGTCTTAGCGAAAGTCTTACTGAGGAGAAAGCTGTAACTCTGTGAGATGAACTTACAGAACACAAAGGAGTTTCTCGGAAAGCTTATTTTCAGTTTTTATCTTAGGATATTTCCTTTTTCACCGTAGCCCTCTAAGGACTTCCAAATATCACTTTGCAAATTACACAAGAACAGTCTTAGCGAAACGTTTCTTGAAGGTAAAGATGTAACTCTGTGAGATTAATTAACAGAGCACAACGCCATTTCTCAGAAAGCTTCTTTCCAGTTTTTAACTGAAGATATTTCCTTTTTCACCATATCCCTCTATTGGCTTCCAAATATCACTTTACAAATTTCACAAGAACAGTCTTATAGAATGGCTTTTTTAGGGGAAAGTTGTAACTCCTTCAGATGAAATAACAGAACACAAGGCAATTTCACAGAAAGCTTCTTTTCGGTTTTTATCTTAGGATATCTCCATTTTCATCATAGCCCTCTATGGGCTTCCAAATATCACTTTACAAATTCCACAAGAACAGTCTTAGCGGAAGGCTTCTTGAAGAGAAACTGTAACTCTTACAGATGAATTAACAGAACACAAAGCAGTTTCTTAGAAAGCTTCTTTCAAGTTTTTAACTGAAGATATTTCCTTTTTCACCATAGCCCTCTGCGGGATTCTAAATATCACTTTGCAAATACCACAAGAACAGTCCTAGCCAAAGTCTTCTTGAGGGGAAAGCTGTAACTCTGTGAGATGAATTAACAGAACACAAAATAGTTTCTCAGAAAGCTTCTTTTCAGTTTTTATCTTAGGATATTTCCTTTTTCACCATAGCCCTCTATGGGCTTTCAAATATCACTTTGCAAATTCCACAAGAAAAGTCTTAGAGAACGGCTTCTTGAGGAGAAGCTGTAACTGTGAGATGAATTAACAGAACACAAAGCAGTTTCTCAAATAGCTTCTTTCCAATTTTTAACAGAAGATTTTAATTGTTCAACATAGCTCTCTATGGGCTTCCAAATATCACTTTGCAATTTGCACAAGAACAGTCTTAGCGAAAGGCATTTGAGGTAAAAGCTGTAACTCTGTGAGATGAATTAACAGAACACAAAGCGTATTCTCTGAAATCTTCTTTCCAGTTTTTAACGGAAAATATTTCCTTTTTCTCCCTAGCCCTCTAGAGCCTTCCAAATATCACTTTGCCCATTCCTCAAGAACAGTCTTAGCGAAAGGCTTCTTTCAGGGAAAGCTGTAAATCTGTGAGATGAATTTACAGAACACAAAGCAGTTTCTCAGAAAGCTTCTTTCCAGTTTTTAACTGAAGATATTTCCGCTTTCCCCATAGCTCTCTAAGGGATTCCAAATATCACTTTGCAAATTATACAAGAACAGTCTTAGCGAAAGGCTTCTAGAGGGGAAATCTGTAACTCTGTGAGATGAATTAACAGAACACAAAGCAGTTTCTCAGAAATCTTCTTCCAGGTTTTTAACGGTTGATATATCCTTTTTAACCATAGACTTCTTGGGGCTTCCAAATATCACTTTGCAAATTCCACAAGAACAGTCCTAGCGAAAAATTTCTTGAGGGGAAAGCTGTAACTCGGTATGCTGTATTAACAGAACACATGGCAGTTTCTCAGAATGCTTCTTTCCAGTTTTTAACGGAAGATATTTCCTTTTTCAACACAGCCCTCTATGGTCTTCCAAATATCTCTTTGCAAATTACACAAGAACAGCCTTCATGAACGGCTTCTTGAGGGGAAAGCTGTAACTCTGAGAGATGAACTAACAGAACACAAAGCAGATTCTCTGAAAGCTTCTTTTCGGTTTTTATCTTAGGATATTTCCAATTTCACCATAAACCTCTATGGGCTTCCAAATATCACCTTGCAAATTCCACAAGAACAGTCATAGCGAAAGGCTTCTTGAGGGGAAACTCTAACTCTTTCATATGAATTAACAGAACACAAAGCAGTTTCTCAGATAGCTTCTTTCCCGTTTTTAACAGAAGATCTTAATTGTTCAACATAGCTCTCTATGGGCTTCCAAATATCACTTTGCAATGGGCACAAGAACAGTCTTAGCGAAAGGCATCTTGAGGTAAAAGCTGTAACTCTGTGAGATGAATTAACAGAACACAAAGCGGATTCTCTGAAATCTTTCCAGTTTTTAACGGAATATATTTCCTTTTTCTCCCTAGCCCTCTAGAGTCTTCCAAATATCACTTTGCAAATTCCACAAGGACAGTCTGAGCGAAAGGCTTCTTAGGGGGAAAGCTGTAACTCTGTGAGATGAATTAACAGAACACAAAGCAGTTTCTCATAAAGCTTCTTTCCAGTTTTTAACGGAAGATATTTCCTTTTCTCCACAGCCCTGTAGGGGCTTCTAAATATCACTTTCCAAATTACACAAGAACAGTCTTAGCGAAAGTCTTCTTGAGGGGAAAGCTGTAACGCTGTGGGGTTAATTAACAGAACACAAAGCAGTTTCTCAGAAAGCTTCTTTTCAGTTTTTATCTTAGGATATTTCCTTTTTCACCGTAGCCCTCTATGGGCTTCCAAATATCTCTTTGCAAATTTCACCAAAACAATCTTAGTGAACGGCTTCTTGAGGGGAAAGCTGTAACTCTGTGAGATGAACTAACAGAACACAAGGTAGTTTCTCAGAAAGCTTCTTTTCGTTTTTATCTGAGGATATTTACATTTTCACAGTAGACCTCTAAGGGCTTCCAAATATCATTTTGCAAATTACACAAGAGGAGCCTTAGCTGAAGGTTTCTTGAGGGGAAAGCTGTAACTCTTTGAGATGAATTGATGAATTACCAAAACACATAGCAGTTTCTCAGAAAGCTTCTTTTCAGTTTTTAACGAAAGATATTTCCTCTTTCACCATAGCCCTCTATGGGCTTCCAAATATCACTTTGCAAATTAAACAAGAACAGCCTTACAGAAAGGGTTCTTGAGGGGAAAGCTTTAACTCTGTACGATAAATTAAAAGAACACAAAGCAGTTTCTCTGAAAGCTTCTTTCCAGTTTTTAACAGAAGATATTTCTTCTTTCACCATAAACCTCTATCGGCTTCGAAATATCACTTTGCAAATTCCACAGGAACAGTCTTAGAGAAAGGCTTCTTGAGGGGAAAGCTGTAACTCTGTGCGGTGAATTAACAGAACACAAAGCAGTTTCTCAGAAAGCTTTTTTTCAGTTTTTATCTTAGGATATTTCCGTTTTGACCATAGCCTTCTATGAGCTTCCAAACATCACTTTGAAAATTCCACAAGAACAGTCTTAGTGAAAGGCTTTTTGAAGGGAAATCTGTAACTTTGTGAGATGAATTCGCAGAACACAAACAGTTTCTTAGAAAGCTTATTTCCACTTATTAACTGAAGATACTTCCAATTTCACCAGAGCCCTCTTCTGGCTTCCAAATATCACCTTGAAAATAGCACAAGAACAGTCTTAGCGAAAGGCTTCTTGAGGGGAAAGCTGTATCTCTTTGAGATAAATTAACAGAACACAAAGCAGTTTCTCAGAAAGCTTCTCTCCAGTTTATATCTTAAGATATTTCCTTTTTCACCATAGCCCTCTATCGGCTCCCAAATATCAATTTGCATATTGCACAAGAACCGTCTTAGCGAAAGGCTTCTTGAGGGGAAAGCTGTAACAATGTGAGATGAATTAACACAACACAAAGCAGTTTCTCAGAAAGCTTCTTTGCAGTTTTTAAATGAAGATATTTCCTTTTTCACCATAGCCCTCTAAGGGATTCCAAATATCACTTTGAAAATTCCACAAGAGCAGTCTAATCGAAAGGCTTTTTGAGGGGAAATCTGTAACTCCGTGAAATGAATTAACAGAACACAAAGCAGTTTCTCAGAAAGCTTTTTTCCAGTTTTTAACAGAAGATATTTTCTTTTTCACGGTAGACCTCTTTGGGCTTCCAAATATCACTTCGCATATTCCAGAAGAACACTCCTACCGAAAGGCTTCTTGGGGGAAAGCTGTAACTTTGTGAGATGAATTAACAGAACACAAAGCAGTTCTCAGAAACTTCTTTCCACTTTTTAACTGAAGATATTTCCTTTTTCACCATTGCCCTCTATGGGCTCCTAATATCACTTTGCAAATTCCACAAGAACAGTCTTAGCGAAAAGCTTCTTGAGGGGAAAGCTCTAACTCTGTGAGATGAAATAACAGAACACAAAACATTCTGAGAAAGCTTCTTTCCACTTTTTAACAGAGGATATTTCCTTTTTCACCATAGCCCTCTATGGCCTTCCAAATACCACTCTGCAAATTCCACAAGAACAGTCTTAGCGAAAGTCTTCTTGAGGGGAAAGCTGTAACTCTGTGAGATGATTTAAGAGAACACAAAGCAGTTTCTCAGAAAGCTTCTTTAAAATTTTTAACGCTAAAGTATATCCTATTTCACCATAGCACTCTTTGGGCTTCCAATTATCAGTTTGCAAATTCCACAAGAACAGTCTTTTCGAAAGGCTTCTTGAGAGGAAAGATATAACTCTGTGAAATGAATTACCAGAACACCACGCAGATTCTCAGAGTGCTTCTTTTCAGTTTTTCACTGAAGATATTACCTTTTTCACCATAGCCCTCTAAGGGCTTCCAAATTTCACTTTCCAAATTCCACAAGAAGAGTCTTAGGGAAAGGCTTCTGGAGGGGAAAGCTGTAACTCAGTGAGTTGAATTAACAGAACACAAAGGAGTTTCTCATAAAGATTCGTTCCAGTTTTTAACTGAAGAAATTTCCTATTTCACCATAGCCCTCTTTGGGCTTCCAATTATCACTTTGCAAATTCCACAAGAACTGTCTTATCGAAAGCCTTCTTGAGAGGAATGATGTAACTCTGTGAGATAAATTACCGGAACACCACGCGGTTTCTCAGAGTGCTTTATTTCAGTTTTTCACTGAAGATATTACTTTTTTCACCATAGCCCACTGAGTGCTTCCAATTATCACTTTGCAAATACCACAAAGACACTCTTAGTGAAAGGCTTCTTGAGGGAATATCTGTAAATCTGTGAGATGAATTAAGAGTACACAAAGCAGTTTTTCAGAAAGCTTCTTTCCAGTTTTTAACTGAAGATATTTCCTTTTTCACCATAGCCCTCTATGGGCTTCCAAATATCAGTTTGCAAATCCCACAAGAACAGTCTTAGCGAAAGGCATCTTGATGGGAAAGCTGTAACTCGGTGAGATGTATTAACAGAACACACGGCAGTTTCACAGAATGCTTCTTTAGAGTTTTAACGGAAGATATTTCCTTTTTCACCGTAGCCTTCTATGGGCTTCCAAATATCACTTTGCAAATTCCACAAGAACAGTCTTAACGAAAGGCTTCTAGAGGGGAAAGCTGTTACTCAGTGAGATGAATTAAAAGAACACAAAGCAGATTCTCAAAAAGCTTCTTTCCTGTTTTAAACTAAAGATATTTCCTTTTCACCGTAGCCCCATATGGGCTCCAAAATAACACTTTGCATATTCCAGAGGAACAGTCTTAGCGAAAGGCTTCTTGAGCGGAAAGCTGTAACTCTGTGAGATGAATAAACAAAACACAAAGCAGTTTCTCAAAAATGTTCTTTCCACTTTTTAACTGAGGATATTTTCTTTTTCACCATAGCCCTCTAATGGCTTCCAAATATCACTTTGAAAATTCCACAAGAAGTGTCTTAGCAAAAGGCTTATTGAGGGGAAAGCTGCAACTCGGTGATGTGAATTAACAGAACACAAAGCAGTTTCTCAGAAAGCTTCTTTCCAGTTTTTAACTGAGGATATTTCCTTTATCACCATAGCCCTCTATGGGCGTCCAAATATCACTTTGCAAATTCCACAAGAACAGTCTTCGCGAAAGGCGTCTTGAGGGGAAAGCTGTAACTCTGTGAGATGAATTAAAACAACACAAAGCAGTTTTTCAGAAATCTTCTTTCCACTTTTTAACTGAAGATATTTCCTTTTTCACCATAGCCCTCTATGGGCTTCCAAATATCACTTTGCAAATTACACAAGAACAGCCTTACAGAAAGGCTTCTTAGGGGAAAGATTTAACTCTGTAAGATAAATTAACAGAATACAAAGCAGTTTCTCAGAAAGTTTCTTTTCAGTTTTTATCTTAGGATATTTCCGTTTTCACCATAGCCTTCTATGGGCTTCCAATCATCACTTTGAAAACTCCACAAGAACAGTCTTAGTGAAAGGCTTTTTGAAGGGAAATCTGTAACTTTGTGAGATGAATTAACAGAACACAAACAGTTTCTTAGAAAGCTTATTTCCACTTATTAACTGAAGATATTTCCTATTTCACCAGAGCCCTCCTCTGGCTTCCAAATATCACCTTGAAAATAGCACAAGAACAGTCTTAGCAAAAGGCTTCTTGAGGGGAAAGCTGTATCTCTTTGAGATAAATTAACAGAACACAAAGCAGTTTCTCAGAAAGCTTCTTTCCAGTTTTTTACTTAAGATATTTCCTTTTTCACCATAGCCCTCTTTCGGCTCCCAAATATCAATTTGCAAATTGCACAAGAACCGTCTTACCAAAGGCTTCTTGAGGGGAAAGCTGTAACTATGTGAGATGAATTAACAGAACACAAAGCAGTATCTCAGAAATCTTCTTTCCAGTTTTCAAATGAAGATATTTCCTTTTTCACCATAGCCCTCTAAGGCTTCCAAATATCTCTTTGAAAATTCCACAAGAACAGTCTTATCGAAAGGCTTTTTGAGGGGAAAGCTGTAACTCCGTGAAATGAATTAACAGAACACAAAGCAGTTTCTCAGAAAGCTTTTTTCCAGTTTTCAACGGAAGATATTTTCTTTTTCATGGTAGACCTTTTTGGGCTTCCAAATATCACTTCGCAAATTCCACAAGAACAGTCCTACCTTAAGGCTTCTTGGGGGAAAGCTGTAACTCTGTGAGATGAATTAACAGAACACAAAGCAGTTTCTCAGAAAGCTTCTTTCCACTTTTTAACTGAAGATATTTCCTTTTTCACCGTAGCCTTCTATGGGCTCCAAATATCACCTTGCAAATTCCACAAGAACACTCTTAGCGAAAGGCTTCTTGAGGGGAAAGCTCTAACTCTGTGAGATGAAATAACAGAACACAAAACAGATTCTGAGAAAGCTTCTTTCCACTTTTTAACAGAGGATATTTCCTTTTTCACCATAGCCCTCTATGGCCTTCCAAATACCACTTTGCAAATTCCACAAGAACAGTCTTAGCGAAAGCCTTCTTGACAGGAAAGCTGTAACTCTGTGAGATGACTTAACAGAACACAAAGCAGTTTGTCAGAAAGCTTCTTTCCAATTTTTAACGGAAGGTATTTCCTTTTTCTCCATAGCCTTCTTTGGGCTTCCAATTATCAGTTTGCAAATTCCACAAGAACAGTCTTATCGAAAGGCTTCTTGAGAGGAATGATGTAACTCTGTGAGATGAATTACCAGAACACCACGCAGTTTCTCAGAGTGCTTCTTTTCAGTTTTTCACTGAAGATATTTCCTTTCTCACCATAGCCATCTATGGGCTTCCAAATATCCCTTTCCAAATTCCCCAAGAAGAGTCTTAGCGACAGGCTTCTTGAGGGGAAAGCTGTAAGTCTGTGAGATCAATTAACAGAAAACAAAGCAGTTTCTCAGAAAGCTTCTTTCCAATATTTATGGTAAGATACTTCCTTTTACACAATAGCCCTCTGTGGGCTTCCAAATATCACTTTACAAATTCCACAACAACAGTCTTATCGAACGGCTTCTTGAGGCGAAAGATGTAACACTGTGAGCTGAATTAACAGAACACAACGCAGTTTCTCAGAAAGCTTCTTTCCAGTTTTTAACGGAAGATATTTCCTTTTTCACCGTAGCCTTCTATGGGCTTCCAAATATCTCTTTGCAAATTCCACAAGAACAGTCTTATGGAAAGTCTTCTTGAGGGGAAAGCTGTAACTCTGTTAGATGAATTAGCAGAATACAACGCAGTTTCTCAGAAAGCTTCTTTCCAGTTTTTAACTGAAGATATTTCCTTTTTCACCATAGCCCTCTTTGGGCTTCGAAATCTGACTTTGAAAATTCCAATAGAACAGTCTTAGCAAAAGGCTTCTTGAGGGGAAAGCTGTAACTCTGCGAGGTGAATTAAGAGATCACAAAGCAGTTTCTAAAAGGTCTTCTTTTTAGTTTTTATCTTAGGATATTTCCTCCTTCACCAAAGCCCTCCATGGGCTTCCAAATATCACTTTGCAAATTCCACAAGAACAGACTTAGCAAAAGGCTTCTTCAGGGGAAAGCTGTAATTCTGTGAGATGAATTAACACATCACAAAGCAGTTTCTCAAAATGCTTCTTTCCAGTTTTTAACTGAAGATATTTCTTGTTTCACCATAGCCCTCTGTGAGCTTCCAAATATCACCTTGCAAATTCAACAAGAATAGTCTTAGCGAAAGGCTTCTTGAGGGGAAAGCTGTAACTCTGTGAGATGAATTAACAGAACACAAAGGAGTTTCTCAAAAAGCTTCTTTTCAGTTTTTATCTTAGGATATTTCTTTATTCACCACAGCTCTCTATGGGCTTCCAAATATCACTTTTTAAATTCCACAAGAACACTCTTAGCAAAAGGCTTCCAGAGGGGAAAGCTGTAAATCTGTGAGATGAATTAACTGAACACAAAGCAGTTTCTTAGAAAGCTTCTTTCCAGTTTTTAACAGAAGATACTTTCTTTTTCTCCATAGCCCTCTATGAGCTTTGAAATATCACTTTGCAAATTCCCCAAGAACAGTCTTAGCGAAAGTCTTCTTCAGCGGAAAGCTGTAACTCTTTGAGTTGAATTAATAGAACACAAAGCCGTTTCTCAGAAAACTTCTTTCCAGTTTTTAAGGGAAGAGATTTGTTTTAAACCATAGCCCTCTAGGGGCTTCCAAATATCACTTTGAAAATTACACAAGAACACTCTTAGTGAAAGGATTCTTGATGGTAAAGCTGTAACTATGTGAGATGAATTAACAGAACACAAAGCAGTTTCTCAGAAAGCTTCTTTCAGTTTTTAACTGAAGATATTCCCTTTTTCACCATAGCCCTCTATGGGCATCATATATCACTTTGTAAATTCCATAAGAAGAGTCTTAGCAAAAGGCTTCTTGAGGGGATAGCTGCAACTCTGTGAGATGAATTAACAGACCACAAAGCAGTTTCTCGGATACCTTCTTTACAGTTTTTAACGAAAAAGATTTCCTTTTTCAGCATAGTCCTCTATGGGCTTCCAAATATCACTTTGCAAATCCCGCAGGAACATAGTTCGTGAAAGGCTTCTTGAGGGGAATGCTGTAACTCTGTGAGATGAATTAACAGAACACAAAGCAGTTTCTCAGAAAGCTTCTTTCCAGTTTTTAACTGAAGATATTTCCTTTTTCACCGTAGCTCTCTATGGGCTTCCAAATATCACTTTGCAAATTCCACAAGAATCGTCTTAGCGAAGAGCTTCTTGAGGAGAAAGCTGTAACTCTGTGAGATGAATTAAGAGAACACAAAGCCGTTTCTCAGATAACTTCTTTCCAGTTTTTAACCAAGAGATATCCTTTTTCACCATAGCCCTCTATGGTCTTCCAAATATTACTTTGAAAATTCCACAAGAGAGTCTTAGCGAAATGCTTCCTGAGGGGATATCTGTAAATCTGTGAGATGAATTAAAAGAACACAATGCAGTTTCCCAAAAAGCTTCTTTCCAGTTTTAAACTGAAGATATTTCCTTTTTCAGCATAGCCATCTATGGGCTTCCAAATATCACTTTGGAAATTCCACAAGAAAAGTCTTAGCGAAAGGCTTCATGAGAGGAAAGCTATAACGCTGTGAGATGAATTAACAGAACACAAAGCAATTTCTAAAAAAGCTTCTTTTCAGTTTTTATCTAAGGATATTTTATTTTTCACCATAGCCCTGTTTGGGCTTCCAAATATCACTTTTTAAATTCCACAAGAACAGTCTTAGCGAAAGGCTCCTTGAGGGGAAAGCTGTAACTCTGTGATATGAATTCACAGAACAGAAAGCGGTATCTCAGAAAACTTCTTTCCACTTTTTAACCGAAGATATTTCCTTTTTCAGCATAGCCCTCCATGGGCTTCAAAATATCACTTTGGAAATTCCACAAGAACCCTCTTAGCGAAAGGCTTCATGAGGATAAAGGTGTAACTCTGTGAGACGAAATAACAGAACACAAAGACTTTTCTCAGAAAGCTTCTTTCCAGTTTTGAACGGAATTGATTTCCTTTTTCACCATAGCCCTCTATGGGCTTCCAAATATCACTCTGCAAATTTCACAAGAACAGTCTTATTGTACGGCTTCTTGAGGGGAAAGCTGTACCTCTGTGAGATGAATTAACAGAACATAAAGCAGTTTCTCAGAAACCTACTTTCCAGTTTTTAACAGAAGATATTTACTTTTTCACCATAGCCCTCTATGCGCTTCCAAATATCACTTTGAAAATTCCACAAGAACAGACTTAGCGAAAGTCTTGTTGAAGGGAAAGCTGTAATTCTATGAGATGAATTAGCAGAACACAAAGGAGTTTCTCAGAAAGCTTCTTTACAGTTTTTAACGGAAGAGATTTCCTTTTTCACCGTAGCCTTCTATAGGCTTCCAAATATCACTTTGCAAATTCCACTAGAACAGTCTTAGCGAAAGGCTTCTTGAGGGGAAAGTTGTAACTCTGTGAGATGAAATAAGTGAACACAAATCCGTTTCTCATAAAGCTTCTTTCCAGTTTTTGACGAAAGAGATTTCCTTTTTCAGCAATGCCCTCTGTGGGCTTCCAAATCTCATTTTGCATATTCCACAAGAACAATCTAAAAGAAAGGATTCCTGAGAGGAAAGCTGTAACTCTGTTACATGAATTAACAGAACACAAAGCGGTTTCTCAGAAAGCTTCTTTCCAGTTTTTAACTTAAGATATTACCTTTTTCACCACAGCCCTCTATAGGATTCCAAGTATCACTTTGCAAATTCCACAAGAACAGTCTTAGCGAAAGGCTTTTTGAGGGGAAAGCTGTAACTCTGTGAGATGAATTAATAGAACACAAAGCCGTCTTTCAGAAAGCTTCTTTCCAGTTTTTAACGGAATAGATTTGCTTTTACACCATAGCCCTCTAGGGGCTTCCAAATGTGACTTTGCAAATTCAACAAGAACAGTCTCAGCGAAAGGCTTCTTCAGGGGAAAGCTGTAACTCTGTGAGATGAATTAACAGAACACAAAGCAGTTTCTCTGACAGCTTCTTACCAGTTTTTATCTTCGGTTATTTTCTTTTTCACCATAGCCCTCTATGGGCTTCCAAATATCACTTTATAAATTCCAGAAGAAGAGTCTTACCAAACGGCTATCTGAGGGGAAAACGGTAACTCTGTGAGATGAATTAACAGAACACCAAGCCGTTACTCAGAAAGCTTCTTTCCAGTTTTTAACGGAAGAGATTTCCTTTTTCACCATAGCCCTCTAAGGGATATGAATTATCACTTTGCAAATTCCACAAGAACAGCCTTAGTGAAAGGCTTCTTGAGGGGAAAGCTGTAACTCTGTGAGATGAATTAACAGAACACAAAGCAGTTTCTCAGAAAGCTTCTTTCCACTTTTTAACTGAAGACATTTCGTTTTTCACCATAGCCTTCTAAGGGCTTCTAAATATCACTTGGGAAGTTACAACAGAACAGTCTTAGCGAAAGGCTTCTTGAAGGGAAAGCTGTAACTCTGTGAGATGAAATAAGAGAACAAAAATCCGTTTCTCAGAAAGCTTCTTTCCAGTTTTTAACGAAAGAGATTTCCTTTTTCAGCATAGCCCTCTATCAGCTTCCAAATATCACTTTGCAAATT
Source organism: Chlorocebus sabaeus (assembly GCF_047675955.1). Taxonomy (NCBI): domain Eukaryota; kingdom Metazoa; phylum Chordata; class Mammalia; order Primates; family Cercopithecidae; genus Chlorocebus; species Chlorocebus sabaeus. The sequence continues at coordinate 146,112 of NW_027327467.1, forward strand.
CCACAAGAACAGTCTTAGTCAAAGGCTTCCTGAGGGAAAAGCTGCAACTCTGTGAGATGAATTAACAGAACACAAAGCCGTTTCTCAGAAAGCTTCTTTCCAGTTTTAAACGGAAGTGATTTCCTTTCACACCATAGCCCTCTATGGGCTTCCAAATATCACTTCGTAAATTCCACAAGAACAGTCTTAGTGAAAGGCTTCTTGAGGGGAAAGTGGTAACTCTGTGGGATGAACTAACAGATCACAAAGCAGTTTCTCAGAAAGCTTCTTTCCACTTTTTCCTGAAGATATTTCCTTTTTCACCGTATACATCTATGGGCTTCCAAATATCACTTTGTAAATTCCACAAGAAGAGTCTTAGCGAAAGACTTCTTGAGAGGAAAGCTGTAAGTCTCTGAGATGAATTAACAGAACACAAAGCCGTTTGTCAGAAAGCTTCTTTCCAGTTTTTAACGGAAGAGATTTCCTTTTTCACAATAGCCCTCTATGGTCTTCCAAATATCATATTGCAAATTACACAAGAACAGTTTAAGCAAAAGGCTTCTTGAGGGGAACGCTGTAGATCTGTGAGATGAATAAAGAGAACACAGTGTAGTGTCTCAAAAAGTTTCTTTCCAGTTTTTAACGGAAGATATTTCCTTTTTAACCGTGGCCCTCTGTGGGCTTCCAATTATCACTTTGCAAATTCCACAAGAACAGTCTTAGCAAAAGGCTTCTTGAGGGGAAAGCTGTAACTCTGTGAGAAGAAATAACAGAACACAATGCAGTTTCTCAGAAAAACTTCTTTCCAGTTTTTAACTGAAGATATTTCCTATTTCACCATAGCCCTCTATGGGCTTCCAAATATCACTTTGCAAATTCCACAAGAACAGCCTTAGCGAAAGGCTTCTTGAGGGGAAAACTGTAACTCTGTGAGATGAATTAATAGAATACAAAGCAGTTTCTCAGAAAGCTTCTATCCAGTTTTTAACGGAAGATATTTACTTTTTCACCAAAGCTCTCTATGGGCTTCCAAATATCACTTTGCAAATTCCACAAGAACAGTCTTAGCGAAATGCTACTTGATGGGAAAGCTCTAACTCGGTGAGATGAATTAAAAGAACACAAAGCCATTTCGCAGAAAGCTTCTTTCCAGTTTTTAACGGAAGAGAATTACTTTTTCACCCTGTCCCACTATGGACTTCCAAATATCACTTTGCAAATCCCACAAGAACAGTCTTAGCGAAAGGCTTCTTGAGGGGAATGCTGTAACTCTGTGAGATGAAATAACAGAACACAAATCCGTTTCTCAGAAATCTTCTTTCCACTTTTTAACGAAAGAGATTTCCTTTTTCAGCATAGCCCTCTATGGGCTTCCAAATATCACTTTGCAAATTCCACAAGAACAGTCTTAGCGAAAGGCTTCCTGAGGGGAAAGGTGTAACACTGTGAGTTGAATTAACAGAACACAAAGCAGTTTCTCTGAAAGATTCTTTCCAGTTTTTAACTGAAGATATTTTCTTTTTCACTGTACCCCTCTATCGACTTCCAAATATTACTTTGCAAATTCCACAAGAACAGTCTTAGCGAAAGGGTTCTTGAGAGGAAAGCTATAACTCTGTGAGATGAATTAACAGAACACAAAGCAGTTTCTCAGAAAGCTTCTTTCCAGTTTTTAACTGAAGATATTTTCTTTCTGACCATAACCCTCAATGGGGTTCCAAATATCAATTTGCATATTCCACAAGAACAGTCTTAGCCAAAGGCTTCTTGAGGGTAAAGCTGTAACTCTCTGAGATGAATTAACAGAACACAAAGCATTTTCTCAGAAAGCTTCTTTCCCCTTTTAACAGAAGAGATTTCCTTTTTCACCATAGCTCTCTATGGGCTTCCAAATCTCACTGTTCAAATTCCACAAGAACAGTCTTATCGAAAGGCTTCTTGAGGGAAAGCTGTAACTGTGAGAGATGAATTAAGAGAACACAAAGCCGTTTCTCAGAAAGGTTCTTTCCAGTTTTTAACGGAAGAGATTTCCTTTTTAACCATAGCCCTCTAAGGACTTTAATTATCACTTTGCAAATACCACAAGAACAGTGTTAGCAGAAGGATTCCTGAGCGGAAAGCTGTAACTCTGTGAGATGAATGAACAAAACACAATGCAGTTTCTCAGAAAGCTTCCTTTCAGTTTTTATGTTAGGATATTTCCTTCTTCGCCATAACCCTCTAGTGGCTTCAAATAGCACTTTGAAAATTCCACAAGAACAATCTCAGTGAACGGTTTCTTCAGGGGAAAGCTGTAACTCTGAGAGATGAATTAACAGAACACTAAAACTAGTTTCTCAGAAACCTTCTTTACAATTTTTAACAAAAGATATTTCCTTTTTCACCATAGCCATTATGGGCACCCAAATATCTCTTTGCAAATTCCAGAAAAACAGTCTTAGAGAATGGCTACTTGAGGGGAAAGCTGTAACTCTGTGAGATGAATTAGAAGAACACAAAGCAGTTTCTCAGAAAGCTTCATTTCAGTTTTTATCGTAGGATATTTCCTTTTTCACCATAGACTTCTATGGGCTTCCAAATATCACTTTGCAAATTCCACAAGAACAGTCTTAGCAAAAGGCTTCTTGAGGGGAAAGCTGTAACTCTGTGAGATTAACTAACAGAACACAAAGCAGTTTCTCAGAAAACTTCTTTTCGGTTTTCATCTTAGGATATATCCTTTTTCACCATAGACCTAAAAGGGCTTCCAAATATCAGTTTGGAAATTCCACAAGAACACTCTTAGCGAAAGGCTTCTTGAGGGGAAATCTGTACGACTGAGAGATGTATTAACCGAACACAAAGCAGTGTGTCTGAAAGCTTCTTTCTAGTTTTTCACTGAAGATATTTCCTTTTTCACCATAGCCCTCTATGGTCTTCCAAATATCACTTTGTATATTTCACAAGAAGCGTCTTAGTGAACGGCATCTTGAGGGGAAAGCTATAACACTGTGAGATGAATTAACAGAACCCACAGCAGTTTGTCAGAAATCTTCTTTCCAGTTTTAACGGAAGATATTTCCTTTTTCACTATAGCCCTCTACTGTCTTCCAAATATCAATTTGCAAATTCCATAAGAACAGTCTTAGCGAAACGCTTCTTGAGAGTAAAGCTCTAAGTCTGTGAGATGAATTAAAAGAACACAAAGCAGTTTCTCAGAAAGCTTCTTTCCAGTTTTTAACGGAAGAGAATTCCTTTTTCACCATAGCCCTCTCTGGGCTTCCAAATATCACTTCGCAAATCCCACATGAACAGTCTTCGGGAAAGGTTTCTTGAGGGGAAAGCTGTAACTCTGTGAGATCAATTAACAGAACACAAAGCAGTTTCTCAGAAAGTTTCTTTTCAGTTTTTATGTTAGGATATTTCCCTTTTCACCATAGACCTCTATGGGCTTCCAAATCTCACTTTGCAAATTCCACAAGAAGAGTCTTAACGAAAGGCTTCTTGAGGAGAAAGCTGTAACTCTGTGAGATGAATTAACAGAACACAAAGCACTTCCTCAGAAAGCTTCTTTCCAGTTTATAACGGAAGATAATTCCTTATTCACCATAGCCCTCTATGGCCTTCTAAATACCACTTTCCAAATGACACAAGAACAGTCCTAGCGAAAGACTTCTTGAGGGGAAAGTTGTAACTCTGTGAGAAGAATTAACAGAACACAAAGCAGTTTCTCAGAAAGCTTCTTTCCACTTTTCAACTGAAGATATTTGCTTTTTAACCATAGCCCTATATGGGCTTCTAAATATCATTTTGCAAATTCCAAAAGAACAGACTTAGTAAAGTTATCCTTGAGGGGAAAGCTGTAACTCTGTGAGATGAATTAACAGGACACAAAGCACTTTCTCAGAAAGCTTCTTTCCAGTTTATAACGGAAGATATTTCCTTATTCACCATAGCCCTCTATGGCCTTCTAAATACCACTTTCCAAATGACACAAGAACAGTCCTAGCGAAAGACTTCTTGAGGGGAAAGCTGTAACACTGTGAGATGAATTAACAGAACACAAAGCAGTTTCTCAGAAAGCTTCTTTCCAGTTTTCAACTGAAGATGTTTCCTTTTTAACCATAGCCCTATAAGGGCTTCTAAATATCACTTTGCAAATTCCACAAGAACAGACTTAGTAAAGTTATCCTTGAGGGGAAAGCTGTAACTTTGTGAGATGAATTAACAGAACACAAAGCAGTTTCTCAGAAATCTTCTTTCCAGTTTTCAACTGAAGATATTTCCTTTTTAACCATAGCCCTCTATGGGCTTCTAAATATCACTTTGCAAATTCCACAAGAACAGACTTAGTAAAGTTATCCTTGAGGGGAAAGCTAAAACTCTGTGAGATTAATTAACAGAACACAAAGCAGTTTCTCAGAAAGCTTCTTTCCAGTTTTAAACGGAAGATATTTACTTTTTCACCAAAGCCCTCTTTGGGCTTCCAAATATCCCTTTGCAAATTCCACAAGAACAGTTTTAGCGAAAGGCTTCTTGAGGAAAAAGCTGTAAATATGTGAAATGAATTAACAGAACCCAAAGCAGTTTCTCAGAAAGCTTCTTTCCAGTTTTGAACGGAAGAGAATTCCTTTTTCACCATAGCCCTCTGTGGGCTTCCAAATATCACTTTGCAAATCTCACATGAACAGACTCCGGGAAAGGTTTCTTGAGGGGAAAGCTGTAAGTCTGTGAGATCAATTAACAGAACACAAAGCAGTTTCTCAGAAAGCTTCTTTTCAGTTTTTATCTTCGGATATTTCCTTTTTCACCATAGCCCTCTATGGACTTCCAAATATCACTTTGCAAATTCCACCAGCACAGTCTTAGCGAAAGGCTTCTTCAGGGGAAAGCTGTAACTCTGTGAGATGAATTAACAGAACACAAAGCAGTTTCTCAGAAAGCTTCTTTCCAGTTTCTTACCGGAGATATTTCCTTTCTCAAAATAGCCTTCTATGGGCTTCCAAATATCCCTTTGCAAATTCCACAAGAACAGACTTAGCGAAAGGCTTCTTGAAGGGAAAGCTGTAACTCTGTGAGATCATTAACAGAACACAAAGCAGTTTCTCAGATACCTTCTTTTCAGTTTTTATCTTAGCATATTTCCTTTTTCAACATAGCCCTCTATGGGCTTCCAAATATCACTTTGCAAATCCCACAAGAACAGTCTTAGACAAAGACTTCTTTTGTGGAAAGCTGTAACTTGGTGAAATGTAGTAACAGAACACACGGCAGTTTCTCAGAAATCTTCTTTCCAGATTTTAACGGAAGATATTTTCTTTTACACCATAGCCCTCTATCGGCTTCCAAATATCACTTTTCAAATTTCACAAAAACAGTCTTAGTGAACGACTTCTTGAAGGGAAAGCTGTAACTCTGTGAGATGAACTAACAGAACACAAAGAAGTTTTCAGAAGGCTTCTTTTTGGTTTTCATCTTAGGATATTTCCATTTTCACCATAGCCCTCTAAGGGCTTCCAAATATCACTTTGCAAATTACACAAGGACCGTCTTAGCGAAAGGCTTCTTCAGGGGAAAGCTGTAACTCTTTGAGATGAATTAACAGAACACAAAGTAGTTTCTCAGAAAGCTTCTTTCCAGTTTTTAACTGAAGATATTTCCTTTTTCACCATAGCCCTGCATGGGCTTCCAATATCACTTTGCAAATTCCACAAAAACAGCCGTACCATAAGGCTTCTTGAGGGGAAACCTCTAATTCTGTGAGTTGAATTAACAGAACACAAAGTAGTTTCTCAGAAAGCTTCTTTTCAGATTTTATCTTAGGCTATTTCCTTTTTCACCACAGCCCTCTAAGGGCTTCCAAATATCACTTTGCAAATTCCACAAGAACAGTCTTAGCGAAAGGCTTCTTGAGAAGAAAGCTGTAACTCTGTGAGATGAATTAACAGAACACAAAGCAGTTTCTCAGAAAGATTCTTTACAGATTTTATCTTAGGTAATTTCCTTTTTCATCATAGCCCTCTATGAGCTTCCACATATCACTTTGCAAGTTCCACTAGAACAGCCTTAGCGAACCGTTTCTTGAGGGGAAAGCTGTAACTCGGTGGATGTATTAACAGAACACACGGCAGTTCCTCTGAAAACTTCTTTCCCGTTTTTAACGGAAGATATTTCACTTTTCACCGTAGCACTCTATGGGTTTGCAAATATCAATTTGCAAATTTCACAAGAATTGTCTTAGTGGGGCACCTTGAGGGAAAAACTGAAACTCTGTGAGATGAACTAACAGAACACAAAGCAGTTTCGCAGAAAGCTTCTTTTCGAATTTATCTTAGGATATTTCCATTTTCACCATAGCCCTCTATGGGCTTCCAAATATCACATTGCAAATTCCACAAGAACAGTCTTATCGAAAGGCTTCATGAGGGGAAAGCTGTAACATTCTGAGATGAATTAACAGAACCCAAAGCAGTTTCTCAGAAAGCTTCTTTCCAGTATTTCACGGAAGATATTTCCTTTTACACCATAGCCCTTTATGGGCTTACTAATATCACTTTGCAAATTCCACAACAACAGCCTTAGCGAAAGGCTTCTTGAGTGGAAAGCTGTAACTCTGTGAGCTGAATTAACAGAACAGAAAGCAGGTTCTCAGAAAGCGTCTTTTCAGTTTTTAACTGAAGATATTTCCTTTTTCACCGTAGCCCTTTATAAGCTTTCAATTATCACTTTGAAATCCCACAAGAAGAGTCTCAGCCGAAGGCTTCTGTAGGGGAAAGGTGTAACTCGGTGAGGTGTATTAACAGAACACACGACATTTTCTCAGAAAATTTCTTTCCAGTTTTTAACAGAAGATATTTATATTTTCACCGTAGCCCCCTACGGGATTCCAAATATCACTTTGCAAATTCCACAAGAACAGTCCTAGTGAAAGGCTTCTGCAGTGGAAAGCTATAACTCGGTGAGATGTATTAACAGAACACACGACAGTTTCTCAGAAAGCTTCTTTCCAATTTTTTAACGTAAGATATTTCCTTTTTCACCATAGCCCTCTATGGGTTTCCAAATATCAATATGCAAATTTCACAAGAAGAGTCTTAGAGGTGCTTCTTGAGTGGAAAGCTGAAACTCTGTGAGATGAACTAACAGAACACAAAGTAGTTTCTCAGAAAGCTCCTTTTCGGTTTTTAACTGAAGATATTTCCTTTTTCACTATAGCCCTCTATGGGATTCCAAATTTCATTTTTCAAATTCCACAATAACAGTCTTAGTGAACGGCTTCTTGAGGGGAAAGCTGCAACTCTGTGAGATGAATTAACAGAACACAAAGCAGTTTCTCAGAAAGCTTCTTTTCAGTTTTTATCTTAGGATATTTACTTTTTCACCACACCCCTCTATGGGCTTCCAAATATCACTTTGCAAATTCCACAGGAACAGTCTTAGCGAAAGGCTTCTTGAGGGGAAAGCTGTAACACTGTGAGATGAATTAAGAGAAAACAAAGGAGTTTCTAAGAAATCTTCTTTCCAGTTTTTAACGGAAGATATTTCCTTTTACACCATAGCCCCCTAAGTGCTTCCATATATCACTTTGCAAATTCCAAAAGAACAGTCTTAGCGAAAGGCTTCCTGAGGTGAAAGCTGTAACTCTGTGAGATGAATTAACAGAACCCAAAGCAGTTTCTCAGAAAGCCTCTTTCCAGTTTTTAACTGAAGATATTTCGTTTTTCACGATAGCCCTCTATGGGTTTCCAAATATCACTTTGAAAATGTCACAAGAACAGTCTTAGAGAACGGCTTCTTGAGCGGAAAGCTGTAAGTCTGTGAGATGAATTAACAGAAAACAAAGCAGTTTCTCAGAAAGCATCTTTCCGGTTTTTAACGGAAGATATTTCATTTTCAACATAGCCCTCTGGAGCTTCCTAATATCACTTTGCAAATTCCACAACAACAGTCTTAGCGAAAGGCTTTTTGAGGCGGAAGCTGTAACTCTGTGAGATGAATTAACAGAACACAAGGCAGATTCTCTGAAAGCTTCTTTCCAGATGTTATTGGAAGATATTTCCTTTTTCACCATAGCCCTCCATGGGCTTCCAAATATCACATTGCAAATTCCACAAGAACAGTCTTAGCGAAAGGCTTCTTGAGTTGAAGGCTGTAACTCTGTGAGGTGAATTAACAGAACACAAAGCAGTTTCTCAGAAAGCCTTTTTCCAGTTTTTATCTTAGGATATTTCCTTTTTCACCATTTTCCTCTATGAGCTTCCAAATATCACTTTCAAATTCCAGAAGAACTGTCTCAGCGAATGGCTTCTTGAGGGGAAAACTGTAACTCTGTGAGATGAATTAACATTACACAAAGCAGTTTCTCAAAAGCTTCTTTCCAGTTTTTTACTGAAGATATTTTCTTTTTCACCATATCCCTCTACGGGCTTTCAAATATCACTTTACAAATTCCACAAGAACAGTCTTAATGAAAGGCTTCTTGAGGGGAAAGCTGCAATTCTGTGAGATAAATTAACCGAACACAAAGCAGTTTCTCAGAAAGTTTCTTTCCAGTTTTTAACTGAAGATATTTCCTTTTTCACCATAACCCTCTTTGGGCTTCGAGTTATCACTTTGCAAATTTCAAAAGAACAGTCTCAATTAACGGCTACCTGAGAGGAAAGATGTAACTCTGTGAGATGAATTAACACAACACAAAGCAGTTTCTCTGAGAGATTCTTTCCAGTTTTTATCGGAAGATATTTCCTTTTTCACCATAGCCCTCTATGGGCTTCCAAATATCACTTCGAACATTCCACAAGAACAGTCTTAGCGAAAGGCTTCCTGAGGGGAAAGCTGTAACTGTGTGAGTAGAATTAACAAAACGCAAAACAGTTTCTCTGAAAGATTCTTTTCAGTTTTTATCTTAGGATATTTCCATTTTCACCATAGCCCTCTATGGGCATTCAAATATCACATTGGAAATTCCACAACAACAGTGTTAGCAAATGGCTTCCTGAGAGGAGAGCTGTAACACTGTGAGATGAATTAACAGAACACAAAGCAGTTTTCAGAAAGCTTCTTTTCAGTCTTAAACTGAAGATATTTAATTTTTAACGGTAGCACCCTATGGGCATCCAAATATCACTTTGGAAATTCCACAAGAAGAATCTTATCGAAAGGCTTCTTGAGAGGGAAGCTGTAACTTTGTGAGATGAACTAACACAACACAAAGCCGTTTCTCAGAAAGTTTAATTCCAGTTTTTAACGGAAGATATTTCCTGTTTCACCATAGCCCTCTATGGGCTTCCAAATATCACTTTGCAAATTCCACAAGAACAGTTTTAGGGAACGCCTTCTTGAGGGGAAATTTTAGCTCTGTGAGATGAAATAACACAACACAAAGCAGTCTCTCAGAAAGCTTCTTTCCAGTTTTTAACGGAAGATGGTTCCTTTTTTACCCTAGCCTTCTAAGGGTTTCCAAAAATCTCTTTGCAAATTCCACAAGACCAGACTTAGCGAACCGCTTATTAAGGGGAAAGCTGTAACTCTGTGAGATGAATTAACAGAACACAAAACAGTTTCTCAGAAAACTTCCTTCCAGTTTTTAACGGAAAATATTTCCTATTTCACCATAGCCCTCTATGGGCTTCCAAGTATCACTTTGCAAATTCCCCAAGAACAGTCTTAGCGAATGGCTTCAGGAAGGGAAAGCTGTAACTCTGTGAGATGAATTAACAGAACACAAAGCAGTTTCTCAGAAAGCTACTTTCCAGTTTTTAACTGAAGATGTTTCCTTTTTCACGACAGCCCTCCCTGGGCTTCCAAATATCCCTTTGCAAATTCCACAAGAACAGTCTTAGCGAAAGGCTTCTTGAGGGGAATGCTGTAACTCTGTGAGATGAATTAACAGAACACAAAGCAGTTTCTCAGAAATCTTCCTTCCAGTTTTTAACGGAAAATATTTCCTATTTCACCATAGCCCTCTATGGGCTTCCAAGTATCACTTTGCAAATTCCCCAAGAACAGTCTTAGCGAATGGCTTCAGGAAGGGAAAGCTGTAACTCTGTGAGATGAATTAGCAGAACACAATGCAGTTTCTCAGAAAGCTTCTTTTCAGTTTTTATCTTAGGATATTTCCTTTTTCACCATAGCTCTCTGAGGGCTTACAATTGTCACTTTGCAAATTACACACGAACATTCTTAGCCAATGGCTTCTTGAGGGGAAATCTGTAACCCTGTGGGATGAATTAACAGAACACAAAGCAGTTTCTCAGAAAGCTTGTTTGCAGTTTTTAACTGCAGACATTTCCTTTTTCATCATAGCCCACTATGGGATTCCAAATATCACTTTGCAATTTTCACAAGAACAGTCTTAGTGAACGGCTTCTTGAGGGGAAACTGTAACTCTGTGAGATGAATTAACAGAACACAAAGCAGTTTCTCAGAAAGCTTGTTTCCAGTTTTTAACGGAAGATATTTCCTTTTTCACCATAGCCTTCTATTGGCTTCCAAATATCACTTTCAAAATTCCAGAACATTCTTAGCGAATGGCTTCTTGAGGCGAAAGCTGTAACTATGTGAGATGAATTAACACAACACAAAGCAGTTTCTCAGAAATCTTTTTTGCAGTGTTTAACGTAAGATATATTCTTTTTCAACATACACCTCAGTGGTCTTCGAAATATCACTTTTCAAATTCCACAAGAACAGTCTTACCGAAAGGCATCTTGAGGGAAAGCTGTAACTCTGTTAGATGAATTAACAGAACACAAAGCAATTTATCAGAGAGTTTCTTTCATGTTTTTAACTGAAGATATTTCCTTTTTCATCATAGCCCTCTAAGGGCTTCCAAATATCACTTTGCAAATTCCACAAGAACAGTCTTAGCGAAAGGCTTCCTGAGGGGAAAGCTGTAATTCTGTGAGGTGAATTAACAAAACACAAAGCAGTTTCTCAGAAAGATTCTTTCCAGTTTTTAACTGAAGATATTTCCTTGTTCACCATAGCCCTGTCTGGGCTTCAAAATATCACTTTGCAAATTCCACAAGAACATTCTTAGCGAAAGGCTTCTTGAGTGGGATGATGTAACTCTGTGAGATGAATTAACAGAATACAAAGCGGTTTCTCAGAAAGCTTCTCTCCAGTTTTTAACTTACCTTTTTCACCATAGCCCTCTATTGTCTTCCAAATATCACTTTGAAATTCCACAAGAACAATCTCAGCGAAAGGCTTCTTGAGTTGAAAGTTGTAACTCTGTGAGATGAATTAACAGAACACAAAGCAGTCTCTCAGAAAGCTTCTTTCCAGTTTATAACGGAAGATATTCCTTTTTCACCATAGCCCCCTAGGGGCTTCCAAATATCACTTTGCAAATTCCACAAGAACAGTCTTAGTGAAAGGCTTATTTAGGGAAAACCTGTAACTCTGTGAGATGAATTAAGAGAACACAAAGCAGTTTCTCAGAAAGCTTCTTTTCAGTTTTTATCTTAGGATATGTCCTTTTTCACCATAGCCCTCTATGGGCTTCCAAACATCACTTTGCAAATTCCACAAGAACAGTCTTAGCGAAAGGCTTGTAGAGTGGAAAGCTCTTACTCTGTGAGATGAATTAAGAGGACACAAAGCAGTTTCTCTGAAAGCTTCTTTCCAGTTTTTAGCGGAAGATATTTCCTTTTTCACCATAGCCCTCTGCGGGCTTCCAAATATCACTTTGCAAATTCCACAAGAGTATTCTTAGCTAAAGGCTTCATGAGGGTAAAGCTGTAACTCTGTGAGATGAATTAAGGGAGCACAAAGAGTTTCTCAGAAATCTTCTTTGCAGTTTTTATCTGAAGATATTTCCTTTTTAACCATAGCCCTCTAAGGGCTTCCAAATTTCACGTTGCAAATTTCACAAGAACAGTTTTAGTGAACGGCTTCTTGATGGGAAAGCTGTAACTCTTTGAGATGATTTAACGGAATACAAGGCAGTTTCTAAGAACGCTTCTTTCCAGGTTTCAACAGAAGATATTTCCTTTTTCACCATAGCCCTCTTTCGGCTTCCAAATATCACTTTGTAAATTCTACAAGAACAGACTTAACGAAAGGCTTCTTGAGGAGAAAGCTGTAACTCTGTGAGATGAATTAACAGAACACATAGCAGTTTCTCAGAAAGATTCTTTCCAGTTTTTAACTGAAGATATTTCCTTTTTCAAAATAGCCCTGTGTGGGCTTCAAAATATCACTTTGCAAATTCCACAAGAACATTCTTAGCGAAAGGCTTCTTGAGGGGAAAGCTGTAAATCTGTGAGATGAATTAACAGAAGAAAAAGCAGTTTCTCAGAAATCTTCTTTGCAGTTTTTAATGGACGATATTTCATTTTCACCATAGCCCTCTATGGGCTTCCAAATATCACTTTACAAATTCCACAAGAACAGTGTTAGCGAATGTGTTCTTGAGGGGAAAGCTGTAACTCTGTGAGATGAATTAACAGAACACAAAGCGGTTTCTCAGAAAGCTTGAATTCATTTTTTAACTGAAGATATTTCCTTTTTCACCGTAGCCCCCTATGGGCTTCCAAATATCACTTTGCAAATTCCACAAAAACAGTCTTAGCGAAAGGTTTTTTGAGGGGGAAGCTGTAACTCTGTGAGACGAATTAACAGAAAACAAAGCAGTTTCTCAGAAAGCTTCTCTCCAGTTTTTAACTGAAGATATTTCCTTTTTCACCATAGCCCTCTAAGGGATTCCAAATATCACTTTGCAAATTTCACAAAACAGTCTGAATTAACGGCTTCTTGGTTGGAAAGCTGTAACTCTGTGACATGTATTAACAGAACACAAAGCAGTTACTCAGAAAGCTTCCTTTAGTTTTTAACTGAAGATATTTCCTTTTTCACCATAGACCTCTATGGGTTTCCAAATATCACTTTGCAAATTCCACAAGAACAGTCTTAGCGAAAGGCTTCTTGAGGGGAGGATGTAACTCTGTGAGATGAATTAACAGAACACAAGGTAATTTCTCAGAAAGCTTCTTTCCAGTTTTTAACTGAAGATAATTCCTTTATCACCATAGCCCTCTAAGGGCCTCAAAATATCACTTCGCAAATTCCGCAGGAACACTCTTAGCGAAAGGCTTCTTGAGGAGAAAGGTGTAACTCTGTGATACGAATTAACACAATACAAAACAGTTTCTCAGAAAGCTTCTTTCCAGTTTTTAACTGAACATATTTCCTTTTTCACCATAGCCCTCCAGGGGCTTCCAAATATCACTTTGTAATTTCCAAAGCAACAGTCTTAGCGAAACGCTACTTGAGGGTAAAGCTGTAACTCTGTGAGATGAATTAACAGAACAAAAAGCCATTTCTTAGAAAGCTTCTTTCCAGTTTTTGACATAAGATATTTCTTTTTTTACCATAGCCCTCTATGGGCTTCCAAATATCACTTTGCAAATTCCACAAGAACACTCTTAGCGAATGGCTTCTTGAGGTGAAAGCTGTAACTCTGTGAGATGAATTAACAGAACACAAAGCAGTTTCTCAGAAAGCTTCTCTTTAGTTTTTAACTGAAGATATTTCCTTTTTCACCATACCCCTCTAAGGACCTCCAAATATCACTTTGCATATTCCGCAACAGCAGGCTTAGCAAAAGGCTTCTTCAGGGGGAAACTGTAACTCTGTGAGATAAATTAACAGAACACAAAGCAGTTTTTCAGAAAGTTTCTCTCCAGTTTTTAACTGAAGATATTTCCTTTTTCACCATAACCCTCTATGGGCTTCCAAATATCACTTTGCAAATTCCACAAGAACAGTCTTAGCGAAAGGTTTCTTGAGGGGAAAGATGTAACTCTGTGAGATGAATTAACAGAACACAAAGCAGGTTCTCGAAAGCTTCTTTCCAGATTCAAAGTGAAGATATTTCCTTTTTCACAATAGCCCTCTAAGGGCTTCCAAATATTACTTTGCAAATTTCACAAGAACTGTCTTAGTGAACGATTTCTAGATGGGAAAGCTGTAATTCTTTGAGATGAAATAACAGAATACAAGGCAGTTTCTCAGAAAGCTTCTTTCCAGGTTTCAACGGAAGATATTTTCTTTCTCACAATTGCCATCTATGGGCTTCCAAATATCACTTTGCAAATCCCAAAAGATCAGTCTTAGCGAAAGACTTCTTGAGGGGAAAACTGTAACTCTGCGACATGAATTAACAGAAAACAAAGCAGTTTCTCAGAAAGATTCTTTCCAGTTTTTAACTGAAGATATTTCCTTTTTCACCATAGACCTCTAAGGGCTTCAAAATACCACTTTACAAATTTCAAAAGACCAGTCTTAGTTAACGGCTTCTTGAGGGAAAACCTGTAATACTGTGAGATGAATTAACACAACACAAAGCAGTTTCTCAAAAAGCTTCTTTCCAGTTTTTAACTGAAGATATTTCCTTTTTCAATATAGCCCTCAATGGGCTTCCAAATATCAATTTGAAAATTCCACAAGAACAGTCTTAGGGAATGGCTTCTTGAGGGGAAAGTTGTAACTCTGTGAGATGAATTAACAGAACACAAAGCAGATTCTCAGAAAGCTTCTTTTCAATTTTTATCTTCGGATACTTCCTTTTCCACCATAGCCCTCTGTGGGCTTCCAAATATCACTTTGCAAATTACACAAAAGCAGTCTAAGGGAATGGCTTTTTGAGAGGAAAGCTGTAACTCTGTAAGATGAATTAACAGAACACGAAGCAGTTTCTCAGAAAACCTCTTTCCAGTTTTTTACGGAATATATTTCCTTTTTCACCATAGCCCTCTATGGGCTTCCAAATATCCCTTTGAAAATTCCACAAGAACAGTCTTCGCGAAAGGCTTCTTGAGGGTAAAGCTGTAACTCTGTGAGACGAATTAACAGAACACAAAGCAGTTTCTCAGAATGCTTCTTTTCAGTTTTTATATTACGATAATTCCTTTTCCACCATAGCCCTCTGGGGGTTCCAAATATCACTTTGCAAATTCCTCAAGAACAGTCTTAGCGAAAGGCTTCTTGAGCAGAAAGCTGTAACTTTGTGACATGCATTAACGGAACACAAAGCAGTTTCTCAGAAAGCTTCTTTTCAATTTTTATCTTAAGGTATTTCCTTTTTCACCATAGCCCTCTAAGGGCTTCCATAAATCACTTTGAAAATTCCACAAGAACAGTCTTTGGGAATGGCTTCTTGAGGGGAATGCTGTAACTCCGTGTGATGAATTAAGAGAACACAAAGCAGTTTCTCAGGATGCTTCTTTTCAGTTTTTAACTGAAGATATTTACTTTTTCACCCTAGCCCTCTTAGGGCTTCCAAATATCACTTTCCAAATTCCACAAGAACAGTCTTAGTGAAAGGCTTCCTGAGAGGGAAGCTGCAACACTCTGAGATGAATTAACAGAACACAAAGCCTTTTTTCAGAAAGCTTCTTTCCAGTTTTTAACTGAAGCTATTTCCTTTTTCACCATAGCCCTCTATGGGCTTCAAAATATCACTTTGTAAATTCCACAAGAACAGTATTAGCAAAAGGCTTGTTTAGGGGAAAGCTGTAACCATGTGAGATGATTTAACAGAACACAAAGCAGTTTCTCAGAAAGCTTTTTTTTCAGTTTTTGTCTTAGGATATTTCGTTTTTCACCGTAGCCCTCCATGGGATCCCAAATATCACTTTCAAATACCACAAGAACAGTCTTAGCGAATGGCTTCTTGAGGGGAAAGCTGTAACCCTATGAGATGAATTAACAGAACACAAAGCAGTTTCTCAGAAAGCTTCTTTTCGGTTTTTACCTAGAGATACTTCGTTTTTCACCATAGCTCTCTATGGGCTTCCAAATATCACTTTGCAAATTCCACAGGAACAGTCTTAAAGAATGGCTTATTGAGGGGAAAGCTGTAACTCTGTGAGATGTATTAACAGAACACAAAGCAGTTTCTCAGAAGCTTCTATACAGTTTTTAACGGAAGATATTTTCTTTTTCCCCGTAGCCATATAAGGGCTTCCAAATATCACTTTGCAAATTCCACAAGAACAGTCTTAGCGAAAGGCTTCATGAGGGGAAACCTGTAACTCTGTGAGATGTATTAACAGAACACAAAGCAGTTTCTCAGAAACTTCTATCCAGTTTTTAACGGAAGATATTTCCTTTTTCCCAGTAGCCATCTAAGGGCTTCCAAATATCACTGTGCAAATTCCACAAGAACAGTCTTAGCGAAAGGAATCTTGTGGGGAAAGCTGTAACTCTGTGAGATGAACTAAAATAACAAAAAGCAGTTTCTCATAAAGCTTCTTTTCAGTTTTTATCTTAGGATATTTCCTTTTTCACCTTAGCACTCTATGGGCTTCCAAATATCACCTTGCAAATTCCACAAGAAGAGTCTTAGCGAAAGACTTCTTGACGGGAATGCTGTAACTCTGTGAGATGAATCAACGGAACACGAAGCAGTTTCTCAGAAAGATTATTTTCATTTCTTATCTTAGGATATTTCCTTTTTCACCATGTTTCTCTATGGGCTTCCAAATATCACTTTGCAAATTCCACAAGAACACTCTTCGCGAAAGGCTTCTTGAGGGGAAAGCTGCAACTCTGTGAGATGAATTAACAGAACACATAGCAGTTTCTCAGAAAGCTTCCTTCCAGTTTTTAACTGAAGATATTTCCTTTTTCACCATAGCCCTCTGTGAGCTTGCAAATATCACTTTGCAAATTCCACAAGAACAACCTTGGCAAAAAGATTCTTGAGGGTTAAGCTGTAACTCTGTGAGATGAATTAGCAGAACATAAAGCAGTTTCTCAGAAATCTTCTTTGCAGATTTTAACGGAAGATATCTCATTTTCACCCTTGCCCTCTATGGGCTTCCAAATATCACTTTGCAAATTCCACAAGAAGAGTCTTAGCGAAAGGCTTCCTGAGGAGAAAGCTGTAACTCTGTGTGATGAATTAACAGAACACAAAGCAGTGTCTCAGAAATATTCCTTGCAGTTCCTAACTCTAGATATTTCCTTTTTCACCATAGCCCTCTAAGGGCTTAAAATATCAGTTTGCTAATTTCACAAGAACCGTCAGTGAGTGACTTCTTGAGGGGAACGCTGTAACTCTCTGAGATGAATTAACAGAACACAAAGCAGTTTCTCAGAAAACTTCTTTCCAGCTTTTAACGGAAGATATTTCCTTTAACACCATAGCCCTCCAGGGGCTTCCAAATATCTCTTTGCAAATTCCACAAGAACAGTCTTAGCGAACCTCAGAAAGCTTCTTTTCCGTTTGTAACTAAGGATATTTCCTTTTTCAGCATAGCCCTCTATGGGCTTCCAAATATCAATTTGCAAATTCCACAAGAACAGTCTTATCAAAAGGCTTCTTGAGGGGAAAGTTGTAACTCTGTGAGATGAATTAACAGAACACAAAGCAGTTTCTCAGAAAGCTTCTTTCCACTTTTTAACGGAAGATATTTCCTTTTTCACCATAGCCCTCTATGGGCCTCCAAATATCACTTTGCAAATTCCACAAGAACAGTCTTAGCGAAGGGCTTTTGAGGGGAAAGCTGTAACTCTGTGAGATGAATTAACAGAACACAAAGCAGTTTCTCAGAAAGCTTCTTTTCAGTTATTATCTTTGGATAATTCCTTTTCCACCATAGCCCTCAATGGGCTTACAAATATCACTTTGAAAATTCAACAAGAACAGTCTTAGCAAAAGGCTTCTTGAGATGAAAGCTGTAACCCTGTGAGATGAATTAACAGAACACAAAGCAGTTTCTCAGAAAGATTCTTTTCAGTTTTTATCATAGTATATTTCCTTTTTCTCCATTGCCCTCTATGGGCTTCCAAAGGTCACTTTGCAAATTCAACAAGAACAGTCTTAGGGAAAGGCTTCTTGAGGGTAAAGCTGTAACTCTGTGAGATGAATTAACAGAACACAAAGCAGTTTCTCAGAAAGATTCTTTTCAGTTTTTATCATAGGATATTTCCTTTTTCTCCATAGCCCTCTATGGGCTTCCAAACGTCACTTTGCAAATGTCACCAGAACACTCTTAGGGAAAGGCTTCTTGAGGGGAAAGCTGTAACTCTGTGAGATGAATTAACAGAACACAAAGCAGGTTCTCAGAAAGCTTCTTTCCAGTTTTTAACGGAAGATATTTCCTTTTTCGCCTTAGCCCTCTATGGGCTTCCAAATATCACTTTGCAAATTCCACAAGAACAGTCTTAGCGAAAGGCTTCTTGAGGGGAAAACTCTAACCCTGTGCCATGAATTAACAGAACACAAATCAGTTTCTCAGAAAGCTTCTTTTCAGTTTTTATCTTAGGATATTTCCTTTGTCACCATAGCCCGCTATGGGCTTCCAAATGTCACTTTGCAAATTCCACAAGAACAGTCTTAGCGAAAAGCTTCTTGAGGGGAAAGCTGTAACTCTGTGAGATGAATTAACAGAACACAAAGAGGTTTCTCAGAAAGCTTCCTTCCACTTTTTAACGGAAGATATTTCCTTTTTCACCATAACCCTCTATGGGCTTCCAAATATCACTTTGCAAATTCAACAAGAACAGTCTTAGGGAAAGGCTTCTTGAAGGGAAAGATGTAACTCTGTGAGATGAATTAACAGAACACAAAGCAGTTTCTCAGAAAGCTTCTTTCCAATTTTTAAGGAAAGGTATTTCCTTTTTCACCATAGCCCTCTATGGGCTTCCAAATATTACTTTCCGAATTTCACAAGAACAGTCTTAGTGAACGGCGTCTTGAGGGGAAAGCTGTAACTCTGTGAGATAAATTGACAGAACACAAAGCAGTTTCTCAGAGAGCTTCTTTTCAGTTTTTATCTTAGGATATCTCCTTTTTCACCATAGCCCTCTTTGGGCTTCCAAATATCGCATTGCAAATTTCACAAGAACAGTCTTAGGGAAATTCTTCATGAGGGGAAAGCTGTAAGTCTCTGAGATGAATTAACAGAACACAAAGTAGTTTCTCAGAGATCTTCTTTCCAGATTTTAACGGAAGATACTTCCTTTTTCACCATAGCCGTCTATGGGCTTCCAAATATCACTTTTCAAATTCCACAAGATCAGCCTTAGCTAAAGGTTTCTTGAGGAGAAATTTGTAACACTGTGAGATGAATTAACAGAACACAAAGCAGTTTCTGAGAAAGCTTCTTTCCACTTTTTAACGGAAGATATTTCTTTTTTCACCATAGCCCTCTATGGGCTTCCAAATATCACTTTGCAAATTCCAAAAGAACAGTCTTAGCGAAAGGCTTCTTGAGGGGAAAGCTGTAACTCTGTGAGATAAATTGACAGAACACAAAGCAGTTTCTCAGAGAGCTTCTTTTCAGTTTTTATCTTAGGATATCTCCTTTTTCACCATAGCCCTCTTTGGGCTTCCAAATATCGCATTGCAAATTTCACAAGAACAGTCTTAGGGAAATTCTTCATGAGGGGAAAGCTGTAAGTCTCTGAGATGAAATAACAGAACACAAAGTAGTTTCTCAGAGATCTTCTTTCCAGATTTTAACGGAAGATACTTCCTTTTTCACCATAGCCGTCTATGGGCTTCCAAATATCACTTTTCAAATTCCACAAGATCAGCCTTAGCTAAAGGTTTCTTGAGGAGAAATTTGTAACACTGTGAGATGAATTAACAGAACACAAAGCAGTTTCTGAGAAAGCTTCTTTCCACTTTTTAACGGAAGATATTTCTTTTTTCACCATAGCCCTCTATGGGCTTCCAAATATCACTTTGCAAATTCCAAAAGAACAGTCTTAGCGAAAGGCTTCTTGAGGGGAAAGCTGTAACTCTGTGAGATAAATTGACAGAACACAAAGCAGTTTCTCAGAGAGCTTCTTTTCAGTTTTTATCTTAGGATATCTCCTTTTTCACCATAGCCCTCTTTGGACTTCCAAATATCGCATTGCAAATTTCACAAGAACAGAACAGTCTTAGGGAAATTCTTCATGATGGGAAAGCTGTAAGTTTCTGAGATGAATTAACAGAACACAAAGTAGTTTCTCAGAGATCTTCTTTCCAGATTTTAACGGAAGATACTTCCTTTTTCACCATAGCCGTCTATGGGCTTCCAAATATCACTTTTCAAATTCCACAAGATCAGCCTTAGCTAAAGGTTTCTTGAGGAGAAATTTGTAACACTGTGAGATGAATTAACAGAACACAAAGCAGTTTCTGAGAAAGCTTCTTTCCACTTTTTAACGGAAGATATTTCTTTTTTCACCATAGCCCTCTATGGGCTTCCAAATATCACTTTGCAAATTCCAAAAGAACAGTCTTAGCGAAAGGCTTCTTGAGGGTAATGCTGTAACTCTGTGAGATGAATTAACATAACACAAAGCAGTTTCTCAGAAAGCTTCTTTCCTGTTTTTAACGGAAGTTATTTCCTTTTTCACCGTAGCCGTCTATGGGCTTCCAAATATCACTTTCAAATTCCAGAAGAACAGTCTTAGCGAAAAGCTTCTTGAGGGGAAAGCTGTATCTCTGTGAGATGAATTAACAGAACACAATGCAGTTTCTTAGAAGGCTTCTTTTCAGTCTTTTTCTTAGGATAATTCCTTGTTCACCATAGCCCTCTATGGGTTTCCTAATATCACTTTGCAAATTCCACAAGAACAGCTTTAGAAAAAGGCTTCCTGAGGGGAAAGCTGTAAATCTGTGAGATGAATTAACAGAACACAAAGCAGTTTCTCAGAAAGCTTCTTTCCAGTTTTTAAAAGAAGATATTTCCTTTTTCATCATATCCTTCTATGGCTTTCCAAATATCACTTTGAAATTCCACAAGAACAATCTTAGCGAAAACCTTCTTGAGGAGAAAGCTCTAACCCTGTGAGATGAACTAACAGAACACAAGGCAGTTTCTCAGAAAGCTTCTTTTCAGTTTTTATCATAGGATATTTCCTTTTTTACCCTAGCCCTCCATGGGCTTCCATATATCACTTTGCAAATTTCACCAGAACACTCTTAGGGAAAGGCTTCTTGAGGGGAAAGCTGTAACTCTGTGAGGTGAATTAACAGAACACAAAGTAGGTTCTCAGAAAGCTTCTTTCCATTTTTTAACGGAAGCTATTTCCTTTTTCACCGTAGCCCTCTATGGGCTTCCAAATATCACTTTGCAAATTCCACAAGAACAGTCTTAGCGAAAGGCTTCTTGAGGGGAAAGCTGTAACTCTGTGAGATGAATTAACCGAACACAAAGCAGTTTCTCAGAAAGCTTCCTTGCAGTTCTTAACTCTAGATATTTCCTTTTTCACCATAGCCCTCTAAGGGCTTAAAATATCAGTTTGCTAATTTCACAAGAACCGTCAGTGAGTGACTTCTTGAGGGGAACGCTGTAACTCTCTGAGATGAATTAACAGAACACAAAGCAGTTTCTCAGAAAACTTCTTTCCAGCTTTTAACGGAAGATATTTCCTTTAACACCATAGCCCTCCAGGGGCTTCCAAATATCTCTTTGCAAATTCCACAAGAACAGTCTTAGCGAACCTCAGAAAGCTTCTTTTCCGTTTGTAACTAAGGATATTTCCTTTTTCAGCATAGCCCTCTATGGGCTTCCAAATATCAATTTGCAAATTCCACAAGAACAGTCTTATCAAAAGGCTTCTTGAGGGGAAAGTTGTAACTCTGTGAGATGAATTAACAGAACACAAAGCAGTTTCTCAGAAAGCTTCTTTCCACTTTTTAACGGAAGATATTTCCTTTTTCACCATAGCCCTCTATGGGCCTCCAAATATCACTTTGCAAATTCCACAAGAACAGTCTTAGCGAAAAGCTTCTTGAGGGGAAAGCTGTAACTCTGTGAGATGAATTAACAGAACACAAAGAGGTTTCTCAGAAAGCTTCCTTCCACTTTTTAACGGAAGATATTTCCTTTTTCACCATAACCCTCTATGGGCTTCCAAATATCACTTTGCAAATTCAACAAGAACAGTCTTAGGGAAAGGCTTCTTGAAGGGAAAGATGTAACTCTGTGAGATGAATTAACAGAACACAAAGCAGTTTCTCAGAAAGCTTCTTTCCAATTTTTAAGGAAAGGTATTTCCTTTTTCACCATAGCCCTCTATGGGCTTCCAAATATTACTTTCCGAATTTCACAAGAACAGTCTTAGTGAACGGCGTCTTGAGGGGAAAGCTGTAACTCTGTGAGATAAATTGACAGAACACAAAGCAGTTTCTCAGAGAGCTTCTTTTCAGTTTTTATCTTAGGATATCTCCTTTTTCACCATAGCCCTCTTTGGGCTTCCAAATATCGCATTGCAAATTTCACAAGAACAGTCTTAGGGAAATTCTTCATGAGGGGAAAGCTGTAAGTCTCTGAGATGAATTAACAGAACACAAAGTAGTTTCTCAGAGATCTTCTTTCCAGATTTTAACGGAAGATACTTCCTTTTTCACCATAGCCGTCTATGGGCTTCCAAATATCACTTTTCAAATTCCACAAGATCAGCCTTAGCTAAAGGTTTCTTGAGGAGAAATTTGTAACACTGTGAGATGAATTAACAGAACACAAAGCAGTTTCTGAGAAAGCTTCTTTCCACTTTTTAACGGAAGATATTTCTTTTTTCACCATAGCCCTCTATGGGCTTCCAAATATCACTTTGCAAATTCCAAAAGAACAGTCTTAGCGAAAGGCTTCTTGAGGGTAATGCTGTAACTCTGTGAGATGAATTAACATAACACAAAGCAGTTTCTCAGAAAGCTTCTTTCCTGTTTTTAACGGAAGTTATTTCCTTTTTCACCGTAGCCGTCTATGGGCTTCCAAATATCACTTTCAAATTCCAGAAGAACAGTCTTAGCGAAAAGCTTCTTGAGGGGAAAGCTGTATCTCTGTGAGATGAATTAACAGAACACAATGCAGTTTCTTAGAAGGCTTCTTTTCAGTCTTTTTCTTAGGATAATTCCCTGTTCACCATAGCCCTCTATGGGTTTCCTAATATCACTTTGCAAATTCCACAAGAACAGCTTTAGAAAAAGGCTTCCTGAGGGGAAAGCTGTAAATCTGTGAGATGAATTAACAGAACACAAAGCAGTTTCTCAGAAAGCTTCTTTCCAGTTTTTAAAAGAAGATATTTCCTTTTTCATCATATCCTTCTATGGCTTTCCAAATATCACTTTGAAATTCCACAAGAACAATCTTAGCGAAAAGCTTCTTGAGGAGAAAGCTCTAACCCTGTGAGATGAACTAACAGAACACAAGGCAGTTTCTCAGAAAGCTTCTTTTCAGTTTTTATCATAGGATATTTCCTTTTTTACCCTAGCCCTCCATGGGCTTCCATATATCACTTTGCAAATTTCACCAGAACACTCTTAGGGAAAGGCTTCTTGAGGGGAAAGCTGTAACTCTGTGAGGTGAATTAACAGAACACAAAGTAGGTTCTCAGAAAGCTTCTTTCAATTTTTTAACGGAAGCTATTTCCTTTTTCACCGTAGCCCTCTATGGGCTTCCAAATATCACTTTGCAAATTCCACAAGAACAGTCTTAGCGAAAGGCTTCTTGAGGGGAAAGCTGTAACTCTGTGAGATGAATTAACCGAACACAAAGCAGTTTCTCAGAAAGCTTCCTTGCAGTTCTTAACTCTAGATATTTCCTTTTTCACCATAGCCCTCTAAGGGCTTAAAATATCAGTTTGCTAATTTCACAAGAACCGTCAGTGAGTGACTTCTTGAGGGGAACGCTGTAACTCTCTGAGATGAATTAACAGAACACAAAGCAGTTTCTCAGAAAACTTCTTTCCAGCTTTTAACGGAAGATATTTCCTTTAACACCATAGCCCTCCAGGGGCTTCCAAATATCTCTTTGCAAATTCCACAAGAACAGTCTTAGCGAACCTCAGAAAGCTTCTTTTCCGTTTGTAACTAAGGATATTTCCTTTTTCAGCATAGCCCTCTATGGGCTTCCAAATATCAATTTGCAAATTCCACAAGAACAGTCTTATCAAAAGGCTTCTTGAGGGGAAAGTTGTAACTCTGTGAGATGAATTAACAGAACACAAAGCAGTTTCTCAGAAAGCTTCTTTCCACTTTTTAACGGAAGATATTTCCTTTTTCACCATAGCCCTCTATGGGCCTCCAAATATCACTTTGCAAATTCCACAAGAACAGTCTTAGCGAAGGGCTTCTTGAGGGGAAAGCTGTAACTCTGTGAGATGAATTAACAGAACACAAAGCAGTTTCTCAGAAAGCTTCTTTTCAGTTTTTATCTTTGGATAATTCCTTTTCCACCATAGCCCTCAATGGGCTTACAAATATCACTTTGAAAATTCAACAAGAACAGTCTTAGCAAAAGGCTTCTTGAGATGAAAGCTGTAACCCTGTGAGATGAATTAACAGAACACAAAGCAGTTTCTCAGAAAGATTCTTTTCAGTTTTTATCATAGTATATTTCCTTTTTCTCCATTGCCCTCTATGGGCTTCCGAAGGTCACTTTGCAAATTCAACAAGAACAGTCTTAGGGAAAGGCTTCTTGAGGGTAAAGCTGTAACTCTGTGAGATGAATTAACAGAACACAAAGCAGTTTCTCAGAAAGATTCTTTTCAGTTTTTATCATAGGATATTTCCTTTTTCTCCATAGCCCTCTATGGGCTTCCAAACGTCACTTTGCAAATGTCACCAGAACACTCTTAGGGAAAGGCTTCTTGAGGGGAAAGCTGTAACTCTGTGAGATGAATTAACAGAACACAAAGCAGGTTCTCAGAAAGCTTCTTTCCAGTTTTTAACGGAAGCTATTTCTTTTTTCACCGTAGCCCTCTATGGGCTTCCAAATATCACTTTGCAAATTCCACAAGAACAGTCTTAGCGAAAGGCTTCTTGAGGGGAAAACTCTAACCCTGTGCCATGAATTAACAGAACACAAATCAGTTTCTCAGAAAGCTTCTTTTCAGTTTTTATCTTAGGATATTTCCTTTGTCACCATAGCCCGCTATGGGCTTCCAAATGTCACTTTGCAAATTCCACAAGAACAGTCTTAGCGAAAAGCTTCTTGAGGGGAAAGCTGTAACTCTGTGAGATGAATTAACAGAACACAAAGAGGTTTCTCAGAAAGCTTCCTTCCACTTTTTAACGGAAGATATTTCCTTTTTCACCATAACCCTCTATGGGCTTCCAAATATCACTTTGCAAATTCAACAAGAACAGTCTTAGGGAAAGGCTTCTTGAAGGGAAAGATGTAACTCTGTGAGATGAATTAACAGAACACAAAGCAGTTTCTCAGAAAGCTTCTTTCCAATTTTTAAGGAAATGTATTTCTTTTTTCACCATAGCCCTCTATGGGCTTCCAAATATTACTTTCCGAATTTCACAAGAACAGTCTTAGTGAACGGCGTCTTGAGGGGAAAGCTGTAACTCTGTGAGATAAATTGACAGAACACAAAGCAGTTTCTCAGAGAGCTTCTTTTCAGTTTTTATCTTAGGATATCTCCTTTTTCACCATAGCCCTCTTTGGGCTTCCAAATATCGCATTGCAAATTTCACAAGAACAGTCTTAGGGAAATTCTTCATGAGGGGAAAGCTGTAAGTCTCTGAGATGAATTAACAGAACACAAAGTAGTTTCTCAGAGATCTTCTTTCCAGATTTTAACGGAAGATACTTCCTTTTTCACCATAGCCGTCTATGGGCTTCCAAATATCACTTTTCAAATTCCACAAGATCAGCCTTAGCTAAAGGTTTCTTGAGGAGAAATTTGTAACACTGTGAGATGAATTAACAGAACACAAAGCAGTTTCTGAGAAAGCTTCTTTCCACTTTTTAACGGAAGATATTTCTTTTTTCACCATAGCCCTCTATGGGCTTCCAAATATCACTTTGCAAATTCCAAAAGAACAGTCTTAGCGAAAGGCTTCTTGAGGGTAATGCTGTAACTCTGTGAGATGAATTAACATAACACAAAGCAGTTTCTCAGAAAGCTTCTTTCCTGTTTTTAACGGAAGTTATTTCCTTTTTCACCGTAGCCGTCTATGGGCTTCCAAATATCACTTTCAAATTCCAGAAGAACAGTCTTAGCGAAAAGCTTCTTGAGGGGAAAGCTGTATCTCTGTGAGATGAATTAACAGAACACAATGCAGTTTCTTAGAAGGCTTCTTTTCAGTCTTTTTCTTAGGATAATTCCTTGTTCACCATAGCCCTCTATGGGTTTCCTAATATCACTTTGCAAATTCCACAAGAACAGCTTTAGAAAAAGGCTTCCTGAGGGGAAAGCTGTAAATCTGTGAGATGAATTAACAGAACACAAAGCAGTTTCTCAGAAAGCTTCTTTCCAGTTTTTAAAAGAAGATATTTCCTTTTTCATCATATCCTTCTATGGCTTTCCAAATATCACTTTGAAATTCCACAAGAACAATCTTAGCGAAAACCTTCTTGAGGAGAAAGCTCTAACCCTGTGAGATGAACTAACAGAACACAAGGCAGTTTCTCAGAAAGCTTCTTTTCAGTTTTTATCATAGGATATTTCCTTTTTTACCCTAGCCCTCCATGGGCTTCCATATATCACTTTGCAAATTTCACCAGAACACTCTTAGGGAAAGGCTTCTTGAGGGGAAAGCTGTAACTCTGTGAGGTGAATTAACAGAACACAAAGTAGGTTCTCAGAAAGCTTCTTTCCATTTTTTAACGGAAGCTATTTCCTTTTTCACCGTAGCCCTCTATGGGCTTCCAAATATCACTTTGCAAATTCCACAAGAACAGTCTTAGCGAAAGGCTTCTTGAGGGGAAAGCTGTAACTCTGTGAGATGAATTAACCGAACACAAAGCAGTTTCTCAGAAAGCTTCCTTGCAGTTCTTAACTCTAGATATTTCCTTTTTCACCATAGCCCTCTAAGGGCTTAAAATATCAGTTTGCTAATTTCACAAGAACCGTCAGTGAGTGACTTCTTGAGGGGAACGCTGTAACTCTCTGAGATGAATTAACAGAACACAAAGCAGTTTCTCAGAAAACTTCTTTCCAGCTTTTAACGGAAGATATTTCCTTTAACACCATAGCCCTCCAGGGGCTTCCAAATATCTCTTTGCAAATTCCACAAGAACAGTCTTAGCGAACCTCAGAAAGCTTCTTTTCCGTTTGTAACTAAGGATATTTCCTTTTTCAGCATAGCCCTCTATGGGCTTCCAAATATCAATTTGCAAATTCCACAAGAACAGTCTTATCAAAAGGCTTCTTGAGGGGAAAGTTGTAACTCTGTGAGATGAATTAACAGAACACAAAGCAGTTTCTCAGAAAGCTTCTTTCCACTTTTTAACGGAAGATATTTCCTTTTTCACCATAGCCCTCTATGGGCCTCCAAATATCACTTTGCAAATTCCACAAGAACAGTCTTAGCGAAAAGCTTCTTGAGGGGAAAGCTGTAACTCTGTGAGATGAATTAACAGAACACAAAGCAGTTTCTCAGAAAGCTTCTTTTCAGTTTTTATCTTTGGATAATTCCTTTTCCACCATAGCCCTCAATGGGCTTACAAATATCACTTTGAAAATTCAACAAGAACAGTCTTAGCAAAAGGCTTCTTGAGATGAAAGCTGTAACCCTGTGAGATGAATTAACAGAACACAAAGCAGTTTCTCAGAAAGATTCTTTTCAGTTTTTATCATAGTATATTTCCTTTTTCTCCATTGCCCTCTATGGGCTTCCGAAGGTCACTTTGCAAATTCAACAAGAACAGTCTTAGGGAAAGGCTTCTTGAGGGTAAAGCTGTAACTCTGTGAGATGAATTAACAGAACACAAAGCAGTTTCTCAGAAAGATTCTTTTCAGTTTTTATCATAGGATATTTCCTTTTTCTCCATAGCCCTCTATGGGCTTCCAAACGTCACTTTGCAAATGTCACCAGAACACTCTTAGGGAAAGGCTTCTTGAGGGGAAAGCTGTAACTCTGTGAGATGAATTAACAGAACACAAAGCAGGTTCTCAGAAAGCTTCTTTCCAGTTTTTAACGGAAGCTATTTCTTTTTTCACCGTAGCCCTCTATGGGCTTCCAAATATCACTTTGCAAATTCCACAAGAACAGTCTTAGCGAAAGGCTTCTTGAGGGGAAAACTCTAACCCTGTGCCATGAATTAACAGAACACAAATCAGTTTCTCAGAAAGCTTCTTTTCAGTTTTTATCTTAGGATATTTCCTTTGTCACCATAGCCCGCTATGGGCTTCCAAATGTCACTTTGCAAATTCCACAAGAACAGTCTTAGCGAAAAGCTTCTTGAGGGGAAAGCTGTAACTCTGTGAGATGAATTAACAGAACACAAAGAGGTTTCTCAGAAAGCTTCCTTCCACTTTTTAACGGAAGATATTTCCTTTTTCACCATAACCCTCTATGGGCTTCCAAATATCACTTTGCAAATTCAACAAGAACAGTCTTAGGGAAAGGCTTCTTGAAGGGAAAGATGTAACTCTGTGAGATGAATTAACAGAACACAAAGCAGTTTCTCAGAAAGCTTCTTTCCAATTTTTAAGGAAATGTATTTCTTTTTTCACCATAGCCCTCTATGGGCTTCCAAATATTACTTTCCGAATTTCACAAGAACAGTCTTAGTGAACGGCGTCTTGAGGGGAAAGCTGTAACTCTGTGAGATAAATTGACAGAACACAAAGCAGTTTCTCAGAGAGCTTCTTTTCAGTTTTTATCTTAGGATATCTCCTTTTTCACCATAGCCCTCTTTGGGCTTCCAAATATCGCATTGCAAATTTCACAAGAACAGTCTTAGGGAAATTCTTCATGAGGGGAAAGCTGTAAGTCTCTGAGATGAATTAACAGAACACAAAGTAGTTTCTCAGAGATCTTCTTTCCAGATTTTAACGGAAGATACTTCCTTTTTCACCATAGCCGTCTATGGGCTTCCAAATATCACTTTTCAAATTCCACAAGATCAGCCTTAGCTAAAGGTTTCTTGAGGAGAAATTTGTAACACTGTGAGATGAATTAACAGAACACAAAGCAGTTTCTGAGAAAGCTTCTTTCCACTTTTTAACGGAAGATATTTCTTTTTTCACCATAGCCCTCTATGGGCTTCCAAATATCACTTTGCAAATTCCAAAAGAACAGTCTTAGCGAAAGGCTTCTTGAGGGTAATGCTGTAACTCTGTGAGATGAATTAACATAACACAAAGCAGTTTCTCAGAAAGCTTCTTTCCTGTTTTTAACGGAAGTTATTTCCTTTTTCACCGTAGCCGTCTATGGGCTTCCAAATATCACTTTCAAATTCCAGAAGAACAGTCTTAGCGAAAAGCTTCTTGAGGGGAAAGCTGTATCTCTGTGAGATGAATTAACAGAACACAATGCAGTTTCTTAGAAGGCTTCTTTTCAGTCTTTTTCTTAGGATAATTCCTTGTTCACCATAGCCCTCTATGGGTTTCCTAATATCACTTTGCAAATTCCACAAGAACAGCTTTAGAAAAAGGCTTCCTGAGGGGAAAGCTGTAAATCTGTGAGATGAATTAACAGAACACAAAGCAGTTTCTCAGAAAGCTTCTTTCCAGTTTTTAAAAGAAGATATTTCCTTTTTCATCATATCCTTCTATGGCTTTCCAAATATCACTTTGAAATTCCACAAGAACAATCTTAGCGAAAACCTTCTTGAGGAGAAAGCTCTAACCCTGTGAGATGAACTAACAGAACACAAGGCAGTTTCTCAGAAAGCTTCTTTTCAGTTTTTATCATAGGATATTTCCTTTTTTACCCTAGCCCTCCATGGGCTTCCATATATCACTTTGCAAATTTCACCAGAACACTCTTAGGGAAAGGCTTCTTGAGGGGAAAGCTGTAACTCTGTGAGGTGAATTAACAGAACACAAAGTAGGTTCTCAGAAAGCTTCTTTCCATTTTTTAACGGAAGCTATTTCCTTTTTCACCGTAGCCCTCTATGGGCTTCCAAATATCACTTTGCAAATTCCACAAGAACAGTCTTAGCGAAAGGCTTCTTGAGGGGAAAGCTGTAACTCTGTGAGATGAATTAACCGAACACAAAGCAGTTTCTCAGAAAGCTTCCTTGCAGTTCTTAACTCTAGATATTTCCTTTTTCACCATAGCCCTCTAAGGGCTTAAAATATCAGTTTGCTAATTTCACAAGAACCGTCAGTGAGTGACTTCTTGAGGGGAACGCTGTAACTCTCTGAGATGAATTAACAGAACACAAAGCAGTTTCTCAGAAAACTTCTTTCCAGCTTTTAACGGAAGATATTTCCTTTAACACCATAGCCCTCCAGGGGCTTCCAAATATCTCTTTGCAAATTCCACAAGAACAGTCTTAGCGAACCTCAGAAAGCTTCTTTTCCGTTTGTAACTAAGGATATTTCCTTTTTCAGCATAGCCCTCTATGGGCTTCCAAATATCAATTTGCAAATTCCACAAGAACAGTCTTATCAAAAGGCTTCTTGAGGGGAAAGTTGTAACTCTGTGAGATGAATTAACAGAACACAAAGCAGTTTCTCAGAAAGCTTCTTTCCACTTTTTAACGGAAGATATTTCCTTTTTCACCATAGCCCTCTATGGGCCTCCAAATATCACTTTGCAAATTCCACAAGAACAGTCTTAGCGAAGGGCTTCTTGAGGGGAAAGCTGTAGCTCTGTGAGATGAATTAACAGAACACAAAGCAGTTTCTCAGAAAGCTTCTTTTCAGTTTTTATCTTTGGATAATTCCTTTTCCACCATAGCCCTCAATGGGCTTACAAATATCACTTTGAAAATTCAACAAGAACAGTCTTAGCAAAAGGCTTCTTGAGATGAAAGCTGTAACCCTGTGAGATGAATTAACAGAACACAAAGCAGTTTCTCAGAAAGATTCTTTTCAGTTTTTATCATAGTATATTTCCTTTTTCTCCATTGCCCTCTATGGGCTTCCGAAGGTCACTTTGCAAATTCAACAAGAACAGTCTTAGGGAAAGGCTTCTTGAGGGTAAAGCTGTAACTCTGTGAGATGAATTAACAGAACACAAAGCAGTTTCTCAGAAAGATTCTTTTCAGTTTTTATCATAGGATATTTCCTTTTTCTCCATAGCCCTCTATGGGCTTCCAAACGTCACTTTGCAAATGTCACCAGAACACTCTTAGGGAAAGGCTTCTTGAGGGGAAAGCTGTAACTCTGTGAGATGAATTAACAGAACACAAAGCAGGTTCTCAGAAAGCTTCTTTCCAGTTTTTAACGGAAGCTATTTCTTTTTTCACCGTAGCCCTCTATGGGCTTCCAAATATCACTTTGCAAATTCCACAAGAACAGTCTTAGCGAAAGGCTTCTTGAGGGGAAAACTCTAACCCTGTGCCATGAATTAACAGAACACAAATCAGTTTCTCAGAAAGCTTCTTTTCAGTTTTTATCTTAGGATATTTCCTTTGTCACCATAGCCCGCTATGGGCTTCCAAATGTCACTTTGCAAATTCCACAAGAACAGTCTTAGCGAAAAGCTTCTTGAGGGGAAAGCTGTAACTCTGTGAGATGAATTAACAGAACACAAAGAGGTTTCTCAGAAAGCTTCCTTCCACTTTTTAACGGAAGATATTTCCTTTTTCACCATAACCCTCTATGGGCTTCCAAATATCACTTTGCAAATTCAACAAGAACAGTCTTAGGGAAAGGCTTCTTGAAGGGAAAGATGTAACTCTGTGAGATGAATTAACAGAA
Organism: Chlorocebus sabaeus; assembly: GCF_047675955.1. Classification (NCBI taxonomy): domain Eukaryota; kingdom Metazoa; phylum Chordata; class Mammalia; order Primates; family Cercopithecidae; genus Chlorocebus; species Chlorocebus sabaeus. The sequence continues at coordinate 177,639 of NW_027327467.1, forward strand.
CACAAAGCAGTTTCTCAGAAAGCTTCTTTCCAATTTTTAAGGAAAGGTATTTCCTTTTTCACCATAGCCCTCTATGGGCTTCCAAATATTACTTTCCGAATTTCACAAGAACAGTCTTAGTGAATGGCGTCTTGAGGGGAAAGCTGTAACTCTGTGAGATAAATTGACAGAACACAAAGCAGTTTCTCAGAGAGCTTCTTTTCAGTTTTTATCTTAGGATATCTCCTTTTTCACCATAGCCCTCTTTGGGCTTCCAAATATCGCATTGCAAATTTCACAAGAACAGTCTTAGGGAAATTCTTCATGAGGGGAAAGCTGTAAGTCTCTGAGATGAATTAACAGAACACAAAGTAGTTTCTCAGAGATCTTCTTTCCAGATTTTAACGGAAGATACTTCCTTTTTCACCATAGCCGTCTATGGGCTTCCAAATATCACTTTTCAAATTCCACAAGATCAGCCTTAGCTAAAGGTTTCTTGAGGAGAAATTTGTAACACTGTGAGATGAATTAACAGAACACAAAGCAGTTTCTGAGAAAGCTTCTTTCCACTTTTTAACGGAAGATATTTCTTTTTTCACCATAGCCCTCTATGGGCTTCCAAATATCACTTTGCAAATTCCAAAAGAACAGTCTTAGCGAAAGGCTTCTTGAGGGTAATGCTGTAACTCTGTGAGATGAATTAACATAACACAAAGCAGTTTCTCAGAAAGCTTCTTTCCTGTTTTTAACGGAAGTTATTTCCTTTTTCACCGTAGCCGTCTATGGGCTTCCAAATATCACTTTCAAATTCCAGAAGAACAGTCTTAGCGAAAAGCTTCTTGAGGGGAAAGCTGTATCTCTGTGAGATGAATTAACAGAACACAATGCAGTTTCTTAGAAGGCTTCTTTTCAGTCTTTTCCTTAGGATAATTCCTTGTTCACCATAGCCCTCTATGGGTTTCCTAATATCACTTTGCAAATTCCACAAGAACAGCTTTAGAAAAAGGCTTCCTGAGGGGAAAGCTGTAAATCTGTGAGATGAATTAACAGAACACAAAGCAGTTTCTCAGAAAGCTTCTTTCCAGTTTTTAAAAGAAGATATTTCCTTTTTCATCATATCCTTCTATGGCTTTCCAAATATCACTTTGAAATTCCACAAGAACAATCTTAGCGAAAAGCTTCTTGAGGAGAAAGCTCTAACCCTGTGAGATGAACTAACAGAACACAAGGCAGTTTCTCAGAAAGCTCTGTCTTTGCAAATTTCACCAGAACACTCTTAGGGAAAGGCTTCTTGAGGGGAAAGCTGTAACTCTGTGAGGTGAATTAACAGAACACAAAGTAGGTTCTCAGAAAGCTTCTTTCCATTTTTTAACAGAAGCTATTTCCTTTTTCACCGTAGCCCTCTATGGGCTTCCAAATATCACTTTGCAAATTCCACAAGAACAGTCTTAGCGAAAGGCTTCTTGAGGGGAAAGCTGTAACCCTGTGAGATGAATTAACCGAACACAAAGCAGTTTCTCAGAAAGCTTCCTTGCAGTTCTTAACTCTAGATATTTCCTTTTTCACCATAGCCCTCTAAGGGCTTAAAATATCAGTTTGCTAATTTCACAAGAACCGTCAGTGAGTGACTTCTTGAGGGGAACGCTGTAACTCTCTGAGATGAATTAACAGAACACAAAGCAGTTTCTCAGAAAACTTCTTTCCAGCTTTTAACGGAAGATATTTCCTTTAACACCATAGCCCTCCAGGGGCTTCCAAATATCTCTTTGCAAATTCCACAAGAACAGTCTTAGCGAACCTCAGAAAGCTTCTTTTCCGTTTGTAACTAAGGATATTTCCTTTTTCAGCATAGCCCTCTATGGGCTTCCAAATATCAATTTGCAAATTCCACAAGAACAGTCTTATCAAAAGGCTTCTTGAGGGGAAAGTTGTAACTCTGTGAGATGAATTAACAGAACACAAAGCAGTTTCTCAGAAAGCTTCTTTCCACTTTTTAACGGAAGATATTTCCTTTTTCACCATAGCCCTCTATGGGCCTCCAAATATCACTTTGCAAATTCCACAAGAACAGTCTTAGCGAAGGGCTTCTTGAGGGGAAAGCTGTAACTCTGTGAGATGAATTAACAGAACACAAAGCAGTTTCTCAGAAAGCTTCTTTTCAGTTTTTATCTTTGGATAATTCCTTTTCCACCATAGCCCTCAATGGGCTTACAAATATCACTTTGAAAATTCAACAAGAACAGTCTTAGCAAAAGGCTTCTTGAGATGAAAGCTGTAACCCTGTGAGATGAATTAACAGAACACAAAGCAGTTTCTCAGAAAGATTCTTTTCAGTTTTTATCATAGTATATTTCCTTTTTCTCCATTGCCCTCTATGGGCTTCCAAAGGTCACTTTGCAAATTCAACAAGAACAGTCTTAGGGAAAGGCTTCTTGAGGGTAAAGCTGTAACTCTGTGAGATGAATTAACAGAACACAAAGCAGTTTCTCAGAAAGATTCTTTTCAGTTTTTATCATAGGATATTTCCTTTTTCTCCATAGCCCTCTATGGGCTTCCAAACGTCACTTTGCAAATGTCACCAGAACACTCTTAGGGAAAGGCTTCTTGAGGGGAAAGCTGTAACTCTGTGAGATGAATTAACAGAACACAAAGCAGGTTCTCAGAAAGCTTCTTTCCAGTTTTTAACGGAAGCTATTTCTTTTTTCACCGTAGCCCTCTATGGGCTTCCAAATATCACTTTGCAAATTCCACAAGAACAGTCTTAGCGAAAGGCTTCTTGAGGGGAAAACTCTAACCCTGTGCCATGAATTAACAGAACACAAATCAGTTTCTCAGAAAGCTTCTTTTCAGTTTTTATCTTAGGATATTTCCTTTGTCACCATAGCCCGCTATGGGCTTCCAAATGTCACTTTGCAAATTCCACAAGAACAGTCTTAGCGAAAAGCTTCTTGAGGGGAAAGCTGTAACTCTGTGAGATGAATTAACAGAACACAAAGAGGTTTCTCAGAAAGCTTCCTTCCACTTTTTAACGGAAGATATTTCCTTTTTCACCATAACCCTCTATGGGCTTCCAAATATCACTTTGCAAATTCAACAAGAACAGTCTTAGGGAAAGGCTTCTTGAAGGGAAAGATGTAACTCTGTGAGATGAATTAACAGAACACAAAGCAGTTTCTCAGAAAGCTTCTTTCCAATTTTTAAGGAAAGGTATTTCCTTTTTCACCATAGCCCTCTATGGGCTTCCAAATATTACTTTCCGAATTTCACAAGAACAGTCTTAGTGAACGGCGTCTTGAGGGGAAAGCTGTAACTCTGTGAGATAAATTGACAGAACACAAAGCAGTTTCTCAGAGAGCTTCTTTTCAGTTTTTATCTTAGGATATCTCCTTTTTCACCATAGCCCTCTTTGGGCTTCCAAATATCGCATTGCAAATTTCACAAGAACAGTCTTAGGGAAATTCTTCATGAGGGGAAAGCTGTAAGTCTCTGAGATGAATTAACAGAACACAAAGTAGTTTCTCAGAGATCTTCTTTCCAGATTTTAACGGAAGATACTTCCTTTTTCACCATAGCCGTCTATGGGCTTCCAAATATCACTTTTCAAATTCCACAAGATCAGCCTTAGCTAAAGGTTTCTTGAGGAGAAATTTGTAACACTGTGAGATGAATTAACAGAACACAAAGCAGTTTCTGAGAAAGCTTCTTTCCACTTTTTAACGGAAGATATTTCTTTTTTCACCATAGCCCTCTATGGGCTTCCAAATATCACTTTGCAAATTCCAAAAGAACAGTCTTAGCGAAAGGCTTCTTGAGGGTAATGCTGTAACTCTGTGAGATGAATTAACATAACACAAAGCAGTTTCTCAGAAAGCTTCTTTCCTGTTTTTAACGGAAGTTATTTCCTTTTTCACCGTAGCCGTCTATGGGCTTCCAAATATCACTTTCAAATTCCAGAAGAACAGTCTTAGCGAAAAGCTTCTTGAGGGGAAAGCTGTATCTCTGTGAGATGAATTAACAGAACACAATGCAGTTTCTTAGAAGGCTTCTTTTCAGTCTTTTTCTTAGGATAATTCCTTGTTCACCATAGCCCTCTATGGGTTTCCTAATATCACTTTGCAAATTCCACAAGAACAGCTTTAGAAAAAGGCTTCCTGAGGGGAAAGCTGTAAATCTGTGAGATGAATTAACAGAACACAAAGCAGTTTCTCAGAAAGCTTCTTTCCAGTTTTTAAAAGAAGATATTTCCTTTTTCATCATATCCTTCTATGGCTTTCCAAATATCACTTTGAAATTCCACAAGAACAAACTTAGCGAAAAGCTTCTTGAGGAGAAAGCTCTAACCCTGTGAGATGAACTAACAGAACACAAGGCAGTTTCTCAGAAAGCTTCTTTTCAGTTTTTATCATAGGATATTTCCTTTTTTACCCTAGCCCTCCATGGGCTTCCATATATCACTTTGCAAATTTCACCAGAACACTCTTAGGGAAAGGCTTCTTGAGGGGAAAGCTGTAACTCTGTGAGGTGAATTAACAGAACACAAAGTAGGTTCTCAGAAAGCTTCTTTCCATTTTTTAACGGAAGCTATTTCCTTTTTCACCGTAGCCCTCTATGGGCTTCCAAATATCACTTTGCAAATTCCACAAGAACAGTCTTAGCGAAAGGCTTCTTGAGGGGAAAGCTGTAACTCTGTGAGATGAATTAACCGAACACAAAGCAGTTTATCAGAAAGCTTCCCTGCAGTTCTTAACTCTAGATATTTCCTTTTTCACCATAGCCCTCTAAGGGCTTAAAATATCAGTTTGCTAATTTCACAAGAACCGTCAGTGAGTGACTTCTTGAGGGGAACGCTGTAACTCTCTGAGATGAATTAACAGAACACAAAGCAGTTTCTCAGAAACCTTCTTTCCAGCTTTTAACGGAAGATATTTCCTTTAACACCATAGCCCTCCAGGGGCTTCCAAATATCTCTTTGCAAATTCCACAAGAACAGTCTTAGCGAACCTCAGAAAGCTTCTTTTCCGTTTGTAACTAAGGATATTTCCTTTTTCAGCATAGCCCTCTATGGGCTTCCAAATATCAATTTGCAAATTCCACAAGAACAGTCTTATCAAAAGGCTTCTTGAGGGGAAAGTTGTAACTCTGTGAGATGAATTAACAGAACACAAAGCAGTTTCTCAGAAAGCTTCTTTCCACTTTTTAACGGAAGATATTTCCTTTTTCACCATAGCCCTCTATGGGCCTCCAAACATCACTTTGCAAATTCCACAAGAACAGTCTTAGCGAAGGGCTTCTTGAGGGGAAAGCTGTAGCTCTGTGAGATGAATTAACAGAACACAAAGCAGTTTCTCAGAAAGCTTCTTTTCAGTTTTTATCTTTGGATAATTCCTTTTCCACCATAGCCCTCAATGGGCTTACAAATATCACTTTGAAAATTCAACAAGAACAGTCTTAGCAAAAGGCTTCTTGAGATGAAAGCTGTAACCCTGTGAGATGAATTAACAGAACACAAAGCAGTTTCTCAGAAAGATTCTTTTCAGTTTTTATCATAGTATATTTCCTTTTTCTCCATTGCCCTCTATGGGCTTCCAAAGGTCACTTTGCAAATTCAACAAGAACAGTCTTAGGGAAAGGCTTCTTGAGGGTAAAGCTGTAACTCTGTGAGATGAATTAACAGAACACAAAGCAGTTTCTCAGAAAGATTCTTTTCAGTTTTTATCATAGGATATTTCCTTTTTCTCCATAGCCCTCTATGGGCTTCCAAACGTCACTTTGCAAATGTCACCAGAACACTCTTAGGGAAAGGCTTCTTGAGGGGAAAGCTGTAACTCTGTGAGATGAATTAACAGAACACAAAGCAGGTTCTCAGAAAGCTTCTTTCCAGTTTTTAACGGAAGCTATTTCTTTTTTCACCGTAGCCCTCTATGGGCTTCCAAATATCACTTTGCAAATTCCACAAGAACAGTCTTAGCGAAAGGCTTCTTGAGGGGAAAACTCTAACCCTGTGCCATGAATTAACAGAACACAAATCAGTTTCTCAGAAAGCTTCTTTTCAGTTTTTATCTTAGGATATTTCCTTTGTCACCATAGCCCGCTATGGGCTTCCAAATGTCACTTTGCAAATTCCACAAGAACAGTCTTAGCGAAAAGCTTCTTGAGGGGAAAGCTGTAACTCTGTGAGATGAATTAACAGAACACAAAGAGGTTTCTCAGAAAGCTTCCTTCCACTTTTTAACGGAAGATATTTCCTTTTTCACCATAACCCTCTATGGGCTTCCAAATATCACTTTGCAAATTCAACAAGAACAGTCTTAGGGAAAGGCTTCTTGAAGGGAAAGATGTAACTCTGTGAGATGAATTAACAGAACACAAAGCAGTTTCTCAGAAAGCTTCTTTCCAATTTTTAAGGAAAGGTATTTCCTTTTTCACCATAGCCCTCTATGGGCTTCCAAATATTACTTTCCGAATTTCACAAGAACAGTCTTAGTGAACGGCGTCTTGAGGGGAAAGCTGTAACTCTGTGAGATAAATTGACAGAACACAAAGCAGTTTCTCAGAGAGCTTCTTTTCAGTTTTTATCTTAGGATATCTCCTTTTTCACCATAGCCCTCTTTGGGCTTCCAAATATCGCATTGCAAATTTCACAAGAACAGTCTTAGGGAAATTCTTCATGAGGGGAAAGCTGTAAGTCTCTGAGATGAATTAACAGAACACAAAGTAGTTTCTCAGAGATCTTCTTTCCAGATTTTAACGGAAGATACTTCCTTTTTCACCATAGCCGTCTATGGGCTTCCAAATATCACTTTTCAAATTCCACAAGATCAGCCTTAGCTAAAGGTTTCTTGAGGAGAAATTTGTAACACTGTGAGATGAATTAACAGAACACAAAGCAGTTTCTGAGAAAGCTTCTTTCCACTTTTTAACGGAAGATATTTCTTTTTTCACCATAGCCCTCTATGGGCTTCCAAATATCACTTTGCAAATTCCAAAAGAACAGTCTTAGCGAAAGGCTTCTTGAGGGTAATGCTGTAACTCTGTGAGATGAATTAACATAACACAAAGCAGTTTCTCAGAAAGCTTCTTTCCTGTTTTTAACGGAAGTTATTTCCTTTTTCACCGTAGCCGTCTATGGGCTTCCAAATATCACTTTCAAATTCCAGAAGAACAGTCTTAGCGAAAAGCTTCTTGAGGGGAAAGCTGTATCTCTGTGAGATGAATTAACAGAACACAATGCAGTTTCTTAGAAGGCTTCTTTTCAGTCTTTTCCTTAGGATAATTCCTTGTTCACCATAGCCCTCTATGGGTTTCCTAATATCACTTTGCAAATTCCACAAGAACAGCTTTAGAAAAAGGCTTCCTGAGGGGAAAGCTGTAAATCTGTGAGATGAATTAACAGAACACAAAGCAGTTTCTCAGAAAGCTTCTTTCCAGTTTTTAAAAGAAGATATTTCCTTTTTCATCATATCCTTCTATGGCTTTCCAAATATCACTTTGAAATTCCACAAGAACAATCTTAGCGAAAACCTTCTTGAGGAGAAAGCTCTAACCCTGTGAGATGAACTAACAGAACACAAGGCAGTTTCTCAGAAAGCTTCTGTCTTTGCAAATTTCACCAGAACACTCTTAGGGAAAGGCTTCTTGAGGGGAAAGCTGTAACTCTGTGAGGTGAATTAACAGAACACAAAGTAGGTTCTCAGAAAGCTTCTTTCCATTTTTTAACGGAAGCTATTTCCTTTTTCACCGTAGCCCTCTATGGGCTTCCAAATATCACTTTGCAAATTCCACAAGAACAGTCTTAGCGAAAGGCTTCTTGAGGGGAAAGCTGTAACTCTGTGAGATGAATTAACCGAACACAAAGCAGTTTCTCAGAAAGCTTCCTTGCAGTTCTTAACTCTAGATATTTCCTTTTTCACCATAGCCCTCTAAGGGCTTAAAATATCAGTTTGCTAATTTCACAAGAACCGTCAGTGAGTGACTTCTTGAGGGGAACGCTGTAACTCTCTGAGATGAATTAACAGAACACAAAGCAGTTTCTCAGAAAACTTCTTTCCAGCTTTTAACGGAAGATATTTCCTTTAACACCATAGCCCTCCAGGGGCTTCCAAATATCTCTTTGCAAATTCCACAAGAACAGTCTTAGCGAACCTCAGAAAGCTTCTTTTCCGTTTGTAACTAAGGATATTTCCTTTTTCAGCATAGCCCTCTATGGGCTTCCAAATATCAATTTGCAAATTCCACAAGAACAGTCTTATCAAAAGGCTTCTTGAGGGGAAAGTTGTAACTCTGTGAGATGAATTAACAGAACACAAAGCAGTTTCTCAGAAAGCTTCTTTCCACTTTTTAACGGAAGATATTTCCTTTTTCACCATAGCCCTCTATGGGCCTCCAAATATCACTTTGCAAATTCCACAAGAACAGTCTTAGCGAAGGGCTTCTTGAGGGGAAAGCTGTAACTCTGTGAGATGAATTAACAGAACACAAAGCAGTTTCTCAGAAAGCTTCTTTTCAGTTTTTATCTTTGGATAATTCCTTTTCCACCATAGCCCTCAATGGGCTTACAAATATCACTTTGAAAATTCAACAAGAACAGTCTTAGCAAAAGGCTTCTTGAGATGAAAGCTGTAACCCTGTGAGATGAATTAACAGAACACAAAGCAGTTTCTCAGAAAGATTCTTTTCAGTTTTTATCATAGTATATTTCCTTTTTCTCCATTGCCCTCTATGGGCTTCCAAAGGTCACTTTGCAAATTCAACAAGAACAGTCTTAGGGAAAGGCTTCTTGAGGGTAAAGCTGTAACTCTGTGAGATGAATTAACAGAACACAAAGCAGTTTCTCAGAAAGATTCTTTTCAGTTTTTATCATAGGATATTTCCTTTTTCTCCATAGCCCTCTATGGGCTTCCAAACGTCACTTTGCAAATGTCACCAGAACACTCTTAGGGAAAGTCTTCTTGAGGGGAAAGCTGTAACTCTGTGAGATGAATTAACAGAACACAAAGCAGGTTCTCAGAAAGCTTCTTTCCCGTTTTTAACGGAAGCTATTTCTTTTTTCACCGTAGCCCTCTATGGGCTTCCAAATATCACTTTGCAAATTCCACAAGAACAGTCTTAGCGAAAGGCTTCTTGAGGGGAAAACTCTAACCCTGTGCCATGAATTAACAGAACACAAATCAGTTTCTCAGAAAGCTTCTTTTCAGTTTTTATCTTAGGATATTTCCTTTGTCACCATAGCCCGCTATGGGCTTCCAAATGTCACTTTGCAAATTCCACAAGAACAGTCTTAGCGAAAAGCTTCTTGAGGGGAAAGCTGTAACTCTGTGAGATGAATTAACAGAACACAAAGAGGTTTCTCAGAAAGCTTCCTTCCACTTTTTAACGGAAGATATTTCCTTTTTCACCATAACCCTCTATGGGCTTCCAAATATCACTTTGCAAATTCAACAAGAACAGTCTTAGGGAAAGGCTTCTTGAAGGGAAAGATGTAACTCTGTGAGATGAATTAACAGAACACAAAGCAGTTTCTCAGAAAGCTTCTTTCCAATTTTTAAGGAAAGGTATTTCCTTTTTCACCATAGCCCTCTATGGGCTTCCAAATATTACTTTCCGAATTTCACAAGAACAGTCTTAGTGAACGGCGTCTTGAGGGGAAAGCTGTAACTCTGTGAGATAAATTGACAGAACACAAAGCAGTTTCTCAGAGAGCTTCTTTTCAGTTTTTATCTTAGGATATCTCCTTTTTCACCATAGCCCTCTTTGGGCTTCCAAATATCGCATTGCAAATTTCACAAGAACAGTCTTAGGGAAATTCTTCATGAGGGGAAAGCTGTAAGTCTCTGAGATGAATTAACAGACCACAAAGTAGTTTCTCAGAGATCTTCTTTCCAGATTTTAACGGAAGATACTTCCTTTTTCACCATAGCCGTCTATGGGCTTCCAAATATCACTTTTCAAATTCCACAAGATCAGCCTTAGCTAAAGGTTTCTTGAGGAGAAATTTGTAACACTGTGAGATGAATTAACAGAACACAAAGCAGTTTCTGAGAAAGCTTCTTTCCACTTTTTAACGGAAGATATTTCTTTTTTTCACCATAGCCCTCTATGGGCTTCCAAATATCACTTTGCAAATTCCAAAAGAACAGTCTTAGCGAAAGGCTTCTTGAGGGTAATGCTGTAACTCTGTGAGATGAATTAACATAACACAAAGCAGTTTCTCAGAAAGCTTCTTTCCTGTTTTTAACGGAAGTTATTTCCTTTTTCACCGTAGCCGTCTATGGGCTTCCAAATATCACTTTCAAATTCCAGAAGAACAGTCTTAGCGAAAAGCTTCTTGAGGGGAAAGCTGTATCTCTGTGAGATGAATTAACAGAACACAATGCAGTTTCTTAGAAGGCTTCTTTTCAGTCTTTTCCTTAGGATAATTCCTTGTTCACCATAGCCCTCTATGGGTTTCCTAATATCACTTTGCAAATTCCACAAGAACAGCTTTAGAAAAAGGCTTCCTGAGGGGAAAGCTGTAAATCTGTGAGATGAATTAACAGAACACAAAGCAGTTTCTCAGAAAGCTTCTTTCCAGTTTTTAAAAGAAGATATTTCCTTTTTCATCATATCCTTCTATGGCTTTCCAAATATCACTTTGAAATTCCACAAGAACAATCTTAGCGAAAAGCTTCTTGAGGAGAAAGCTCTAACCCTGTGAGATGAACTAACAGAACACAAGGCAGTTTCTCAGAAAGCTTCTTTTCAGTTTTTATCATAGGATATTTCCTTTTTTACCCTAGCCCTCCATGGGCTTCCATATATCACTTTGCAAATTTCACCAGAACACTCTTAGGGAAAGGCTTCTTGAGGGGAAAGCTGTAACTCTGTGAGGTGAATTAACAGAACACAAAGTAGGTTCTCAGAAAGCTTCTTTCCATTTTTTAACGGAAGCTATTTCCTTTTTCACCGTAGCCCTCTATGGGCTTCCAAATATCACTTTGCAAATTCCACAAGAACAGTCTTAGCGAAAGGCTTCTTGAGGGGAAAGCTGTAACTCTGTGAGATGAATTAACCGAACACAAAGCAGTTTCTCAGAAAGCTTCCTTGCAGTTCTTAACTCTAGATATTTCCTTTTTCACCATAGCCCTCTAAGGGCTTAAAATATCAGTTTGCTAATTTCACAAGAACCGTCAGTGAGTGACTTCTTGAGGGGAACGCTGTAACTCTCTGAGATGAATTAACAGAACACAAAGCAGTTTCTCAGAAAACTTCTTTCCAGCTTTTAACGGAAGATATTTCCTTTAACACCATAGCCCTCCAGGGGCTTCCAAATATCTCTTTGCAAATTCCACAAGAACAGTCTTAGCGAACCTCAGAAAGCTTCTTTTCCGTTTGTAACTAAGGATATTTCCTTTTTCAGCATAGCCCTCTATGGGCTTCCAAATATCAATTTGCAAATTCCACAAGAACAGTCTTATCAAAAGGCTTCTTGAGGGGAAAGTTGTAACTCTGTGAGATGAATTAACAGAACACAAAGCAGTTTCTCAGAAAGCTTCTTTCCACTTTTTAACGGAAGATATTTCCTTTTTCACCATAGCCCTCTATGGGCCTCCAAATATCACTTTGCAAATTCCACAAGAACAGTCTTAGCGAAGGGCTTCTTGAGGGGAAAGCTGTAGCTCTGTGAGATGAATTAACAGAACACAAAGCAGTTTCTCAGAAAGCTTCTTTTCAGTTTTTATCTTTGGATAATTCCTTTTCCACCATAGCCCTCAATGGGCTTACAAATATCACTTTGAAAATTCAACAAGAACAGTCTTAGCAAAAGGCTTCTTGAGATGAAAGCTGTAACCCTGTGAGATGAATTAACAGAACACAAAGCAGTTTCTCAGAAAGATTCTTTTCAGTTTTTATCATAGTATATTTCCTTTTTCTCCATTGCCCTCTATGGGCTTCCAAAAGTCACTTTGCAAATTCAACAAGAACAGTCTTAGGGAAAGGCTTCTTGAGGGTAAAGCTGTAACTCTGTGAGATGAATTAACAGAACACAAAGCAGTTTCTCAGAAAGATTCTTTTCAGTTTTTATCATAGGATATTTCCTTTTTCTCCATAGCCCTCTATGGGCTTCCAAACGTCACTTTGCAAATGTCACCAGAACACTCTTAGGGAAAGGCTTCTTGAGGGGAAAACTGTAACTCTGTGAGATGAATTAACAGAACACAAAGCAGGTTCTCAGAAAGCTTCTTTCCAGTTTTTAACGGAAGCTATTTCTTTTTTCACCGTAGCCCTCTATGGGCTTCCAAATATCACTTTGCAAATTCCACAAGAACAGTCTTAGCGAAAGGCTTCTTGAGGGGAAAACTCTAACCCTGTGCCATGAATTAACAGAACACAAATCAGTTTCTCAGAAAGCTTCTTTTCAGTTTTTATCTTAGGATATTTCCTTTGTCACCATAGCCCGCTATGGGCTTCCAAATGTCACTTTGCAAATTCCACAAGAACAGTCTTAGCGAAAAGCTTCTTGAGGGGAAAGCTGTAACTCTGTGAGATGAATTAACAGAACACAAAGAGGTTTCTCAGAAAGCTTCCTTCCACTTTTTAACGGAAGATATTTCCTTTTTCACCATAACCCTCTATGGGCTTCCAAATATCACTTTGCAAATTCAACAAGAACAGTCTTAGGGAAAGGCTTCTTGAAGGGAAAGATGTAACTCTGTGAGATGAATTAACAGAACACAAAGCAGTTTCTCAGAAAGCTTCTTTCCAATTTTTAAGGAAAGGTATTTCCTTTTTCACCATAGCCCTCTATGGGCTTCCAAATATTACTTTCCGAATTTCACAAGAACAGTCTTAGTGAACGGCGTCTTGAGGGGAAAGCTGTAACTCTGTGAGATAAATTGACAGAACACAAAGCAGTTTCTCAGAGAGCTTCTTTTCAGTTTTTATCTTAGGATATCTCCTTTTTCACCATAGCCCTCTTTGGGCTTCCAAATATCGCATTGCAAATTTCACAAGAACAGTCTTAGGGAAATTCTTCATGAGGGGAAAGCTGTAAGTCTCTGAGATGAATTAACAGAACACAAAGTAGTTTCTCAGAGATCTTCTTTCCAGATTTTAACGGAAGATACTTCCTTTTTCACCATAGCCGTCTATGGGCTTCCAAATATCACTTTTCAAATTCCACAAGATCAGCCTTAGCTAAAGGTTTCTTGAGGAGAAATTTGTAACACTGTGAGATGAATTAACAGAACACAAAGCAGTTTCTGAGAAAGCTTCTTTCCACTTTTTAACGGAAGATATTTCTTTTTTTCACCATAGCCCTCTATGGGCTTCCAAATATCACTTTGCAAATTCCAAAAGAACAGTCTTAGCGAAAGGCTTCTTGAGGGTAATGCTGTAACTCTGTGAGATGAATTAACATAACACAAAGCAGTTTCTCAGAAAGCTTCTTTCCTGTTTTTAACGGAAGTTATTTCCTTTTTCACCGTAGCCGTCTATGGGCTTCCAAATATCACTTTCAAATTCCAGAAGAACAGTCTTAGCGAAAAGCTTCTTGAGGGGAAAGCTGTATCTCTGTGAGATGAATTAACAGAACACAATGCAGTTTCTTAGAAGGCTTCTTTTCAGTCTTTTCCTTAGGATAATTCCTTGTTCACCATAGCCCTCTATGGGTTTCCTAATATCACTTTGCAAATTCCACAAGAACAGCTTTAGAAAAAGGCTTCCTGAGGGGAAAGCTGTAAATCTGTGAGATGAATTAACAGAACACAAAGCAGTTTCTCAGAAAGCTTCTTTCCAGTTTTTAAAAGAAGATATTTCCTTTTTCATCATATCCTTCTATGGCTTTCCAAATATCACTTTGAAATTCCACAAGAACAATCTTAGCGAAAAGCTTCTTGAGGAGAAAGCTCTAACCCTGTGAGATGAACTAACAGAACACAAGGCAGTTTCTCAGAAAGCTTCTTTTCAGTTTTTATCATAGGATATTTCCTTTTTTACCCTAGCCCTCCATGGGCTTCCATATATCACTTTGCAAATTTCACCAGAACACTCTTAGGGAAAGGCTTCTTGAGGGGAAAGCTGTAACTCTGTGAGGTGAATTAACAGAACACAAAGTAGGTTCTCAGAAAGCTTCTTTCCATTTTTTAACGGAAGCTATTTCCTTTTTCACCGTAGCCCTCTATGGGCTTCCAAATATCACTTTGCAAATTCCACAAGAACAGTCTTAGCGAAAGGCTTCTTGAGGGGAAAGCTGTAACTCTGTGAGATGAATTAACCGAACACAAAGCAGTTTCTCAGAAAGCTTCCTTGCAGTTCTTAACTCTAGATATTTCCTTTTTCACCATAGCCCTCTAAGGGCTTAAAATATCAGTTTGCTAATTTCACAAGAACCGTCAGTGAGTGACTTCTTGAGGGGAACGCTGTAACTCTCTGAGATGAATTAACAGAACACAAAGCAGTTTCTCAGAAAACTTCTTTCCAGCTTTTAACGGAAGATATTTCCTTTAACACCATAGCCCTCCAGGGGCTTCCAAATATCTCTTTGCAAATTCCACAAGAACAGTCTTAGCGAACCTCAGAAAGCTTCTTTTCCGTTTGTAACTAAGGATATTTCCTTTTTCAGCATAGCCCTCTATGGGCTTCCAAATATCAATTTGCAAATTCCACAAGAACAGTCTTATCAAAAGGCTTCTTGAGGGGAAAGTTGTAACTCTGTGAGATGAATTAACAGAACACAAAGCAGTTTCTCAGAAAGCTTCTTTCCACTTTTTAACGGAAGATATTTCCTTTTTCACCATAGCCCTCTATGGGCCTCCAAATATCACTTTGCAAATTCCACAAGAACAGTCTTAGCGAAGGGCTTCTTGAGGGGAAAGCTGTAGCTCTGTGAGATGAATTAACAGAACACAAAGCAGTTTCTCAGAAAGCTTCTTTTCAGTTTTTATCTTTGGATAATTCCTTTTCCACCATAGCCCTCAATGGGCTTACAAATATCACTTTGAAAATTCAACAAGAACAGTCTTAGCAAAAGGCTTCTTGAGATGAAAGCTGTAACTCTGTGAGATGAATTAACAGAACACAAAGCAGTTTCTCAGAAAGATTCTTTTCAGTTTTTATCATAGTATATTTCCTTTTTCTCCATTGCCCTCTATGGGCTTCCAAAAGTCACTTTGCAAATTCAACAAGAACAGTCTTAGGGAAAGGCTTCTTGAGGGTAAAGCTGTAACTCTGTGAGATGAATTAACAGAACACAAAGCAGTTTCTCAGAAAGATTCTTTTCAGTTTTTATCATAGGATATTTCCTTTTTCTCCATAGCCCTCTATGGGCTTCCAAACGTCACTTTGCAAATGTCACCAGAACACTCTTAGGGAAAGGCTTCTTGAGGGGAAAACTGTAACTCTGTGAGATGAATTAACAGAACACAAAGCAGGTTCTCAGAAAGCTTCTTTCCAGTTTTTAACGGAAGCTATTTCTTTTTTCACCGTAGCCCTCTATGGGCTTCCAAATATCACTTTGCAAATTCCACAAGAACAGTCTTAGCGAAAGGCTTCTTGAGGGGAAAACTCTAACCCTGTGCCATGAATTAACAGAACACAAATCAGTTTCTCAGAAAGCTTCTTTTCAGTTTTTATCTTAGGATATTTCCTTTGTCACCATAGCCCGCTATGGGCTTCCAAATGTCACTTTGCAAATTCCACAAGAACAGTCTTAGCGAAAAGCTTCTTGAGGGGAAAGCTGTAACTCTGTGAGATGAATTAACAGAACACAAAGAGGTTTCTCAGAAAGCTTCCTTCCACTTTTTAACGGAAGATATTTCCTTTTTCACCATAACCCTCTATGGGCTTCCAAATATCACTTTGCAAATTCAACAAGAACAGTCTTAGGGAAAGGCTTCTTGAAGGGAAAGATGTAACTCTGTGAGATGAATTAACAGAACACAAAGCAGTTTCTCAGAAAGCTTCTTTCCAATTTTTAAGGAAAGGTATTTCCTTTTTCACCATAGCCCTCTATGGGCTTCCAAATATTACTTTCCGAATTTCACAAGAACAGTCTTAGTGAACGGCGTCTTGAGGGGAAAGCTGTAACTCTGTGAGATAAATTGACAGAACACAAAGCAGTTTCTCAGAAAGCTTCTTTCCAGTTTTTAAAAGAAGATATTTCCTTTTTCATCATATCCTTCTATGGCTTTCCAAATATCACTTTGAAATTCCACAAGAACAATCTTAGCGAAAACCTTCTTGAGGAGAAAGCTCTAACCCTGTGAGATGAACTAACAGAACACAAGGCAGTTTCTCAGAAAGCTTCTGTCTTTGCAAATTTCACCAGAACACTCTTAGGGAAAGGCTTCTTGAGGGGAAAGCTGTAACTCTGTGAGATGAATTAACAGAACACAAAGTAGGTTCTCAGAAAGCTTCTTTCCATTTTTTAACGGAAGCTATTTCCTTTTTCACCATAGCCCTCTATGGGCCTCCAAATATCACTTTGCAAATTCCACAAGAACAGTCTTAGCGAAGGGCTTCTTGAGGGGAAAGCTGTAACTCTGTGAGATGAATTAACAGAACACAAAGCAGTTTCTCAGAAAGCTTCTTTTCAGTTTTTATCTTTGGATAATTCCTTTTCCACCATAGCCCTCAATGGGCTTACAAATATCACTTTGAAAATTCAACAAGAACAGTCTTAGCAAAAGGCTTCTTGAGATGAAAGCTGTAACCCTGTGAGATGAATTAACAGAACACAAAGCAGTTTCTCAGAAAGATTCTTTTCAGTTTTTATCATAGTATATTTCCTTTTTCTCCATTGCCCTCTATGGGCTTCCAAAGGTCACTTTGCAAATTCAACAAGAACAGTCTTAGGGAAAGGCTTCTTGAGGGTAAAGCTGTAACTCTGTGAGATGAATTAACAGAACACAAAGCAGTTTCTCAGAAAGATTCTTTTCAGTTTTTATCATAGGATATTTCCTTTTTCTCCATAGCCCTCTATGGGCTTCCAAACGTCACTTTGCAAATGTCACCAGAACACTCTTAGGGAAAGGCTTCTTGAGGGGAAAGCTGTAACTCTGTGAGATGAATTAACAGAACACAAAGCAGGTTCTCAGAAAGCTTCTTTCCAGTTTTTAACGGAAGCTATTTCTTTTTTCACCGTAGCCCTCTATGGGCTTCCAAATATCACTTTGCAAATTCCACAAGAACAGTCTTAGCGAAAGGCTTCTTGAGGGGAAAACTCTAACCCTGTGCCATGAATTAACAGAACACAAATCAGTTTCTCAGAAAGCTTCTTTTCAGTTTTTATCTTAGGATATTTCCTTTGTCACCATAGCCCGCTATGGGCTTCCAAATGTCACTTTGCAAATTCCACAAGAACAGTCTTAGCGAAAAGCTTCTTGAGGGGAAAGCTGTAACTCTGTGAGATGAATTAACAGAACACAAAGAGGTTTCTCAGAAAGCTTCCTTCCACTTTTTAACGGAAGATATTTCCTTTTTCACCATAACCCTCTATGGGCTTCCAAATATCACTTTGCAAATTCAACAAGAACAGTCTTAGGGAAAGGCTTCTTGAAGGGAAAGATGTAACTCTGTGAGATGAATTAACAGAACACAAAGCAGTTTCTCAGAAAGCTTCTTTCCAATTTTTAAGGAAAGGTATTTCCTTTTTCACCATAGCCCTCTATGGGCTTCCAAATATTACTTTCCGAATTTCACAAGAACAGTCTTAGTGAACGGCGTCTTGAGGGGAAAGCTGTAACTCTGTGAGATAAATTGACAGAACACAAAGCAGTTTCTCAGAGAGCTTCTTTTCAGTTTTTATCTTAGGATATCTCCTTTTTCACCATAGCCCTCTTTGGGCTTCCAAATATCGCATTGCAAATTTCACAAGAACAGTCTTAGGGAAATTCTTCATGAGGGGAAAGCTGTAAGTCTCTGAGATGAATTAACAGACCACAAAGTAGTTTCTCAGAGATCTTCTTTCCAGATTTTAACGGAAGATACTTCCTTTTTCACCATAGCCGTCTATGGGCTTCCAAATATCACTTTTCAAATTCCACAAGATCAGCCTTAGCTAAAGGTTTCTTGAGGAGAAATTTGTAACACTGTGAGATGAATTAACAGAACACAAAGCAGTTTCTGAGAAAGCTTCTTTCCACTTTTTAACGGAAGATATTTCTTTTTTTCACCATAGCCCTCTATGGGCTTCCAAATATCACTTTGCAAATTCCAAAAGAACAGTCTTAGCGAAAGGCTTCTTGAGGGTAATGCTGTAACTCTGTGAGATGAATTAACATAACACAAAGCAGTTTCTCAGAAAGCTTCTTTCCTGTTTTTAACGGAAGTTATTTCCTTTTTCACCGTAGCCGTCTATGGGCTTCCAAATATCACTTTCAAATTCCAGAAGAACAGTCTTAGCGAAAAGCTTCTTGAGGGGAAAGCTGTATCTCTGTGAGATGAATTAACAGAACACAATGCAGTTTCTTAGAAGGCTTCTTTTCAGTCTTTTCCTTAGGATAATTCCTTGTTCACCATAGCCCTCTATGGGTTTCCTAATATCACTTTGCAAATTCCACAAGAACAGCTTTAGAAAAAGGCTTCCTGAGGGGAAAGCTGTAAATCTGTGAGATGAATTAACAGAACACAAAGCAGTTTCTCAGAAAGCTTCTTTCCAGTTTTTAAAAGAAGATATTTCCTTTTTCATCATATCCTTCTATGGCTTTCCAAATATCACTTTGAAATTCCACAAGAACAATCTTAGCGAAAAGCTTCTTGAGGAGAAAGCTCTAACCCTGTGAGATGAACTAACAGAACACAAGGCAGTTTCTCAGAAAGCTTCTTTTCAGTTTTTATCATAGGATATTTCCTTTTTTACCCTAGCCCTCCATGGGCTTCCATATATCACTTTGCAAATTTCACCAGAACACTCTTAGGGAAAGGCTTCTTGAGGGGAAAGCTGTAACTCTGTGAGGTGAATTAACAGAACACAAAGTAGGTTCTCAGAAAGCTTCTTTCCATTTTTTAACGGAAGCTATTTCCTTTTTCACCGTAGCCCTCTATGGGCTTCCAAATATCACTTTGCAAATTCCACAAGAACAGTCTTAGCGAAAGGCTTCTTGAGGGGAAAGCTGTAACTCTGTGAGATGAATTAACCGAACACAAAGCAGTTTCTCAGAAAGCTTCCTTGCAGTTCTTAACTCTAGATATTTCCTTTTTCACCATAGCCCTCTAAGGGCTTAAAATATCAGTTTGCTAATTTCACAAGAACCGTCAGTGAGTGACTTCTTGAGGGGAACGCTGTAACTCTCTGAGATGAATTAACAGAACACAAAGCAGTTTCTCAGAAAACTTCTTTCCAGCTTTTAACGGAAGATATTTCCTTTAACACCATAGCCCTCCAGGGGCTTCCAAATATCTCTTTGCAAATTCCACAAGAACAGTCTTAGCGAACCTCAGAAAGCTTCTTTTCCGTTTGTAACTAAGGATATTTCCTTTTTCAGCATAGCCCTCTATGGGCTTCCAAATATCAATTTGCAAATTCCACAAGAACAGTCTTATCAAAAGGCTTCTTGAGGGGAAAGTTGTAACTCTGTGAGATGAATTAACAGAACACAAAGCAGTTTCTCAGAAAGCTTCTTTCCACTTTTTAACGGAAGATATTTCCTTTTTCACCATAGCCCTCTATGGGCCTCCAAATATCACTTTGCAAATTCCACAAGAACAGTCTTAGCGAAGGGCTTCTTGAGGGGAAAGCTGTAGCTCTGTGAGATGAATTAACAGAACACAACGCAGTTTCTCAGAAAGCTTCTTTTCAGTTTTTATCTTTGGATAATTCCTTTTCCACCATAGCCCTCAATGGGCTTACAAATATCACTTTGAAAATTCAACAAGAACAGTCTTAGCAAAAGGCTTCTTGAGATGAAAGCTGTAACCCTGTGAGATGAATTAACAGAACACAAAGCAGTTTCTCAGAAAGATTCTTTTCAGTTTTTATCATAGTATATTTCCTTTTTCTCCATTGCCCTCTATGGGCTTCCAAAGGTCACTTTGCAAATTCAACAAGAACAGTCTTAGGGAAAGGCTTCTTGAGGGTAAAGCTG
The DNA here is from genome assembly GCF_047675955.1 of Chlorocebus sabaeus. Taxonomy (NCBI): domain Eukaryota; kingdom Metazoa; phylum Chordata; class Mammalia; order Primates; family Cercopithecidae; genus Chlorocebus; species Chlorocebus sabaeus. Next base: position 197,678 of record NW_027327467.1, read on the forward strand.
TAACTCTGTGAGATGAATTAACAGAACACAAAGCAGTTTCTCAGAAAGATTCTTTTCAGTTTTTATCATAGGATATTTCCTTTTTCTCCATAGCCCTCTATGGGCTTCCAAACGTCACTTTGCAAATGTCACCAGAACACTCTTAGGGAAAGGCTTCTTGAGGGGAAAGCTGTAACTCTGTGAGATGAATTAACAGAACACAAAGCAGGTTCTCAGAAAGCTTCTTTCCAGTTTTTAACGGAAGCTATTTCTTTTTTCACCGTAGCCCTCTATGGGCTTCCAAATATCACTTTGCAAATTCCACAAGAACAGTCTTAGCGAAAGGCTTCTTGAGGGGAAAACTCTAACCCTGTGCCATGAATTAACAGAACACAAATCAGTTTCTCAGAAAGCTTCTTTTCAGTTTTTATCTTAGGATATTTCCTTTGTCACCATAGCCCGCTATGGGCTTCCAAATGTCACTTTGCAAATTCCACAAGAACAGTCTTAGCGAAAAGCTTCTTGAGGGGAAAGCTGTAACTCTGTGAGATGAATTAACAGAACACAAAGAGGTTTCTCAGAAAGCTTCCTTCCACTTTTTAACGGAAGATATTTCCTTTTTCACCATAACCCTCTATGGGCTTCCAAATATCACTTTGCAAATTCAACAAGAACAGTCTTAGGGAAAGGCTTCTTGAAGGGAAAGATGTAACTCTGTGAGATGAATTAACAGAACACAAAGCAGTTTCTCAGAAAGCTTCTTTCCAATTTTTAAGGAAAGGTATTTCCTTTTTCACCATAGCCCTCTATGGGCTTCCAAATATTACTTTCCGAATTTCACAAGAACAGTCTTAGTGAACGGCGTCTTGAGGGGAAAGCTGTAACTCTGTGAGATAAATTGACAGAACACAAAGCAGTTTCTCAGAGAGCTTCTTTTCAGTTTTTATCTTAGGATATCTCCTTTTTCACCATAGCCCTCTTTGGGCTTCCAAATATCGCATTGCAAATTTCACAAGAACAGTCTTAGGGAAATTCTTCATGAGGGGAAAGCTGTAAGTCTCTGAGATGAATTAACAGAACACAAAGTAGTTTCTCAGAGATCTTCTTTCCAGATTTTAACGGAAGATACTTCCTTTTTCACCATAGCCGTCTATGGGCTTCCAAATATCACTTTTCAAATTCCACAAGATCAGCCTTAGCTAAAGGTTTCTTGAGGAGAAATTTGTAACACTGTGAGATGAATTAACAGAACACAAAGCAGTTTCTGAGAAAGCTTCTTTCCACTTTTTAACGGAAGATATTTCTTTTTTCACCATAGCCCTCTATGGGCTTCCAAATATCACTTTGCAAATTCCAAAAGAACAGTCTTAGCGAAAGGCTTCTTGAGGGTAATGCTGTAACTCTGTGAGATGAATTAACATAACACAAAGCAGTTTCTCAGAAAGCTTCTTTCCTGTTTTTAACGGAAGTTATTTCCTTTTTCACCGTAGCCGTCTATGGGCTTCCAAATATCACTTTCAAATTCCAGAAGAACAGTCTTAGCGAAAAGCTTCTTGAGGGGAAAGCTGTATCTCTGTGAGATGAATTAACAGAACACAATGCAGTTTCTTAGAAGGCTTCTTTTCAGTCTTTTCCTTAGGATAATTCCTTGTTCACCATAGCCCTCTATGGGTTTCCTAATATCACTTTGCAAATTCCACAAGAACAGCTTTAGAAAAAGGCTTCCTGAGGGGAAAGCTGTAAATCTGTGAGATGAATTAACAGAACACAAAGCAGTTTCTCAGAAAGCTTCTTTCCAGTTTTTAAAAGAAGATATTTCCTTTTTCATCATATCCTTCTATGGCTTTCCAAATATCACTTTGAAATTCCACAAGAACAATCTTAGCGAAAAGCTTCTTGAGGAGAAAGCTCTAACCCTGTGAGATGAACTAACAGAACACAAGGCAGTTTCTCAGAAAGCTTCTTTTCAGTTTTTATCATAGGATATTTCCTTTTTTACCCTAGCCCTCCATGGGCTTCCATATATCACTTTGCAAATTTCACCAGAACACTCTTAGGGAAAGGCTTCTTGAGGGGAAAGCTGTAACTCTGTGAGGTGAATTAACAGAACACAAAGTAGGTTCTCAGAAAGCTTCTTTCCATTTTTTAACGGAAGCTATTTCCTTTTTCACCGTAGCCCTCTATGGGCTTCCAAATATCACTTTGCAAATTCCACAAGAACAGTCTTAGCGAAAGGCTTCTTGAGGGGAAAGCTGTAACTCTGTGAGATGAATTAACCGAACACAAAGCAGTTTCTCAGAAAGCTTCCTTGCAGTTCTTAACTCTAGATATTTCCTTTTTCACCATAGCCCTCTAAGGGCTTAAAATATCAGTTTGCTAATTTCACAAGAACCGTCAGTGAGTGACTTCTTGAGGGGAACGCTGTAACTCTCTGAGATGAATTAACAGAACACAAAGCAGTTTCTCAGAAAACTTCTTTCCAGCTTTTAACGGAAGATATTTCCTTTAACACCATAGCCCTCCAGGGGCTTCCAAATATCTCTTTGCAAATTCCACAAGAACAGTCTTAGCGAACCTCAGAAAGCTTCTTTTCCGTTTGTAACTAAGGATATTTCCTTTTTCAGCATAGCCCTCTATGGGCTTCCAAATATCAATTTGCAAATTCCACAAGAACAGTCTTATCAAAAGGCTTCTTGAGGGGAAAGTTGTAACTCTGTGAGATGAATTAACAGAACACAAAGCAGTTTCTCAGAAAGCTTCTTTCCACTTTTTAACGGAAGATATTTCCTTTTTCACCATAGCCCTCTATGGGCCTCCAAATATCACTTTGCAAATTCCACAAGAACAGTCTTAGCGAAGGGCTTCTTGAGGGGAAAGCTGTAGCTCTGTGAGATGAATTAACAGAACACAAAGCAGTTTCTCAGAAAGCTTCTTTTCAGTTTTTATCTTTGGATAATTCCTTTTCCACCATAGCCCTCAATGGGCTTACAAATATCACTTTGAAAATTCAACAAGAACAGTCTTAGCAAAAGGCTTCTTGAGATGAAAGCTGTAACCCTGTGAGATGAATTAACAGAACACAAAGCAGTTTCTCAGAAAGATTCTTTTCAGTTTTTATCATAGTATATTTCCTTTTTCTCCATTGCCCTCTATGGGCTTCCAAAGGTCACTTTGCAAATTCAACAAGAACAGTCTTAGGGAAAGGCTTCTTGAGGGTAAAGCTGTAACTCTGTGAGATGAATTAACAGAACACAAAGCAGTTTCTCAGAAAGATTCTTTTCAGTTTTTATCATAGGATATTTCCTTTTTCTCCATAGCCCTCTATGGGCTTCCAAACGTCACTTTGCAAATGTCACCAGAACACTCTTAGGGAAAGGCTTCTTGAGGGGAAAGCTGTAACTCTGTGAGATGAATTAACAGAACACAAAGCAGGTTCTCAGAAAGCTTCTTTCCAGTTTTTAACGGAAGCTATTTCTTTTTTCACCGTAGCCCTCTATGGGCTTCCAAATATCACTTTGCAAATTCCACAAGAACAGTCTTAGCGAAAGGCTTCTTGAGGGGAAAACTCTAACCCTGTGCCATGAATTAACAGAACACAAATCAGTTTCTCAGAAAGCTTCTTTTCAGTTTTTATCTTAGGATATTTCCTTTTTCACCATAGCCCGCTATGGGCTTCCAAATGTCACTTTGCAAATTCCACAAGAACAGTCTTAGCGAAAAGCTTCTTGAGGGGAAAGCTGTAACTCTGTGAGATGAATTAACAGAACACAAAGAGGTTTCTCAGAAAGCTTCCTTCCACTTTTTAACGGAAGATATTTCCTTTTTCACCATAACCCTCTATGGGCTTCCAAATATCACTTTGCAAATTCAACAAGAACAGTCTTAGGGAAAGGCTTCTTGAAGGGAAAGATGTAACTCTGTGAGATGAATTAACAGAACACAAAGCAGTTTCTCAGAAAGCTTCTTTCCAATTTTTAAGGAAAGGTATTTCCTTTTTCACCATAGCCCTCTATGGGCTTCCAAATATTACTTTCCGAATTTCACAAGAACAGTCTTAGTGAACGGCGTCTTGAGGGGAAAGCTGTAACTCTGTGAGATAAATGGACAGAACACAAAGCAGTTTCTCAGAGAGCTTCTTTTCAGTTTTTATCTTAGGATATCTCCTTTTTCACCATAGCCCTCTTTGGGCTTCCAAATATCGCATTGCAAATTTCACAAGAACAGTCTTAGGGAAATTCTTCATGAGGGGAAAGCTGTAAGTCTCTGAGATGAATTAACAGAACACAAAGTAGTTTCTCAGAGATCTTCTTTCCAGATTTTAATGGAAGATACTTCCTTTTACACCATAGCCGTCTATGGGCTTCCAAATATCACTTTTCAAATTCCACAAGATCAGCCTTAGCTAAAGGTTTCTTGAGGAGAAATTTGTAACACTGTGAGATGAATTAACAGAACACAAAGCAGTTTCTGAGAAAGCTTCTTTCCACTTTTTAACGGAAGATATTTCTTTTTTCACCATAGCCCTCTATGGGCTTCCAAATATCACTTTGCAAATTCCAAAAGAACAGTCTTAGCGAAAGGCTTCTTGAGGGGAAAGCTGTAACTCTGTGAGGTAAATTGACAGAACACAAAGCAGTTTCTCAGAGAGCTTCTTTTCAGTTTTTATCTTAGGATATCTCCTTTTTCACCATAGCCCTCTTTGGGCTTCCAAATATCGCATTGCAAATTTCACAAGAACAGTCTTAGGGAAATTCTTCATGAGGGGAAGGCTGTAAGTCTCTGAGATGAATTAACAGAACACAAAGTAGTTTCTCAGAGATCTTCTTTCCAGATTTTAACGGAAGATACTTCCTTTTTCACCATAGCCGTCTATGGGCTTCCAAATATCACTTTTCAAATTCCACAAGATCAGCCTTAGCTAAAGGTTTCTTGAGGAGAAATTTGTAACACTGTGAGATGAATTAACAGAACACAAAGCAGTTTCTGAGAAAGCTTCTTTCCACTTTTTAACGGAAGATATTTCTTTTTTCACCATAGCCCTCTATGGGCTTCCAAATATCACTTTGCAAATTCCAAAAGAACAGTCTTAGCGAAAGGCTTCTTGAGGGTAATGCTGTAACTCTGTGAGATGAATTAACATAACACAAAGCAGTTTCTCAGAAAGCTTCTTTCCTGTTTTTAACGGAAGTTATTTCCTTTTTCACCGTAGCCGTCTATGGGCTTCCAAATATCACTTTCAAATTCCAGAAGAACAGTCTTAGCGAAAAGCTTCTTGAGGGGAAAGCTGTATCTCTGTGAGATGAATTAACAGAACACAATGCAGTTTCTTAGAAGGCTTCTTTTCAGTCTTTTTCTTAGGATAATTCCTTGTTCACCATAGCCCTCTATGGGTTTCCTAATATCACTTTGCAAATTCCACAAGAACAGCTTTAGAAAAAGGCTTCCTGAGGGGAAAGCTGTAAATCTGTGAGATGAATTAACAGAACACAAAGCAGTTTCTCAGAAAGCTTCTTTCCAGTTTTTAAAAGAAGATATTTCCTTTTTCATCATATCCTTCTATGGCTTTCCAAATATCACTTTGAAATTCCACAAGAACAATCTTAGCGAAAAGCTTCTTGAGGAGAAAGCTCTAACCCTGTGAGATGAACTAACAGAACACAAGGCAGTTTCTCAGAAAGCTTCTTTTCAGTTTTTATCATAGGATATTTCCTTTTTTACCCTAGCCCTCCATGGGCTTCCATATATCACTTTGCAAATTTCACCAGAACACTCTTAGGGAAAGGCTTCTTGAGGGGAAAGCTGTAACTCTGTGAGGTGAATTAACAGAACACAAAGTAGGTTCTCAGAAAGCTTCTTTCCATTTTTTAACGGAAGCTATTTCCTTTTTCACCGTAGCCCTCTATGGGCTTCCAAATATCACTTTGCAAATTCCACAAGAACAGTCTTAGCGAAAGGCTTCTTGAGGGGAAAGCTGTAACTCTGTGAGATGAATTAACCGAACACAAAGCAGTTTCTCAGAAAGCTTCCTTGCAGTTCTTAACTCTAGATATTTCCTTTTTCACCATAGCCCTCTAAGGGCTTAAAATATCAGTTTGCTAATTTCACAAGAACCGTCAGTGAGTGACTTCTTGAGGGGAACGCTGTAACTCTCTGAGATGAATTAACAGAACACAAAGCAGTTTCTCAGAAAACTTCTTTCCAGCTTTTAACGGAAGATATTTCCTTTAACACCATAGCCCTCCAGGGGCTTCCAAATATCTCTTTGCAAATTCCACAAGAACAGTCTTAGCGAACCTCAGAAAGCTTCTTTTCCGTTTGTAACTAAGGATATTTCCTTTTTCAGCATAGCCCTCTATGGGCTTCCAAATATCAATTTGCAAATTCCACAAGAACAGTCTTATCAAAAGGCTTCTTGAGGGGAAAGTTGTAACTCTGTGAGATGAATTAACAGAACACAAAGCAGTTTCTCAGAAAGCTTCTTTCCACTTTTTAACGGAAGATATTTCCTTTTTCACCATAGCCCTCTATGGGCCTCCAAATATCACTTTGCAAATTCCACAAGAACAGTCTTAGCGAAGGGCTTCTTGAGGGGAAAGCTGTAACTCTGTGAGATGAATTAACAGAACACAAAGCAGTTTCTCAGAAAGCTTCTTTTCAGTTTTTATCTTTGGATAATTCCTTTTCCACCATAGCCCTCAATGGGCTTACAAATATCACTTTGAAAATTCAACAAGAACAGTCTTAGCAAAAGGCTTCTTGAGATGAAAGCTGTAACCCTGTGAGATGAATTAACAGAACACAAAGCAGTTTCTCAGAAAGATTCTTTTCAGTTTTTATCATAGTATATTTCCTTTTTCTCCATTGCCCTCTATGGGCTTCCGAAGGTCACTTTGCAAATTCAACAAGAACAGTCTTAGGGAAAGGCTTCTTGAGGGTAAAGCTGTAACTCTGTGAGATGAATTAACAGAACACAAAGCAGTTTCTCAGAAAGATTCTTTTCAGTTTTTATCATAGGATATTTCCTTTTTCTCCATACCCCTCTATGGGCTTCCAAACGTCACTTTGCAAATGTCACCAGAACACTCTTAGGGAAAGGCTTCTTGAGGGGAAAGCTGTAACTCTGTGAGATGAATTAACAGAACACAAAGCAGGTTCTCAGAAAGCTTCTTTCCAGTTTTTAACGGAAGCTATTTCTTTTTTCACCGTAGCCCTCTATGGGCTTCCAAATATCACTTTGCAAATTCCACAAGAACAGTCTTAGCGAAAGGCTTCTTGAGGGGAAAACTCTAACCCTGTGCCATGAATTAACAGAACACAAATCAGTTTCTCAGAAAGCTTCTTTTCAGTTTTTATCTTAGGATATTTCCTTTTTCACCATAGCCCGCTATGGGCTTCCAAATGTCACTTTGCAAATTCCACAAGAACAGTCTTAGCGAAAAGCTTCTTGAGGGGAAAGCTGTAACTCTGTGAGATGAATTAACAGAACACAAAGAGGTTTCTCAGAAAGCTTCCTTCCACTTTTTAACAGAAGATATTTCCTTTTTCACCATAACCCTCTATGGGCTTCCAAATATCACTTTGCAAATTCAACAAGAACAGTCTTAGGGAAAGGCTTCTTGAAGGGAAAGATGTAACTCTGTGAGATGAATTAACAGAACACAAAGCAGTTTCTCAGAAAGCTTCTTTCCAATTTTTAAGGAAAGGTATTTCCTTTTTCACCATAGCCCTCTATGGGCTTCCAAATATTACTTTCCGAATTTCACAAGAACAGTCTTAGTGAACGGCGTCTTGAGGGGAAAGCTGTAACTCTGTGAGATAAATGGACAGAACACAAAGCAGTTTCTCAGAGAGCTTCTTTTCAGTTTTTATCTTAGGATATCTCCTTTTTCACCATAGCCCTCTTTGGGCTTCCAAATATCGCATTGCAAATTTCACAAGAACAGTCTTAGGGAAATTCTTCATGAGGGGAAAGCTGTAAGTCTCTGAGACGAATTAACAGAACACAAAGTAGTTTCTCAGAGATCTTCTTTCCAGATTTTAACGGAAGATACTTCCTTTTTCACCATAGCCGTCTATGGGCTTCCAAATATCACTTTTCAAATTCCACAAGATCAGCCTTAGCTAAAGGTTTCTTGAGGAGAAATTTGTAACACTGTGAGATGAATTAACAGAACACAAAGCAGTTTCTGAGAAAGCTTCTTTCCACTTTTTAACGGAAGATATTTCTTTTTTCACCATAGCCCTCTATGGGCTTCCAAATATCACTTTGCAAATTCCAAAAGAACAGTCTTAGCGAAAGGCTTCTTGAGGGTAATGCTGTAACTCTGTGAGATGAATTAACATAACACAAAGCAGTTTCTCAGAAAGCTTCTTTCCTGTTTTTAACGGAAGTTATTTCCTTTTTCACCGTAGCCGTCTATGGGCTTCCAAATATCACTTTCAAATTCCAGAAGAACAGTCTTAGCGAAAAGCTTCTTGAGGGGAAAGCTGTATCTCTGTGAGATGAATTAACAGAACACAATGCAGTTTCTTAGAAGGCTTCTTTTCAGTCTTTTTCTTAGGATAATTCCTTGTTCACCATAGCCCTCTATGGGTTTCCTAATATCACTTTGCAAATTCCACAAGAACAGCTTTAGAAAAAGGCTTCCTGAGGGGAAAGCTGTAAATCTGTGAGATGAATTAACAGAACACAAAGCAGTTTCTCAGAAAGCTTCTTTCCAGTTTTTAAAAGAAGATATTTCCTTTTTCATCATATCCTTCTATGGCTTTCCAAATATCACTTTGAAATTCCACAAGAACAATCTTAGCGAAAACCTTCTTGAGGAGAAAGCTCTAACCCTGTGAGATGAACTAACAGAACACAAGGCAGTTTCTCAGAAAGCTTCTTTTCAGTTTTTATCATAGGATATTTCCTTTTTTACCCTAGCCCTCCATGGGCTTCCATATATCACTTTGCAAATTTCACCAGAACACTCTTAGGGAAAGGCTTCTTGAGGGGAAAGCTGTAACTCTGTGAGGTGAATTAACAGAACACAAAGTAGGTTCTCAGAAAGCTTCTTTCCATTTTTTAACGGAAGCTATTTCCTTTTTCACCGTAGCCCTCTATGGGCTTCCAAATATCACTTTGCAAATTCCACAAGAACAGTCTTAGCGAAAGGCTTCTTGAGGGGAAAGCTGTAACTCTGTGAGATGAATTAACCGAACACAAAGCAGTTTCTCAGAAAGCTTCCTTGCAGTTCTTAACTCTAGATATTTCCTTTTTCACCATAGCCCTCTAAGGGCTTAAAATATCAGTTTGCTAATTTCACAAGAACCGTCAGTGAGTGACTTCTTGAGGGGAACGCTGTAACTCTCTGAGATGAATTAACAGAACACAAAGCAGTTTCTCAGAAAACTTCTTTCCAGCTTTTAACGGAAGATATTTCCTTTAACACCATAGCCCTCCAGGGGCTTCCAAATATCTCTTTGCAAATTCCACAAGAACAGTCTTAGCGAACCTCAGAAAGCTTCTTTTCCGTTTGTAACTAAGGATATTTCCTTTTTCAGCATAGCCCTCTATGGGCTTCCAAATATCAATTTGCAAATTCCACAAGAACAGTCTTATCAAAAGGCTTCTTGAGGGGAAAGTTGTAACTCTGTGAGATGAATTAACAGAACACAAAGCAGTTTCTCAGAAAGCTTCTTTCCACTTTTTAACGGAAGATATTTCCTTTTTCACCATAGCCCTCTATGGGCCTCCAAATATCACTTTGCAAATTCCACAAGAACAGTCTTAGCGAAGGGCTTCTTGAGGGGAAAGCTGTAGCTCTGTGAGATGAATTAACAGAACACAACGCAGTTTCTCAGAAAGCTTCTTTTCAGTTTTTATCTTTGGATAATTCCTTTTCCACCATAGCCCTCAATGGGCTTACAAATATCACTTTGAAAATTCAACAAGAACAGTCTTAGCAAAAGGCTTCTTGAGATGAAAGCTGTAACCCTGTGAGATGAATTAACAGAACACAAAGCAGTTTCTCAGAAAGATTCTTTTCAGTTTTTATCATAGTATATTTCCTTTTTCTCCATTGCCCTCTATGGGCTTCCGAAGGTCACTTTGCAAATTCAACAAGAACAGTCTTAGGGAAAGGCTTCTTGAGGGTAAAGCTGTAACTCTGTGAGATGAATTAACAGAACACAAAGCAGTTTCTCAGAAAGATTCTTTTCAGTTTTTATCATAGGATATTTCCTTTTTCTCCATAGCCCTCTATGGGCTTCCAAACGTCACTTTGCAAATGTCACCAGAACACTCTTAGGGAAAGGCTTCTTGAGGGGAAAGCTGTAACTCTGTGAGATGAATTAACAGAACACAAAGCAGGTTCTCAGAAAGCTTCTTTCCAGTTTTTAACGGAAGCTATTTCTTTTTTCACCGTAGCCCTCTATGGGCTTCCAAATATCACTTTGCAAATTCCACAAGAACAGTCTTAGCGAAAGGCTTCTTGAGGGGAAAACTCTAACCCTGTGCCATGAATTAACAGAACACAAATCAGTTTCTCAGAAAGCTTCTTTTCAGTTTTTATCTTAGGATATTTCCTTTGTCACCATAGCCCGCTATGGGCTTCCAAATGTCACTTTGCAAATTCCACAAGAACAGTCTTAGCGAAAAGCTTCTTGAGGGGAAAGCTGTAACTCTGTGAGATGAATTAACAGAACACAAAGAGGTTTCTCAGAAAGCTTCCTTCCACTTTTTAACGGAAGATATTTCCTTTTTCACCATAACCCTCTATGGGCTTCCAAATATCACTTTGCAAATTCAACAAGAACAGTCTTAGGGAAAGGCTTCTTGAAGGGAAAGATGTAACTCTGTGAGATGAATTAACAGAACACAAAGCAGTTTCTCAGAAAGCTTCTTTCCAATTTTTAAGGAAAGGTATTTCCTTTTTCACCATAGCCCTCTATGGGCTTCCAAATATTACTTTCCGAATTTCACAAGAACAGTCTTAGTGAACGGCGTCTTGAGGGGAAAGCTGTAACTCTGTGAGATAAATTGACAGAACACAAAGCAGTTTCTCAGAGAGCTTCTTTTCAGTTTTTATCTTAGGATATCTCCTTTTTCACCATAGCCCTCTTTGGGCTTCCAAATATCGCATTGCAAATTTCACAAGAACAGTCTTAGGGAAATTCTTCATGAGGGGAAAGCTGTAAGTTTCTGAGATGAATTAACAGAACACAAAGTAGTTTCTCAGAGATCTTCTTTCCAGATTTTAACGGAAGATACTTCCTTTTTCACCATAGCCGTCTATGGGCTTCCAAATATCACTTTTCAAATTCCACAAGATCAGCCTTAGCTAAAGGTTTCTTGAGGAGAAATTTGTAACACTGTGAGATGAATTAACAGAACACAAAGCAGTTTCTGAGAAAGCTTCTTTCCACTTTTTAACGGAAGATATTTCTTTTTTCACCATAGCCCTCTATGGGCTTCCAAATATCACTTTGCAAATTCCAAAAGAACAGTCTTAGCGAAAGGCTTCTTGAGGGTAATGCTGTAACTCTGTGAGATGAATTAACATAACACAAAGCAGTTTCTCAGAAAGCTTCTTTCCTGTTTTTAACGGAAGTTATTTCCTTTTTCACCGTAGCCGTCTATGGGCTTCCAAATATCACTTTCAAATTCCAGAAGAACAGTCTTAGCGAAAAGCTTCTTGAGGGGAAAGCTGTATCTCTGTGAGATGAATTAACAGAACACAATGCAGTTTCTTAGAAGGCTTCTTTTCAGTCTTTTTCTTAGGATAATTCCTTGTTCACCATAGCCCTCTATGGGTTTCCTAATATCACTTTGCAAATTCCACAAGAACAGCTTTAGAAAAAGGCTTCCTGAGGGGAAAGCTGTAAATCTGTGAGATGAATTAACAGAACACAAAGCAGTTTCTCAGAAAGCTTCTTTCCAGTTTTTAAAAGAAGATATTTCCTTTTTCATCATATCCTTCTATGGCTTTCCAAATATCACTTTGAAATTCCACAAGAACTATCTTAGCGAAAAGCTTCTTGAGGAGAAAGCTCTAACCCTGTGAGATGAACTAACAGAACACAAGGCAGTTTCTCAGAAAGCTTCTTTTCAGTTTTTATCATAGGATATTTCCTTTTTTACCCTAGCCCTCCATGGGCTTCCATATATCACTTTGCAAATTTCACCAGAACACTCTTAGGGAAAGGCTTCTTGAGGGGAAAGCTGTAACTCTGTGAGGTGAATTAACAGAACACAAAGTAGGTTCTCAGAAAGCTTCTTTCCATTTTTTAACGGAAGCTATTTCCTTTTTCACCGTAGCCCTCTATGGGCTTCCAAATATCACTTTGCAAATTCCACAAGAACAGTCTTAGCGAAAGGCTTCTTGAGGGGAAAGCTGTAACTCTGTGAGATGAATTAACCGAACACAAAGCAGTTTCTCAGAAAGCTTCCTTGCAGTTCTTAACTCTAGATATTTCCTTTTTCACCATAGCCCTCTAAGGGCTTAAAATATCAGTTTGCTAATTTCACAAGAACCGTCAGTGAGTGACTTCTTGAGGGGAACGCTGTAACTCTCTGAGATGAATTAACAGAACACAAAGCAGTTTCTCAGAAAACTTCTTTCCAGCTTTTAACGGAAGATATTTCCTTTAACACCATAGCCCTCCAGGGGCTTCCAAATATCTCTTTGCAAATTCCACAAGAACAGTCTTAGCGAACCTCAGAAAGCTTCTTTTCCGTTTGTAACTAAGGATATTTCCTTTTTCAGCATAGCCCTCTATGGGCTTCCAAATATCAATTTGCAAATTCCACAAGAACAGTCTTATCAAAAGGCTTCTTGAGGGGAAAGTTGTAACTCTGTGAGATGAATTAACAGAACACAAAGCAGTTTCTCAGAAAGCTTCTTTCCACTTTTTAACGGAAGATATTTCCTTTTTCACCATAGCCCTCTATGGGCCTCCAAATATCACTTTGCAAATTCCACAAGAACAGTCTTAGCGAAGGGCTTCTTGAGGGGAAAGCTGTAACTCTGTGAGATGAATTAACAGAACACAAAGCAGTTTCTCAGAAAGCTTCTTTTCAGTTTTTATCTTTGGATAATTCCTTTTCCACCATAGCCCTCAATGGGCTTACAAATATCACTTTGAAAATTCAACAAGAACAGTCTTAGCAAAAGGCTTCTTGAGATGAAAGCTGTAACCCTGTGAGATGAATTAACAGAACACAAAGCAGTTTCTCAGAAAGATTCTTTTCAGTTTTTATCATAGTATATTTCCTTTTTCTCCATTGCCCTCTATGGGCTTCCGAAGGTCACTTTGCAAATTCAACAAGAACAGTCTTAGGGAAAGGCTTCTTGAGGGTAAAGCTGTAACTCTGTGAGATGAATTAACAGAACACAAAGCAGTTTCTCAGAAAGATTCTTTTCAGTTTTTATCATAGGATATTTCCTTTTTCTCCATAGCCCTCTATGGGCTTCTAAACGTCACTTTGCAAATGTCACCAGAACACTCTTAGGGAAAGGCTTCTTGAGGGGAAAGCTGTAACTCTGTGAGATGAATTAACAGAACACAAAGCAGGTTCTCAGAAAGCTTCTTTCCAGTTTTTAACGGAAGCTATTTCTTTTTTCACCGTAGCCCTCTATGGGCTTCCAAATATCACTTTGCAAATTCCACAAGAACAGTCTTAGCGAAAGGCTTCTTGAGGGGAAAACTCTAACCCTGTGCCATGAATTAACAGAACACAAATCAGTTTCTCAGAAAGCTTCTTTTCAGTTTTTATCTTAGGATATTTCCTTTTTCACCATAGCCCGCTATGGGCTTCCAAATGTCACTTTGCAAATTCCACAAGAACAGTCTTAGCGAAAAGCTTCTTGAGGGGAAAGCTGTAACTCTGTGAGATGAATTAACAGAACACAAAGAGGTTTCTCAGAAAGCTTCCTTCCACTTTTTAACGGAAGATATTTCCTTTTTCACCATAACCCTCTATGGGCTTCCAAATATCACTTTGCAAATTCAACAAGAACAGTCTTAGGGAAAGGCTTCTTGAAGGGAAAGATGTAACTCTGTGAGATGAATTAACAGAACACAAAGCAGTTTCTCAGAAAGCTTCTTTCCAATTTTTAAGGAAAGGTATTTCCTTTTTCACCATAGCCCTCTATGGGCTTCCAAATATTACTTTCCGAATTTCACAAGAACAGTCTTAGTGAACGGCGTCTTGAGGGGAAAGCTGTAACTCTGTGAGATAAATTGACAGAACACAAAGCAGTTTCTCAGAGAGCTTCTTTTCAGTTTTTATCTTAGGATATCTCCTTTTTCACCATAGCCCTCTTTGGGCTTCCAAATATCGCATTGCAAATTCACAAGAACAGTCTTAGGGAAATTCTTCATGAGGGGAAAGCTGTAAGTCTCTGAGATGAATTAACAGAACACAAAGTAGTTTCTCAGAGATCTTCTTTCCAGATTTTAACGGAAGATACTTCCTTTTTCACCATAGCCGTCTATGGGCTTCCAAATATCACTTTTCAAATTCCACAAGATCCGCCTTAGCTAAAGGTTTCTTGAGGAGAAATTTGTAACACTGTGAGATGAATTAACAGAACACAAAGCAGTTTCTGAGAAAGCTTCTTTCCACTTTTTAACGGAAGATATTTCTTTTTTCACCATAGCCCTCTATGGGCTTCCAAATATCACTTTGCAAATTCCAAAAGAACAGTCTTAGCGAAAGGCTTCTTGAGGGTAATGCTGTAACTCTGTGAGATGAATTAACATAACACAAAGCAGTTTCTCAGAAAGCTTCTTTCCTGTTTTTAACGGAAGTTATTTCCTTTTTCACCGTAGCCGTCTATGGGCTTCCAAATATCACTTTCAAATTCCAGAAGAACAGTCTTAGCGAAAAGCTTCTTGAGGGGAAAGCTGTATCTCTGTGAGATGAATTAACAGAACACAATGCAGTTTCTTAGAAGGCTTCTTTTCAGTCTTTTTCTTAGGATAATTCCTTGTTCACCATAGCCCTCTATGGGTTTCCTAATATCACTTTGCAAATTCCACAAGAACAGCTTTAGAAAAAGGCTTCCTCAGGGGAAAGCTGTAAATCTGTGAGATGAATTAACAGAACACAAAGCAGTTTCTCAGAAAGCTTCTTTCCAGTTTTTAAAAGAAGATATTTCCTTTTTCATCATATCCTTCTATGGCTTTCCAAATATCACTTTGAAATTCCACAAGAACAATCTTAGCGAAAAGCTTCTTGAGGAGAAAGCTCTAACCCTGTGAGATGAACTAACAGAACACAAGGCAGTTTCTCAGAAAGCTTCTTTTCAGTTTTTATCATAGGATATTTCCTTTTTTACCCTAGCCCTCCATGGGCTTCCATATATCACTTTGCAAATTTCACCAGAACACTCTTAGGGAAAGGCTTCTTGAGGGGAAAGCTGTAACTCTGTGAGGTGAATTAACAGAACACAAAGTAGGTTCTCAGAAAGCTTCTTTCCATTTTTTAACGGAAGCTATTTCCTTTTTCACCGTAGCCCTCTATGGGCTTCCAAATATCACTTTGCAAATTCCACAAGAACAGTCTTAGCGAAAGGCTTCTTGAGGGGAAAGCTGTAACTCTGTGAGATGAATTAACCGAACACAAAGCAGTTTCTCAGAAAGCTTCCTTGCAGTTCTTAACTCTAGATATTTCCTTTTTCACCATAGCCCTCTAAGGGCTTAAAATATCAGTTTGCTAATTTCACAAGAACCGTCAGTGAGTGACTTCTTGAGGGGAACGCTGTAACTCTCTGAGATGAATTAACAGAACACAAAGCAGTTTCTCAGAAAACTTCTTTCCAGCTTTTAACGGAAGATATTTCCTTTAACACCATAGCGCTCCAGGGGCTTCCAAATATCTCTTTGCAAATTCCACAAGAACAGTCTTAGCGAACCTCAGAAAGCTTCTTTTCCGTTTGTAACTAAGGATATTTCCTTTTTCAGCATAGCCCTCTATGGGCTTCCAAATATCAATTTGCAAATTCCACAAGAACAGTCTTATCAAAAGGCTTCTTGAGGGGAAAGTTGTAACTCTGTGAGATGAATTAACAGAACACAAAGCAGTTTCTCAGAAAGCTTCTTTCCACTTTTTAACGGAAGATATTTCCTTTTTCACCATAGCCCTCTATGGGCCTCCAAATATCACTTTGCAAATTCCACAAGAACAGTCTTAGCGAAGGGCTTCTTGAGGGGAAAGCTGTAACTCTGTGAGATGAATTAACAGAACACAAAGCAGTTTCTCAGAAAGCTTCTTTTCAGTTTTTATCTTTGGATAATTCCTTTTCCACCATAGCCCTCAATGGGCTTACAAATATCACTTTGAAAATTCAACAAGAACAGTCTTAGCAAAAGGCTTCTTGAGATGAAAGCTGTAACCCTGTGAGATGAATTAACAGAACACAAAGCAGTTTCTCAGAAAGATTCTTTTCAGTTTTTATCATAGTATATTTCCTTTTTCTCCATTGCCCTCTATGGGCTTCCGAAGGTCACTTTGCAAATTCAACAAGAACAGTCTTAGGGAAAGGCTTCTTGAGGGTAAAGCTGTAACTCTGTGAGATGAATTAACAGAACACAAAGCAGTTTCTCAGAAAGATTCTTTTCAGTTTTTATCATAGGATATTTCCTTTTTCTCCATAGCCCTCTATGGGCTTCCAAACGTCACTTTGCAAATGTCACCAGAACACTCTTAGGGAAAGGCTTCTTGAGGGGAAAGCTGTAACTCTGTGAGATGAATTAACAGAACACAAAGCAGGTTCTCAGAAAGCTTCTTTCCAGTTTTTAACGGAAGCTATTTCTTTTTTCACCGTAGCCCTCTATGGGCTTCCAAATATCACTTTGCAAATTCCACAAGAACAGTCTTAGCGAAAGGCTTCTTGAGGGGAAAACTCTAACCCTGTGCCATGAATTAACAGAACACAAATCAGTTTCTCAGAAAGCTTCTTTTCAGTTTTTATCTTAGGATATTTCCTTTGTCACCATAGCCCGCTATGGGCTTCCAAATGTCACTTTGCAAATTCCACAAGAACAGTCTTAGCGAAAAGCTTCTT
This sequence comes from Chlorocebus sabaeus, assembly GCF_047675955.1. Taxonomy (NCBI): domain Eukaryota; kingdom Metazoa; phylum Chordata; class Mammalia; order Primates; family Cercopithecidae; genus Chlorocebus; species Chlorocebus sabaeus. Next base: position 214,711 of record NW_027327467.1, read on the forward strand.
GAGGGGAAAGCTGTAACTCTGTGAGATGAATTAACAGAACACAAAGAGGTTTCTCAGAAAGCTTCCTTCCACTTTTTAACGGAAGATATTTCCTTTTTCACCATAACCCTCTATGGGCTTCCAAATATCACTTTGCAAATTCAACAAGAACAGTCTTAGGGAAAGGCTTCTTGAAGGGAAAGATGTAACTCTGTGAGATGAATTAACAGAACACAAAGCAGTTTCTCAGAAAGCTTCTTTCCAATTTTTAAGGAAAGGTATTTCCTTTTTCACCATAGCCCTCTATGGGCTTCCAAATATTACTTTCCGAATTTCACAAGAACAGTCTTAGTGAACGGCGTCTTGAGGGGAAAGCTGTAACTCTGTGAGATAAATGGACAGAACACAAAGCAGTTTCTCAGAGAGCTTCTTTTCAGTTTTTATCTTAGGATATCTCCTTTTTCACCATAGCCCTCTTTGGGCTTCCAAATATCGCATTGCAAATTTCACAAGAACAGTCTTAGGGAAATTCTTCATGAGGGGAAAGCTGTAAGTCTCTGAGATGAATTAACAGAACACAAAGTAGTTTCTCAGAGATCTTCTTTCCAGATTTTAACGGAAGATACTTCCTTTTTCACCATAGCCGTCTATGGGCTTCCAAATATCACTTTTCAAATTCCACAAGATCCGCCTTAGCTAAAGGTTTCTTGAGGAGAAATTTGTAACACTGTGAGATGAATTAACAGAACACAAAGCAGTTTCTGAGAAAGCTTCTTTCCACTTTTTAACGGAAGATATTTCTTTTTTCACCATAGCCCTCTATGGGCTTCCAAATATCACTTTGCAAATTCCAAAAGAACAGTCTTAGCGAAAGGCTTCTTGAGGGTAATGCTGTAACTCTGTGAGATGAATTAACATAACACAAAGCAGTTTCTCAGAAAGCTTCTTTCCTGTTTTTAACGGAAGTTATTTCCTTTTTCACCGTAGCCGTCTATGGGCTTCCAAATATCACTTTCAAATTCCAGAAGAACAGTCTTAGCGAAAAGCTTCTTGAGGGGAAAGCTGTATCTCTGTGAGATGAATTAACAGAACACAATGCAGTTTCTTAGAAGGCTTCTTTTCAGTCTTTTTCTTAGGATAATTCCTTGTTCACCATAGCCCTCTATGGGTTTCCTAATATCACTTTGCAAATTCCACAAGAACAGCTTTAGAAAAAGGCTTCCTCAGGGGAAAGCTGTAAATCTGTGAGATGAATTAACAGAACACAAAGCAGTTTCTCAGAAAGCTTCTTTCCAGTTTTTAAAAGAAGATATTTCCTTTTTCATCATATCCTTCTATGGCTTTCCAAATATCACTTTGAAATTCCACAAGAACAATCTTAGCGAAAAGCTTCTTGAGGAGAAAGCTCTAACCCTGTGAGATGAACTAACAGAACACAAGGCAGTTTCTCAGAAAGCTTCTTTTCAGTTTTTATCATAGGATATTTCCTTTTTTACCCTAGCCCTCCATGGGCTTCCATATATCACTTTGCAAATTTCACCAGAACACTCTTAGGGAAAGGCTTCTTGAGGGGAAAGCTGTAACTCTGTGAGGTGAATTAACAGAACACAAAGTAGGTTCTCAGAAAGCTTCTTTCCATTTTTTAACGGAAGCTATTTCCTTTTTCACCGTAGCCCTCTATGGGCTTCCAAATATCACTTTGCAAATTCCACAAGAACAGTCTTAGCGAAAGGCTTCTTGAGGGGAAAGCTGTAACTCTGTGAGATGAATTAACCGAACACAAAGCAGTTTCTCAGAAAGCTTCCTTGCAGTTCTTAACTCTAGATATTTCCTTTTTCACCATAGCCCTCTAAGGGCTTAAAATATCAGTTTGCTAATTTCACAAGAACCGTCAGTGAGTGACTTCTTGAGGGGAACGCTGTAACTCTCTGAGATGAATTAACAGAACACAAAGCAGTTTCTCAGAAAACTTCTTTCCAGCTTTTAACGGAAGATATTTCCTTTAACACCATAGCGCTCCAGGGGCTTCCAAATATCTCTTTGCAAATTCCACAAGAACAGTCTTAGCGAACCTCAGAAAGCTTCTTTTCCGTTTGTAACTAAGGATATTTCCTTTTTCAGCATAGCCCTCTATGGGCTTCCAAATATCAATTTGCAAATTCCACAAGAACAGTCTTATCAAAAGGCTTCTTGAGGGGAAAGTTGTAACTCTGTGAGATGAATTAACAGAACACAAAGCAGTTTCTCAGAAAGCTTCTTTCCACTTTTTAACGGAAGATATTTCCTTTTTCACCATAGCCCTCTATGGGCCTCCAAATATCACTTTGCAAATTCCACAAGAACAGTCTTAGCGAAGGGCTTCTTGAGGGGAAAGCTGTAACTCTGTGAGATGAATTAACAGAACACAAAGCAGTTTCTCAGAAAGCTTCTTTTCAGTTTTTATCTTTGGATAATTCCTTTTCCACCATAGCCCTCAATGGGCTTACAAATATCACTTTGAAAATTCAACAAGAACAGTCTTAGCAAAAGGCTTCTTGAGATGAAAGCTGTAACCCTGTGAGATGAATTAACAGAACACAAAGCAGTTTCTCAGAAAGATTCTTTTCAGTTTTTATCATAGTATATTTCCTTTTTCTCCATTGCCCTCTATGGGCTTCCGAAGGTCACTTTGCAAATTCAACAAGAACAGTCTTAGGGAAAGGCTTCTTGAGGGTAAAGCTGTAACTCTGTGAGATGAATTAACAGAACACAAAGCAGTTTCTCAGAAAGATTCTTTTCAGTTTTTATCATAGGATATTTCCTTTTTCTCCATAGCCCTCTATGGGCTTCCAAACGTCACTTTGCAAATGTCACCAGAACACTCTTAGGGAAAGGCTTCTTGAGGGGAAAGCTGTAACTCTGTGAGATGAATTAACAGAACACAAAGCAGGTTCTCAGAAAGCTTCTTTCCAGTTTTTAACGGAAGCTATTTCTTTTTTCACCGTAGCCCTCTATGGGCTTCCAAATATCACTTTGCAAATTCCACAAGAACAGTCTTAGCGAAAGGCTTCTTGAGGGGAAAACTCTAACCCTGTGCCATGAATTAACAGAACACAAATCAGTTTCTCAGAAAGCTTCTTTTCAGTTTTTATCTTAGGATATTTCCTTTGTCACCATAGCCCGCTATGGGCTTCCAAATGTCACTTTGCAAATTCCACAAGAACAGTCTTAGCGAAAAGCTTCTTGAGGGGAAAGCTGTAACTCTGTGAGATGAATTAACAGAACACAAAGAGGTTTCTCAGAAAGCTTCCTTCCACTTTTTAACGGAAGATATTTCCTTTTTCACCATAACCCTCTATGGGCTTCCAAATATCACTTTGCAAATTCAACAAGAACAGTCTTAGGGAAAGGCTTCTTGAAGGGAAAGATGTAACTCTGTGAGATGAATTAACAGAACACAAAGCAGTTTCTCAGAAAGCTTCTTTCCAATTTTTAAGGAAAGGTATTTCCTTTTTCACCATAGCCCTCTATGGGCTTCCAAATATTACTTTCCGAATTTCACAAGAACAGTCTTAGTGAACGGCGTCTTGAGGGGAAAGCTGTAACTCTGTGAGATAAATGGACAGAACACAAAGCAGTTTCTCAGAGAGCTTCTTTTCAGTTTTTATCTTAGGATATCTCCTTTTTCACCATAGCCCTCTTTGGGCTTCCAAATATCGCATTGCAAATTTCACAAGAACAGTCTTAGGGAAATTCTTCATGAGGGGAAAGCTGTAAGTCTCTGAGATGAATTAACAGAACACAAAGTAGTTTCTCAGAGATCTTCTTTCCAGATTTTAACGGAAGATACTTCCTTTTTCACCATAGCCGTCTATGGGCTTCCAAATATCACTTTTCAAATTCCACAAGATCAGCCTTAGCTAAAGGTTTCTTGAGGAGAAATTTGTAACACTGTGAGATGAATTAACAGAACACAAAGCAGTTTCTGAGAAAGCTTCTTTCCACTTTTTAACGGAAGATATTTCTTTTTTCACCATAGCCCTCTATGGGCTTCCAAATATCACTTTGCAAATTCCAAAAGAACAGTCTTAGCGAAAGGCTTCTTGAGGGTAATGCTGTAACTCTGTGAGATGAATTAACATAACACAAAGCAGTTTCTCAGAAAGCTTCTTTCCTGTTTTTAACGGAAGTTATTTCCTTTTTCACCGTAGCCGTCTATGGGCTTCCAAATATCACTTTCAAATTCCAGAAGAACAGTCTTAGCGAAAAGCTTCTTGAGGGGAAAGCTGTATCTCTGTGAGATGAATTAACAGAACACAATGCAGTTTCTTAGAAGGCTTCTTTTCAGTCTTTTTCTTAGGATAATTCCTTGTTCACCATAGCCCTCTATGGGTTTCCTAATATCACTTTGCAAATTCCACAAGAACAGCTTTAGAAAAAGGCTTCCTGAGGGGAAAGCTGTAAATCTGTGAGATGAATTAACAGAACACAAAGCAGTTTCTCAGAAAGCTTCTTTCCAGTTTTTAAAAGAAGATATTTCCTTTTTCATCATATCCTTCTATGGCTTTCCAAATATCACTTTGAAATTCCACAAGAACAATCTTAGCGAAAAGCTTCTTGAGGAGAAAGCTCTAACCCTGTGAGATGAACTAACAGAACACAAGGCAGTTTCTCAGAAAGCTTCTTTTCAGTTTTTATCATAGGATATTTCCTTTTTTACCCTAGCCCTCCATGGGCTTCCATATATCACTTTGCAAATTTCACCAGAACACTCTTAGGGAAAGGCTTCTTGAGGGGAAAGCTGTAACTCTGTGAGGTGAATTAACAGAACACAAAGTAGGTTCTCAGAAAGCTTCTTTCCATTTTTTAACGGAAGCTATTTCCTTTTTCACCGTAGCCCTCTATGGGCTTCCAAATATCACTTTGCAAATTCCACAAGAACAGTCTTAGCGAAAGGCTTCTTGAGGGGAAAGCTGTAACTCTGTGAGATGAATTAACCGAACACAAAGCAGTTTCTCAGAAAGCTTCCTTGCAGTTCTTAACTCTAGATATTTCCTTTTTCACCATAGCCCTCTAAGGGCTTAAAATATCAGTTTGCTAATTTCACAAGAACCGTCAGTGAGTGACTTCTTGAGGGGAACGCTGTAACTCTCTGAGATGAATTAACAGAACACAAAGCAGTTTCTCAGAAAACTTCTTTCCAGCTTTTAACGGAAGATATTTCCTTTAACACCATAGCGCTCCAGGGGCTTCCAAATATCTCTTTGCAAATTCCACAAGAACAGTCTTAGCGAACCTCAGAAAGCTTCTTTTCCGTTTGTAACTAAGGATATTTCCTTTTTCAGCATAGCCCTCTATGGGCTTCCAAATATCAATTTGCAAATTCCACAAGAACAGTCTTATCAAAAGGCTTCTTGAGGGGAAAGTTGTAACTCTGTGAGATGAATTAACAGAACACAAAGCAGTTTCTCAGAAAGCTTCTTTCCACTTTTTAATGGAAGATATTTCCTTTTTCACCATAGCCCTCTATGGGCCTCCAAATATCACTTTGCAAATTCCACAAGAACAGTCTTAGCGAAGGGCTTCTTGAGGGGAAAGCTGTAGCTCTGTGAGATGAATTAACAGAACACAAAGCAGTTTCTCAGAAAGCTTCTTTTCAGTTTTTATCTTTGGATAATTCCTTTTCCACCATAGCCCTCAATGGGCTTACAAATATCACTTTGAAAATTCAACAAGAACAGTCTTAGCAAAAGGCTTCTTGAGATGAAAGCTGTAACCCTGTGAGATGAATTAACAGAACACAAAGCAGTTTCTCAGAAAGATTCTTTTCAGTTTTTATCATAGTATATTTCCTTTTTCTCCATTGCCCTCTATGGGCTTCCAAAGGTCACTTTGCAAATTCAACAAGAACAGTCTTAGGGAAAGGCTTCTTGAGGGTAAAGCTGTAACTCTGTGAGATGAATTAACAGAACACAAAGCAGTTTCTCAGAAAGATTCTTTTCAGTTTTTATCATAGGATATTTCCTTTTTCTCCATAGCCCTCTATGGGCTTCCAAACGTCACTTTGCAAATGTCACCAGAACACTCTTAGGGAAAGGCTTCTTGAGGGGAAAACTGTAACTCTGTGAGATGAATTAACAGAACACAAAGCAGGTTCTCAGAAAGCTTCTTTCCAGTTTTTAACGGAAGCTATTTCTTTTTTCACCGTAGCCCTCTATGGGCTTCCAAATATCACTTTGCAAATTCCACAAGAACAGTCTTAGCGAAAGGCTTCTTGAGGGGAAAACTCTAACCCTGTGCCATGAATTAACAGAACACAAATCAGTTTCTCAGAAAGCTTCTTTTCAGTTTTTATCTTAGGATATTTCCTTTGTCACCATAGCCCGCTATGGGCTTCCAAATGTCACTTTGCAAATTCCACAAGAACAGTCTTAGCGAAAAGCTTCTTGAGGGGAAAGCTGTAACTCTGTGAGATGAATTAACAGAACACAAAGAGGTTTCTCAGAAAGCTTCCTTCCACTTTTTAACGGAAGATATTTCCTTTTTCACCATAACCCTCTATGGGCTTCCAAATATCACTTTGCAAATTCAACAAGAACAGTCTTAGGGAAAGGCTTCTTGAAGGGAAAGATGTAACTCTGTGAGATGAATTAACAGAACACAAAGCAGTTTCTCAGAAAGCTTCTTTCCAATTTTTAAGGAAAGGTATTTCCTTTTTCACCATAGCCCTCTATGGGCTTCCAAATATTACTTTCCGAATTTCACAAGAACAGTCTTAGTGAACGGCGTCTTGAGGGGAAAGCTGTAACTCTGTGAGATAAATGGACAGAACACAAAGCAGTTTCTCAGAGAGCTTCTTTTCAGTTTTTATCTTAGGATATCTCCTTTTTCACCATAGCCCTCTTTGGGCTTCCAAATATCGCATTGCAAATTTCACAAGAACAGTCTTAGGGAAATTCTTCATGAGGGGAAAGCTGTAAGTCTCTGAGATGAATTAACAGAACACAAAGTAGTTTCTCAGAGATCTTCTTTCCAGATTTTAACGGAAGATACTTCCTTTTTCACCATAGCCGTCTATGGGCTTCCAAATATCACTTTTCAAATTCCACAAGATCAGCCTTAGCTAAAGGTTTCTTGAGGAGAAATTTGTAACACTGTGAGATGAATTAACAGAACACAAAGCAGTTTCTGAGAAAGCTTCTTTCCACTTTTTAACGGAAGATATTTCTTTTTTCACCATAGCCCTCTATGGGCTTCCAAATATCACTTTGCAAATTCCAAAAGAACAGTCTTAGCGAAAGGCTTCTTGAGGGTAATGCTGTAACTCTGTGAGATGAATTAACATAACACAAAGCAGTTTCTCAGAAAGCTTCTTTCCTGTTTTTAACGGAAGTTATTTCCTTTTTCACCGTAGCCGTCTATGGGCTTCCAAATATCACTTTCAAATTCCAGAAGAACAGTCTTAGCGAAAAGCTTCTTGAGGGGAAAGCTGTATCTCTGTGAGATGAATTAACAGAACACAATGCAGTTTCTTAGAAGGCTTCTTTTCAGTCTTTTTCTTAGGATAATTCCTTGTTCACCATAGCCCTCTATGGGTTTCCTAATATCACTTTGCAAATTCCACAAGAACAGCTTTAGAAAAAGGCTTCCTGAGGGGAAAGCTGTAAATCTGTGAGATGAATTAACAGAACACAAAGCAGTTTCTCAGAAAGCTTCTTTCCAGTTTTTAAAAGAAGATATTTCCTTTTTCATCATATCCTTCTATGGCTTTCCAAATATCACTTTGAAATTCCACAAGAACAATCTTAGCGAAAAGCTTCTTGAGGAGAAAGCTCTAACCCTGTGAGATGAACTAACAGAACACAAGGCAGTTTCTCAGAAAGCTTCTTTTCAGTTTTTATCATAGGATATTTCCTTTTTTACCCTAGCCCTCCATGGGCTTCCATATATCACTTTGCAAATTTCACCAGAACACTCTTAGGGAAAGGCTTCTTGAGGGGAAAGCTGTAACTCTGTGAGGTGAATTAACAGAACACAAAGTAGGTTCTCAGAAAGCTTCTTTCCATTTTTTAACGGAAGCTATTTCCTTTTTCACCGTAGCCCTCTATGGGCTTCCAAATATCACTTTGCAAATTCCACAAGAACAGTCTTAGCGAAAGGCTTCTTGAGGGGAAAGCTGTAACTCTGTGAGATGAATTAACCGAACACAAAGCAGTTTCTCAGAAAGCTTCCTTGCAGTTCTTAACTCTAGATATTTCCTTTTTCACCATAGCCCTCTAAGGGCTTAAAATATCAGTTTGCTAATTTCACAAGAACCGTCAGTGAGTGACTTCTTGAGGGGAACGCTGTAACTCTCTGAGATGAATTAACAGAACACAAAGCAGTTTCTCAGAAAACTTCTTTCCAGCTTTTAACGGAAGATACTTCCTTTAACACCATAGCCCTCCAGGGGCTTCCAAATATCTCTTTGCAAATTCCACAAGAACAGTCTTAGCGAACCTCAGAAAGCTTCTTTTCCGTTTGTAACTAAGGATATTTCCTTTTTCAGCATAGCCCTCTATGGGCTTCCAAATATCAATTTGCAAATTCCACAAGAACAGTCTTATCAAAAGGCTTCTTGAGGGGAAAGTTGTAACTCTGTGAGATGAATTAACAGAACACAAAGCAGTTTCTCAGAAAGCTTCTTTCCACTTTTTAACGGAAGATATTTCCTTTTTCACCATAGCCCTCTATGGGCCTCCAAATATCACTTTGCAAATTCCACAAGAACAGTCTTAGCGAAGGGCTTCTTGAGGGGAAAGCTGTAACTCTGTGAGATGAATTAACAGAACACAAAGCAGTTTCTCAGAAAGCTTCTTTTCAGTTTTTATCTTTGGATAATTCCTTTTCCACCATAGCCCTCAATGGGCTTACAAATATCACTTTGAAAATTCAACAAGAACAGTCTTAGCAAAAGGCTTCTTGAGATGAAAGCTGTAACCCTGTGAGATGAATTAACAGAACACAAAGCAGTTTCTCAGAAAGATTCTTTTCAGTTTTTATCATAGTATATTTCCTTTTTCTCCATTGCCCTCTATGGGCTTCCGAAGGTCACTTTGCAAATTCAACAAGAACAGTCTTAGGGAAAGGCTTCTTGAGGGTAAAGCTGTAACTCTGTGAGATGAATTAACAGAACACAAAGCAGTTTCTCAGAAAGATTCTTTTCAGTTTTTATCATAGGATATTTCCTTTTTCTCCATAGCCCTCTATGGGCTTCCAAACGTCACTTTGCAAATGTCACCAGAACACTCTTAGGGAAAGGCTTCTTGAGGGGAAAGCTGTAACTCTGTGAGATGAATTAACAGAACACAAAGCAGGTTCTCAGAAAGCTTCTTTCCAGTTTTTAACGGAAGCTATTTCTTTTTTCACCGTAGCCCTCTATGGGCTTCCAAATATCACTTTGCAAATTCCACAAGAACAGTCTTAGCGAAAGGCTTCTTGAGGGGAAAACTCTAACCCTGTGCCATGAATTAACAGAACACAAATCAGTTTCTCAGAAAGCTTCTTTTCAGTTTTTATCTTAGGATATTTCCTTTGTCACCATAGCCCGCTATGGGCTTCCAAATGTCACTTTGCAAATTCCACAAGAACAGTCTTAGCGAAAAGCTTCTTGAGGGGAAAGCTGTAACTCTGTGAGATGAATTAACAGAACACAAAGAGGTTTCTCAGAAAGCTTCCTTCCACTTTTTAACGGAAGATATTTCCTTTTTCACCATAACCCTCTATGGGCTTCCAAATATCACTTTGCAAATTCAACAAGAACAGTCTTAGGGAAAGGCTTCTTGAAGGGAAAGATGTAACTCTGTGAGATGAATTAACAGAACACAAAGCAGTTTCTCAGAAAGCTTCTTTCCAATTTTTAAGGAAAGGTATTTCCTTTTTCACCATAGCCCTCTATGGGCTTCCAAATATTACTTTCCGAATTTCACAAGAACAGTCTTAGTGAACGGCGTCTTGAGGGGAAAGCTGTAACTCTGTGAGATAAATTGACAGAACACAAAGCAGTTTCTCAGAGAGCTTCTTTTCAGTTTTTATCTTAGGATATCTCCTTTTTCACCATAGCCCTCTTTGGGCTTCCAAATATCGCATTGCAAATTTCACAAGAACAGTCTTAGGGAAATTCTTCATGAGGGGAAAGCTGTAAGTCTCTGAGATGAATTAACAGAACACAAAGTAGTTTCTCAGAGATCTTCTTTCCAGATTTTAACGGAAGATACTTCCTTTTTCACCATAGCCGTCTATGGGCTTCCAAATATCACTTTTCAAATTCCACAAGATCAGCCTTAGCTAAAGGTTTCTTGAGGAGAAATTTGTAACACTGTGAGATGAATTAACAGAACACAAAGCAGTTTCTGAGAAAGCTTCTTTCCACTTTTTAACGGAAGATATTTCTTTTTTCACCATAGCCCTCTATGGGCTTCCAAATATCACTTTGCAAATTCCAAAAGAACAGTCTTAGCGAAAGGCTTCTTGAGGGTAATGCTGTAACTCTGTGAGATGAATTAACATAACACAAAGCAGTTTCTGAGAAAGCTTCTTTCCTGTTTTTAACGGAAGTTATTTCCTTTTTCACCGTAGCCGTCTATGGGCTTCCAAATATCACTTTCAAATTCCAGAAGAACAGTCTTAGCGAAAAGCTTCTTGAGGGGAAAGCTGTATCTCTGTGAGATGAATTAACAGAACACAATGCAGTTTCTTAGAAGGCTTCTTTTCAGTCTTTTCCTTAGGATAATTCCTTGTTCACCATAGCCCTCTATGGGTTTCCTAATATCACTTTGCAAATTCCACAAGAACAGCTTTAGAAAAAGGCTTCCTGAGGGGAAAGCTGTAAATCTGTGAGATGAATTAACAGAACACAAAGCAGTTTCTCAGAAAGCTTCTTTCCAGTTTTTAAAAGAAGATATTTCCTTTTTCATCATATCCTTCTATGGCTTTCCAAATATCACTTTGAAATTCCACAAGAACAATCTTAGCGAAAAGCTTCTTGAGGAGAAAGCTCTAACCCTGTGAGATGAACTAACAGAACACAAGGCAGTTTCTCAGAAAGCTTCTTTTCAGTTTTTATCATAGGATATTTCCTTTTTTACCCTAGCCCTCCATGGGCTTCCATATATCACTTTGCAAATTTCACCAGAACACTCTTAGGGAAAGGCTTCTTGAGGGGAAAGCTGTAACTCTGTGAGGTGAATTAACAGAACACAAAGTAGGTTCTCAGAAAGCTTCTTTCCATTTTTTAACGGAAGCTATTTCCTTTTTCACCGTAGCCCTCTATGGGCTTCCAAATATCACTTTGCAAATTCCACAAGAACAGTCTTAGCGAAAGGCTTCTTGAGGGGAAAGCTGTAACTCTGTGAGATGAATTAACCGAACACAAAGCAGTTTCTCAGAAAGCTTCCTTGCAGTTCTTAACTCTAGATATTTCCTTTTTCACCATAGCCCTCTAAGGGCTTAAAATATCAGTTTGCTAATTTCACAAGAACCGTCAGTGAGTGACTTCTTGAGGGGAACGCTGTAACTCTCTGAGATGAATTAACAGAACACAAAGCAGTTTCTCAGAAAACTTCTTTCCAGCTTTTAACGGAAGATATTTCCTTTAACACCATAGCCCTCCAGGGGCTTCCAAATATCTCTTTGCAAATTCCACAAGAACAGTCTTAGCGAACCTCAGAAAGCTTCTTTTCCGTTTGTAACTAAGGATATTTCCTTTTTCAGCATAGCCCTCTATGGGCTTCCAAATATCAATTTGCAAATTCCACAAGAACAGTCTTATCAAAAGGCTTCTTGAGGGGAAAGTTGTAACTCTGTGAGATGAATTAACAGAACACAAAGCAGTTTCTCAGAAAGCTTCTTTCCACTTTTTAACGGAAGATATTTCCTTTTTCACCATAGCCCTCTATGGGCCTCCAAATATCACTTTGCAAATTCCACAAGAACAGTCTTAGCGAAGGGCTTCTTGAGGGGAAAGCTGTAACTCTGTGAGATGAATTAACAGAACACAAAGCAGTTTCTCAGAAAGCTTCTTTTCAGTTTTTATCTTTGGATAATTCCTTTTCCACCATAGCCCTCAATGGGCTTACAAATATCACTTTGAAAATTCAACAAGAACAGTCTTAGCAAAAGGCTTCTTGAGATGAAAGCTGTAACCCTGTGAGATGAATTAACAGAACACAAAGCAGTTTCTCAGAAAGATTCTTTTCAGTTTTTATCATAGTATATTTCCTTTTTCTCCATTGCCCTCTATGGGCTTCCAAAGGTCACTTTGCAAATTCAACAAGAACAGTCTTAGGGAAAGGCTTCTTGAGGGTAAAGCTGTAACTCTGTGAGATGAATTAACAGAACACAAAGCAGTTTCTCAGAAAGATTCTTTTCAGTTTTTATCATAGGATATTTCCTTTTTCTCCATACCCCTCTATGGGCTTCCAAACGTCACTTTGCAAATGTCACCAGAACACTCTTAGGGAAAGGCTTCTTGAGGGGAAAGCTGTAACTCTGTGAGATGAATTAACAGAACACAAAGCAGGTTCTCAGAAAGCTTCTTTCCAGTTTTTAACGGAAGCTATTTCTTTTTTCACCGTAGCCCTCTATGGGCTTCCAAATATCACTTTGCAAATTCCACAAGAACAGTCTTAGCGAAAGGCTTCTTGAGGGGAAAACTCTAACCCTGTGCCATGAATTAACAGAACACAAATCAGTTTCTCAGAAAGCTTCTTTTCAGTTTTTATCTTAGGATATTTCCTTTGTCACCATAGCCCGCTATGGGCTTCCAAATGTCACTTTGCAAATTCCACAAGAACAGTCTTAGCGAAAAGCTTCTTGAGGGGAAAGCTGTAACTCTGTGAGATGAATTAACAGAACACAAAGAGGTTTCTCAGAAAGCTTCCTTCCACTTTTTAACGGAAGATATTTCCTTTTTCACCATAACCCTCTATGGGCTTCCAAATATCACTTTGCAAATTCAACAAGAACAGTCTTAGGGAAAGGCTTCTTGAAGGGAAAGATGTAACTCTGTGAGATGAATTAACAGAACACAAAGCAGTTTCTCAGAAAGCTTCTTTCCAATTTTTAAGGAAAGGTATTTCCTTTTTCACCATAGCCCTCTATGGGCTTCCAAATATTACTTTCCGAATTTCACAAGAACAGTCTTAGTGAACGGCGTCTTGAGGGGAAAGCTGTAACTCTGTGAGATAAATGGACAGAACACAAAGCAGTTTCTCAGAGAGCTTCTTTTCAGTTTTTATCTTAGGATATCTCCTTTTTCACCATAGCCCTCTTTGGGCTTCCAAATATCGCATTGCAAATTTCACAAGAACAGTCTTAGGGAAATTCTTCATGAGGGGAAAGCTGTAAGTCTCTGAGATGAATTAACAGAACACAAAGTAGTTTCTCAGAGATCTTCTTTCCAGATTTTAACGGAAGATACTTCCTTTTTCACCATAGCCGTCTATGGGCTTCCAAATATCACTTTTCAAATTCCACAAGATCAGCCTTAGCTAAAGGTTTCTTGAGGAGAAATTTGTAACACTGTGAGATGAATTAACAGAACACAAAGCAGTTTCTGGGAAAGCTTCTTTCCACTTTTTAACGGAAGATATTTCTTTTTTCACCATAGCCCTCTATGGGCTTCCAAATATCACTTTGCAAATTCCAAAAGAACAGTCTTAGCGAAAGGCTTCTTGAGGGTAATGCTGTAACTCTGTGAGATGAATTAACATAACACAAAGCAGTTTCTCAGAAAGCTTCTTTCCTGTTTTTAACGGAAGTTATTTCCTTTTTCACCGTAGCCGTCGATGGGCTTACAAATATCACTTTCAAATTCCAGAAGAACAGTCCTAGCGAAAAGCTTCTTGAGGGGAAAGCTGTATCTCTGTGAGATGAATTAACAGAACACAATGCAGTTTCTTAGAAGGCTTCTTTTCAGTCTTTTTCTTAGGATAATTCCTTGTTCACCATAGCCCTCTATGGGTTTCCTAATATCACTTTGCAAATTCCACAAGAACAGCTTTAGAAAAAGGCTTCCTGAGGGGAAAGCTGTAAATCTGTGAGATGAATTAACAGAACACAAAGCAGTTTCTCAGAAAGCTTCTTTCCAGTTTTTAAAAGAAGATATTTCCTTTTTCATCATATCCTTCTATGGCTTTCCAAATATCACTTTGAAATTCCACAAGAACAATCTTAGCGAAAAGCTTCTTGAGGAGAAAGCTCTAACCCTGTGAGATGAACTAACAGAACACAAGGCAGTTTCTCAGAAAGCTTCTTTTCAGTTTTTATCATAGGATATTTCCTTTTTTACCCTAGCCCTCCATGGGCTTCCATATATCACTTTGCAAATTTCACCAGAACACTCTTAGGGAAAGGCTTCTTGAGGGGAAAGCTGTAACTCTGTGAGGTGAATTAACAGAACACAAAGTAGGTTCTCAGAAAGCTTCTTTCCATTTTTTAACGGAAGCTATTTCCTTTTTCACCGTAGCCCTCTATGGGCTTCCAAATATCACTTTGCAAATTCCACAAGAACAGTCTTAGCGAAAGGCTTCTTGAGGGGAAAGCTGTAACTCTGTGAGATGAATTAACCGAACACAAAGCAGTTTCTCAGAAAGCTTCCTTGCAGTTCTTAACTCTAGATATTTCCTTTTTCACCATAGCCCTCTAAGGGCTTAAAATATCAGTTTGCTAATTTCACAAGAACCGTCAGTGAGTGACTTCTTGAGGGGAACGCTGTAACTCTCTGAGATGAATTAACAGAACACAAAGCAGTTTCTCAGAAAACTTCTTTCCAGCTTTTAACGGAAGATACTTCCTTTAACACCATAGCCCTCCAGGGGCTTCCAAATATCTCTTTGCAAATTCCACAAGAACAGTCTTAGCGAACCTCAGAAAGCTTCTTTTCCGTTTGTAACTAAGGATATTTCCTTTTTCAGCATAGCCCTCTATGGGCTTCCAAATATCAATTTGCAAATTCCACAAGAACAGTCTTATCAAAAGGCTTCTTGAGGGGAAAGTTGTAACTCTGTGAGATGAATTAACAGAACACAAAGCAGTTTCTCAGAAAGCTTCTTTCCACTTTTTAACGGAAGATATTTCCTTTTTCACCATAGCCCTCTATGGGCCTCCAAATATCACTTTGCAAATTCCACAAGAACAGTCTTAGCGAAGGGCTTCTTGAGGGGAAAGCTGTAACTCTGTGAGATGAATTAACAGAACACAAAGCAGTTTCTCAGAAAGCTTCTTTTCAGTTTTTATCTTTGGATAATTCCTTTTCCACCATAGCCCTCAATGGGCTTACAAATATCACTTTGAAAATTCAACAAGAACTGTCTTAGCAAAAGGCTTCTTGAGATGAAAGCTGTAACCCTGTGAGATGAATTAACAGAACACAAAGCAGTTTCTCAGAAAGATTCTTTTCAGTTTTTATCATAGTATATTTCCTTTTTCTCCATTGCCCTCTATGGGCTTCCAAAGGTCACTTTGCAAATTCAACAAGAACAGTCTTAGGGAAAGGCTTCTTGAGGGTAATGCTGTAACTCTGTGAGATGAATTAACAGAACACAAAGCAGTTTCTCAGAAAGATTCTTTTCAGTTTTTATCATAGGATATTTCCTTTTTCTCCATAGCCCTCTATGGGCTTCCAAACGTCACTTTGCAAATGTCACCAGAACACTCTTAGGGAAAGGCTTCTTGAGGGGAAAGCTGTAACTCTGTGAGATGAATTAACAGAACACAAAGCAGGTTCTCAGAAAGCTTCTTTCCAGTTTTTAACGGAAGCTATTTCTTTTTTCACCGTAGCCCTCTATGGGCTTCCAAATATCACTTTGCAAATTCCACAAGAACAGTCTTAGCGAAAGGCTTCTTGAGGGGAAAACTCTAACCCTGTGCCATGAATTAACAGAACACAAATCAGTTTCTCAGAAAGCTTCTTTTCAGTTTTTATCTTAGGATATTTCCTTTGTCACCATAGCCCGCTATGGGCTTCCAAATGTCACTTTGCAAATTCCACAAGAACAGTCTTAGCGAAAAGCTTCTTGAGGGGAAAGCTGTAACTCTGTGAGATGAATTAACAGAACACAAAGAGGTTTCTCAGAAAGCTTCCTTCCACTTTTTAACGGAAGATATTTCCTTTTTCACCATAACCCTCTATGGGCTTCCAAATATCACTTTGCAAATTCAACAAGAACAGTCTTAGGGAAAGGCTTCTTGAAGGGAAAGATGTAACTCTGTGAGATGAATTAACAGAACACAAAGCAGTTTCTCAGAAAGCTTCTTTCCAATTTTTAAGGAAAGGTATTTCCTTTTTCACCATAGCCCTCTATGGGCTTCCAAATATTACTTTCCGAATTTCACAAGAACAGTCTTAGTGAACGGCGTCTTGAGGGGAAAGCTGTAACTCTGTGAGATAAATGGACAGAACACAAAGCAGTTTCTCAGAGAGCTTCTTTTCAGTTTTTATCTTAGGATATCTCCTTTTTCACCATAGCCCTCTTTGGGCTTCCAAATATCGCATTGCAAATTTCACAAGAACAGTCTTAGGGAAATTCTTCATGAGGGGAAAGCTGTAAGTCTCTGAGATGAATTAACAGAACACAAAGTAGTTTCTCAGAGATCTTCTTTCCAGATTTTAACGGAAGATACTTCCTTTTTCACCATAGCCGTCTATGGGCTTCCAAATATCACTTTTCAAATTCCACAAGATCAGCCTTAGCTAAAGGTTTCTTGAGGAGAAATTTGTAACACTGTGAGATGAATTAACAGAACACAAAGCAGTTTCTGAGAAAGCTTCTTTCCACTTTTTAACGGAAGATATTTCTTTTTTCACCATAGCCCTCTATGGGCTTCCAAATATCACTTTGCAAATTCCAAAAGAACAGTCTTAGCGAAAGGCTTCTTGAGGGTAATGCTGTAACTCTGTGAGATGAATTAACATAACACAAAGCAGTTTCTCAGAAAGCTTCTTTCCTGTTTTTAACGGAAGTTATTTCCTTTTTCACCGTAGCCGTCTATGGGCTTCCAAATATCACTTTCAAATTCCAGAAGAACAGTCTTAGCGAAAAGCTTCTTGAGGGGAAAGCTGTATCTCTGTGAGACGAATTAACAGAACACAAAGCAGTTTCTTAGAAGGCTTCTTTTCAGTCTTTTTCTTAGGATAATTCCTTGTTCACCATAGCCCTCTATGGGTTTCCTAATATCACTTTGCAAATTCCACAAGAACAGCTTTAGAAAAAGGCTTCCTGAGGGGAAAGCTGTAAATCTGTGAGATGAATTAACAGAACACAAAGCAGTTTCTCAGAAAGCTTCTTTCCAGTTTTTAAAAGAAGATATTTCCTTTTTCATCATATCCTTCTATGGCTTTCCAAATATCACTTTGAAATTCCACAAGAACAATCTTAGCGAAAACCTTCTTGAGGAGAAAGCTCTAACCCTGTGAGATGAACTAACAGAACACAAGGCAGTTTCTCAGAAAGCTTCTTTTCAGTTTTTATCATAGGATATTTCCTTTTTTACCCTAGCCCTCCATGGGCTTCCATATATCACTTTGCAAATTTCACCAGAACACTCTTAGGGAAAGGCTTCTTGAGGGGAAAGCTGTAACTCTGTGAGGTGAATTAACAGAACACAAAGTAGGTTCTCAGAAAGCTTCTTTCCATTTTTTAACGGAAGCTATTTCCTTTTTCACCGTAGCCCTCTATGGGCTTCCAAATATCACTTTGCAAATTCCACAAGAACAGTCTTAGCGAAAGGCTTCTTGAGGGGAAAGCTGTAACTCTGTGAGATGAATTAACCGAACACAAAGCAGTTTCTCAGAAAGCTTCCTTGCAGTTCTTAACTCTAGATATTTCCTTTTTCACCATAGCCCTCTAAGGGCTTAAAATATCAGTTTGCTAATTTCACAAGAACCGTCAGTGAGTGACTTCTTGAGGGGAACGCTGTAACTCTCTGAGATGAATTAACAGAACACAAAGCAGTTTCTCAGAAAACTTCTTTCCAGCTTTTAACGGAAGATATTTCCTTTAACACCATAGCCCTCCAGGGGCTTCCAAATATCTCTTTGCAAATTCCACAAGAACAGTCTTAGCGAACCTCAGAAAGCTTCTTTTCCGTTTGTAACTAAGGATATTTCCTTTTTCAGCATAGCCCTCTATGGGCTTCCAAATATCAATTTGCAAATTCCACAAGAACAGTCTTATCAAAAGGCTTCTTGAGGGGAAAGTTGTAACTCTGTGAGATGAATTAACAGAACACAAAGCAGTTTCTCAGAAAGCTTCTTTCCACTTTTTAACGGAAGATATTTCCTTTTTCACCATAGCCCTCTATGGGCCTCCAAATATCACTTTGCAAATTCCACAAGAACAGTCTTAGCGAAGGGCTTCTTGAGGGGAAAGCTGTAACTCTGTGAGATGAATTAACAGAACACAAAGCAGTTTCTCAGAAAGCTTCTTTTCAGTTTTTATCTTTGGATAATTCCTTTTCCACCATAGCCCTCAATGGGCTTACAAATATCACTTTGAAAATTCAACAAGAACAGTCTTAGCAAAAGGCTTCTTGAGATGAAAGCTGTAACCCTGTGAGATGAATTAACAGAACACAAAGCAGTTTCTCAGAAAGATTCTTTTCAGTTTTTATCATAGTATATTTCCTTTTTCTCCATTGCCCTCTATGGGCTTCCAAAGGTCACTTTGCAAATTCAACAAGAACAGTGTTAGGGAAAGGCTTCTTGAGGGTAAAGCTGTAACTCTGTGAGATGAATTAACAGAACACAAAGCAGTTTCTCAGAAAGATTCTTTTCAGTTTTTATCATAGGATATTTCCTTTTTCTCCATAGCCCTCTATGGGCTTCCAAAAGTCACTTTGCAAATGTCACCAGAACACTCTTAGGGAAAGGCTTCTTGAGGGGAAAGCTGTAACTCTGTGAGATGAATTAACAGAACACAAAGCAGGTTCTCAGAAAGCTTCTTTCCAGTTTTTAACGGAAGCTATTTCTTTTTTCACCGTAGCCCTCTATGGGCTTCCAAATATCACTTTGCAAATTCCACAAGAACAGTCTTAGCGAAAGGCTTCTTGAGGGGAAAACTCTAACCCTGTGCCATGAATTAACAGACCACAAATCAGTTTCTCAGAAAGCTTCTTTTCAGTTTTTATCTTAGGATATTTCCTTTGTCACCATAGCCCGCTATGGGCTTCCAAATGTCACTTTGCAAATTCCACAAGAACAGTCTTAGCGAAAAGCTTCTTGAGGGGAAAGCTGTAACTCTGTGAGATGAATTAACAGAACACAAAGAGGTTTCTCAGAAAGCTTCCTTCCACTTTTTAACGGAAGATATTTCCTTTTTCACCATAACCCTCTATGGGCTTCCAAATATCACTTTGCAAATTCAACAAGAACAGTCTTAGGGAAAGGCTTCTTGAAGGGAAAGATGTAACTCTGTGAGATGAATTAACAGAACACAAAGCAGTTTCTCAGAAAGCTTCTTTCCAATTTTTAAGGAAAGGTATTTCCTTTTTCACCATAGCCCTCTATGGGCTTCCAAATATTACTTTCCGAATTTCACAAGAACAGTCTTAGTGAACGGCGTCTTGAGGGGAAAGCTGTAACTCTGTGAGATAAATGGACAGAACACAAAGCAGTTTCTCAGAGAGCTTCTTTTCAGTTTTTATCTTAGGATATCTCCTTTTTCACCATAGCCCTCTTTGGGCTTCCAAATATCGCATTGCAAATTTCACAAGAACAGTCTTAGGGAAATTCTTCATGAGGGGAAAGCTGTAAGTCTCTGAGATGAATTAACAGAACACAAAGTAGTTTCTCAGAGATCTTCTTTCCAGATTTTAACGGAAGATACTTCCTTTTTCACCATAGCCGTCTATGGGCTTCCAAATATCACTTTTCAAATTCCACAAGATCAGCCTTAGCTAAAGGTTTCTTGAGGAGAAATTTGTAACACTGTGAGATGAATTAACAGAACACAAAGCAGTTTCTGAGAAAGCTTCTTTCCACTTTTTAACGGAAGATATTTCTTTTTTCACCATAGCCCTCTATGGGCTTCCAAATATCACTTTGCAAATTCCAAAAGAACAGTCTTAGCGAAAGGCTTCTTGAGGGTAATGCTGTAACTCTGTGAGATGAATTAACATAACACAAAGCAGTTTCTCAGAAAGCTTCTTTCCTGTTTTTAACGGAAGTTATTTCCTTTTTCACCGTAGCCGTCTATGGGCTTACAAATATCACTTTCAAATTCCAGAAGAACAGTCCTAGCGAAAAGCTTCTTGAGGGGAAAGCTGTATCTCTGTGAGATGAATTAACAGAACACAATGCAGTTTCTTAGAAGGCTTCTTTTCAGTCTTTTTCTTAGGATAATTCCTTGTTCACCATAGCCCTCTATGGGTTTCCTAATATCACTTTGCAAATTCCACAAGAACAGCTTTAGAAAAAGGCTTCCTGAGGGGAAAGCTGTAAATCTGTGAGATGAATTAACAGAACACAAAGCAGTTTCTCAGAAAGCTTCTTTCCAGTTTTTAAAAGAAGATATTTCCTTTTTCATCATATCCTTCTATGGCTTTCCAAATATCACTTTGAAATTCCACAAGAACAATCTTAGCGAAAAGCTTCTTGAGGAGAAAGCTCTAACCCTGTGAGATGAACTAACAGAACACAAGGCAGTTTCTCAGAAAGCTTCTTTTCAGTTTTTATCATAGGATATTTCCTTTTTTACCCTAGCCCTCCATGGGCTTCCATATATCACTTTGCAAATTTCACCAGAACACTCTTAGGGAAAGGCTTCTTGAGGGGAAAGCTGTAACTCTGTGAGGTGAATTAACAGAACACAAAGTAGGTTCTCAGAAAGCTTCTTTCCATTTTTTAACGGAAGCTATTTCCTTTTTCACCGTAGCCCTCTATGGGCTTCCAAATATCACTTTGCAAATTCCACAAGAACAGTCTTAGCGAAAGGCTTCTTGAGGGGAAAGCTGTAACTCTGTGAGATGAATTAACCGAACACAAAGCAGTTTCTCAGAAAGCTTCCTTGCAGTTCTTAACTCTAGATATTTCCTTTTTCACCATAGCCCTCTAAGGGCTTAAAATATCAGTTTGCTAATTTCACAAGAACCGTCAGTGAGTGACTTCTTGAGGGGAACGCTGTAACTCTCTGAGATGAATTAACAGAACACAAAGCAGTTTCTCAGAAAACTTCTTTCCAGCTTTTAACGGAAGATACTTCCTTTAACACCATAGCCCTCCAGGGGCTTCCAAATATCTCTTTGCAAATTCCACAAGAACAGTCTTAGCGAACCTCAGAAAGCTTCTTTTCCGTTTGTAACTAAGGATATTTCCTTTTTCAGCATAGCCCTCTATGGGCTTCCAAATATCAATTTGCAAATTCCACAAGAACAGTCTTATCAAAAGGCTTCTTGAGGGGAAAGTTGTAACTCTGTGAGATGAATTAACAGAACACAAAGCAGTTTCTCAGAAAGCTTCTTTCCACTTTTTAACGGAAGATATTTCCTTTTTCACCATAGCCCTCTATGGGCCTCCAAATATCACTTTGCAAATTCCACAAGAACAGTCTTAGCGAAGGGCTTCTTGAGGGGAAAGCTGTAACTCTGTGAGATGAATTAACAGAACACAAAGCAGTTTCTCAGAAAGCTTCTTTTCAGTTTTTATCTTTGGATAATTCCTTTTCCACCATAGCCCTCAATGGGCTTACAAATATCACTTTGAAAATTCAACAAGAACAGTCTTAGCAAAAGGCTTCTTGAGATGAAAGCTGTAACCCTGTGAGATGAATTAACAGAACACAAAGCAGTTTCTCAGAAAGATTCTTTTCAGTTTTTATCATAGTATATTTCCTTTTTCTCCATTGCCCTCTATGGGCTTCCAAAGGTCACTTTGCAAATTCAACAAGAACAGTCTTAGGGAAAGGCTTCTTGAGGGTAATGCTGTAACTCTGTGAGATGAATTAACAGAACACAAAGCAGTTTCTCAGAAAGATTCTTTTCAGTTTTTATCATAGGATATTTCCTTTTTCTCCATACCCCTCTATGGGCTTCCAAACGTCACTTTGCAAATGTCACCAGAACACTCTTAGGGAAAGGCTTCTTGAGGGGAAAGCTGTAACTCTGTGAGATGAATTAACAGAACACAAAGCAGGTTCTCAGAAAGCTTCTTTCCAGTTTTTAACGGAAGCTATTTCTTTTTTCACCGTAGCCCTCTATGGGCTTCCAAATATCACTTTGCAAATTCCACAAGAACAGTCTTAGCGAAAGGCTTCTTGAGGGGAAAACTCTAACCCTGTGCCATGAATTAACAGAACACAAATCAGTTTCTCAGAAAGCTTCTTTTCAGTTTTTATCTTAGGATATTTCCTTTGTCACCATAGCCCGCTATGGGCTTCCAAATGTCACTTTGCAAATTCCACAAGAACAGTCTTAGCGAAAAGCTTCTTGAGGGGAAAGCTGTAACTCTGTGAGATGAATTAACAGAACACAAAGAGGTTTCTCAGAAAGCTTCCTTCCACTTTTTAACGGAAGATATTTCCTTTTTCACCATAACCCTCTATGGGCTTCCAAATATCACTTTGCAAATTCAACAAGAACAGTCTTAGGGAAAGGCTTCTTGAAGGGAAAGATGTAACTCTGTGAGATGAATTAACAGAACACAAAGCAGTTTCTCAGAAAGCTTCTTTCCAATTTTTAAGGAAAGGTATTTCCTTTTTCACCATAGCCCTCTATGGGCTTCCAAATATTACTTTCCGAATTTCACAAGAACAGTCTTAGTGAACGGCGTCTTGAGGGGAAAGCTGTAACTCTGTGAGATAAATGGACAGAACACAAAGCAGTTTCTCAGAGAGCTTCTTTTCAGTTTTTATCTTAGGATATCTCCTTTTTCACCATAGCCCTCTTTGGGCTTCCAAATATCGCATTGCAAATTTCACAAGAACAGTCTTAGGGAAATTCTTCATGAGGGGAAAGCTGTAAGTCTCTGAGATGAATTAACAGAACACAAAGTAGTTTCTCAGAGATCTTCTTTCCAGATTTTAACGGAAGATACTTCCTTTTTCACCATAGCCGTCTATGGGCTTCCAAATATCACTTTTCAAATTCCACAAGATCAGCCTTAGCTAAAGGTTTCTTGAGGAGAAATTTGTAACACTGTGAGATGAATTAACAGAACACAAAGCAGTTTCTGAGAAAGCTTCTTTCCACTTTTTAACGGAAGATATTTCTTTTTTCACCATAGCCCTCTATGGGCTTCCAAATATCACTTTGCAAATTCCAAAAGAACAGTCTTAGCGAAAGGCTTCTTGAGGGTAATGCTGTAACTCTGTGAGATGAATTAACATAACACAAAGCAGTTTCTCAGAAAGCTTCTTTCCTGTTTTTAACGGAAGTTATTTCCTTTTTCACCGTAGCCGTCTATGGGCTTCCAAATATCACTTTCAAATTCCAGAAGAACAGTCTTAGCGAAAAGCTTCTTGAGGGGAAAGCTGTATCTCTGTGAGACGAATTAACAGAACACAAAGCAGTTTCTTAGAAGGCTTCTTTTCAGTCTTTTTCTTAGGATAATTCCTTGTTCACCATAGCCCTCTATGGGTTTCCTAATATCACTTTGCAAATTCCACAAGAACAGCTTTAGAAAAAGGCTTCCTGAGGGGAAAGCTGTAAATCTGTGAGATGAATTAACAGAACACAAAGCAGTTTCTCAGAAAGCTTCTTTCCAGTTTTTAAAAGAAGATATTTCCTTTTTCATCATATCCTTCTATGGCTTTCCAAATATCACTTTGAAATTCCACAAGAACAATCTTAGCGAAAAGCTTCTTGAGGAGAAAGCTCTAACCCTGTGAGATGAACTAACAGAACACAAGGCAGTTTCTCAGAAAGCTTCTTTTCAGTTTTTATCATAGGATATTTCCTTTTTTACCCTAGCCCTCCATGGGCTTCCATATATCACTTTGCAAATTTCACCAGAACACTCTTAGGGAAAGGCTTCTTGAGGGGAAAGCTGTAACTCTGTGAGGTGAATTAACAGAACACAAAGTAGGTTCTCAGAAAGCTTCTTTCCATTTTTTAACGGAAGCTATTTCCTTTTTCACCGTAGCCCTCTATGGGCTTCCAAATATCACTTTGCAAATTCCACAAGAACAGTCTTAGCGAAAGGCTTCTTGAGGGGAAAGCTGTAACTCTGTGAGATGAATTAACCGAACACAAAGCAGTTTCTCAGAAAGCTTCCTTGCAGTTCTTAACTCTAGATATTTCCTTTTTCACCATAGCCCTCTAAGGGCTTAAAATATCAGTTTGCTAATTTCACAAGAACCGTCAGTGAGTGACTTCTTGAGGGGAACGCTGTAACTCTCTGAGATGAATTAACAGAACACAAAGCAGTTTCTCAGAAAACTTCTTTCCAGCTTTTAACGGAAGATATTTCCTTTAACACCATAGCCCTCCAGGGGCTTCCAAATATCTCTTTGCAAATTCCACAAGAACAGTCTTAGCGAACCTCAGAAAGCTTCTTTTCCGTTTGTAACTAAGGATATTTCCTTTTTCAGCATAGCCCTCTATGGGCTTCCAAATATCAATTTGCAAATTCCACAAGAACAGTCTTATCAAAAGGCTTCTTGAGGGGAAAGTTGTAACTCTGTGAGATGAATTAACAGAACACAAAGCAGTTTCTCAGAAAGCTTCTTTCCACTTTTTAACGGAAGATATTTCCTTTTTCACCATAGCCCTCTATGGGCCTCCAAATATCACTTTGCAAATTCCACAAGAACAGTCTTAGCGAAGGGCTTCTTGAGGGGAAAGCTGTAACTCTGTGAGATGAATTAACAGAACACAAAGCAGTTTCTCAGAAAGCTTCTTTTCAGTTTTTATCTTTGGATAATTCCTTTTCCACCATAGCCCTCAATGGGCTTACAAATATCACTTTGAAAATTCAACAAGAACAGTCTTAGCAAAAGGCTTCTTGAGATGAAAGCTGTAACCCTGTGAGATGAATTAACAGAACACAAAGCAGTTTCTCAGAAAGATTCTTTTCAGTTTTTATCATAGTATATTTCCTTTTTCTCCATTGCCCTCTATGGGCTTCCAAAGGTCACTTTGCAAATTCAACAAGAACAGTCTTAGGGAAAGGCTTCTTGAGGGTAAAGCTGTAACTCTGTGAGATGAATTAACAGAACACAAAGCAGTTTCTCAGAAAGATTCTTTTCAGTTTTTATCATAGGATATTTCCTTTTTCTCCATACCCCTCTATGGGCTTCCAAAAGTCACTTTGCAAATGTCACCAGAACACTCTTAGGGAAAGGCTTCTTGAGGGGAAAGCTGTAACTCTGTGAGATGAATTAACAGAACACAAAGCAGGTTCTCAGAAAGCTTCTTTCCAGTTTTTAACGGAAGCTATTTCTTTTTTCACCGTAGCCCTCTATGGGCTTCCAAATATCACTTTGCAAATTCCACAAGAACAGTCTTAGCGAAAGGCTTCTTGAGGGGAAAACTCTAACCCTGTGCCGTGAATTAACAGACCACAAATCAGTTTCTCAGAAAGCTTCTTTTCAGTTTTTATCTTAGGATATTTCCTTTGTCACCATAGCCCGCTATGGGCTTCCAAATGTCACTTTGCAAATTCCACAAGAACAGTCTTAGCGAAAAGCTTCTTGAGGGGAAAGCTGTAACTCTGTGAGATGAATTAACAGAACACAAAGAGGTTTCTCAGAAAGCTTCCTTCCACTTTTTAACGGAAGATATTTCCTTTTTCACCATAACCCTCTATGGGTTCCAAATATCACTTTGCAAATTCAACAAGAACAGTCTTAGGGAAAGGCTTCTTGAAGGGAAAGATGTAACTCTGTGAGATGAATTAACAGAACACAAAGCAGTTTCTCAGAAAGCTTCTTTCCAATTTTTAAGGAAAGGTATTTCCTTTTTCACCATAGCCCTCTATGGGCTTCCAAATATTACTTTCCGAATTTCACAAGAACAGTCTTAGTGAACGGCGTCTTGAGGGGAAAGCTGTAACTCTGTGAGATAAATGGACAGAACACAAAGCAGTTTCTCAGAGAGCTTCTTTTCAGTTTTTATCTTAGGATATCTCCTTTTTCACCATAGCCCTCTTTGGGCTTCCAAATATCGCATTGCAAATTTCACAAGAACAGTCTTAGGGAAATTCTTCATGAGGGGAAAGCTGTAAGTCTCTGAGATGAATTAACAGAACACAAAGTAGTTTCTCAGAGATCTTCTTTCCAGATTTTAACGGAAGATACTTCCTTTTTCACCATAGCCGTCTATGGGCTTCCAAATATCACTTTTCAAATTCCACAAGATCAGCCTTAGCTAAAGGTTTCTTGAGGAGAAATTTGTAACACTGTGAGATGAATTAACAGAACACAAAGCAGTTTCTGAGAAAGCTTCTTTCCACTTTTTAACGGAAGATATTTCTTTTTTCACCATAGCCCTCTATGGGCTTCCAAATATCACTTTGCAAATTCCAAAAGAACAGTCTTAGCGAAAGGCTTCTTGAGGGTAATGCTGTAACTCTGTGAGATGAATTAACATAACACAAAGCAGTTTCTCAGAAAGCTTCTTTCCTGTTTTTAACGGAAGTTATTTCCTTTTTCACCGTAGCCGTCTATGGGCTTCCAAATATCACTTTCAAATTCCAGAAGAACAGTCTTAGCGAAAAGCTTCTTGAGGGGAAAGCTGTATCTCTGTGAGACGAATTAACAGAACACAAAGCAGTTTCTTAGAAGGCTTCTTTTCAGTCTTTTTCTTAGGATAATTCCTTGTTCACCATAGCCCTCTATGGGTTTCCTAATATCACTTTGCAAATTCCACAAGAACAGCTTTAGAAAAAGGCTTCCTGAGGGGAAAGCTGTAAATCTGTGAGATGAATTAACAGAACACAAAGCAGTTTCTCAGAAAGCTTCTTTCCAGTTTTTAAAAGAAGATATTTCCTTTTTCATCATATCCTTCTATGGCTTTCCAAATATCACTTTGAAATTCCACAAGAACAATCTTAGCGAAAAGCTTCTTGAGGAGAAAGCTCTAACCCTGTGAGATGAACTAACAGAACACAAGGCAGTTTCTCAGAAAGCTTCTTTTCAGTTTTTATCATAGGATATTTCCTTTTTTACCCTAGCCCTCCATGGGCTTCCATATATCACTTTGCAAATTTCACCAGAACACTCTTAGGGAAAGGCTTCTTGAGGGGAAAGCTGTAACTCTGTGAGGTGAATTAACAGAACACAAAGTAGGTTCTCAGAAAGCTTCTTTCCATTTTTTAACGGAAGCTATTTCCTTTTTCACCGTAGCCCTCTATGGGCTTCCAAATATCACTTTGCAAATTCCACAAGAACAGTCTTAGCGAAAGGCTTCTTGAGGGGAAAGCTGTAACTCTGTGAGATGAATTAACCGAACACAAAGCAGTTTCTCAGAAAGCTTCCTTGCAGTTCTTAACTCTAGATATTTCCTTTTTCACCATAGCCCTCTAAGGGCTTAAAATATCAGTTTGCTAATTTCACAAGAACCGTCAGTGAGTGACTTCTTGAGGGGAACGCTGTAACTCTCTGAGATGAATTAACAGAACACAAAGCAGTTTCTCAGAAAACTTCTTTCCAGCTTTTAACGGAAGATACTTCCTTTAACACCATAGCCCTCCAGGGGCTTCCAAATATCTCTTTGCAAATTCCACAAGAACAGTCTTAGCGAACCTCAGAAAGCTTCTTTTCCGTTTGTAACTAAGGATATTTCCTTTTTCAGCATAGCCCTCTATGGGCTTCCAAATATCAATTTGCAAATTCCACAAGAACAGTCTTATCAAAAGGCTTCCTGAGGGGAAAGTTGTAACTCTGTGAGATGAATTAACAGAACACAAAGCAGTTTCTCAGAAAGCTTCTTTCCACTTTTTAACGGAAGATATTTCCTTTTTCACCATAGCCCTCTATGGGCCTCCAAATATCACTTTGCAAATTCCACAAGAACAGTCTTAGCGAAGGGCTTCTTGAGGGGAAAGCTGTAACTCTGTGAGATGAATTAACAGAACACAAAGCAGTTTCTCAGAAAGCTTCTTTTCAGTTTTTATATTTGGATAATTCCTTTTCCACCATAGCCCTCAATGGGCTTACAAATATCACTTTGAAAATTCAACAAGAACAGTCTTAGCAAAAGGATTCTTGAGATGAAAGCTGTAACCCTGTGAGATGAATTAACAGAACACAAAGCAGTTTCTCAGAAAGATTCTTTTCAGTTTTTATCATAGTATATTTCCTTTTTCTCCATTGCCCTCTATGGGCTTCCAAAGGTCACTTTGCAAATTCAACAAGAACAGTCTTAGGGAAAGGCTTCTTGAGGGTAAAGCTGTAACTCTGTGAGATGAATTAACAGAACACAAAGCAGTTTCTCAGAAAGATTCTTTTCAGTTTTTATCATAGGATATTTCCTTTTTCTCCATAGCCCTCTATGGGCTTCCAAAAGTCACTTTGCAAATGTCACCAGAACACTCTTAGGGAAAGGCTTCTTGAGGGGAAAGCTGTAACTCTGTGAGATGAATTAACAGAACACAAAGCAGGTTCTCAGAAAGCTTCTTTCCAGTTTTTAACGGAAGCTATTTCTTTTTTCACCGTAGCCCTCTATGGGCTTCCAAATATCACTTTGCAAATTCCACAAGAACAGTCTTAGCGAAAGGCTTCTTGAGGGGAAAACTCTAACCCTGTGCCATGAATTAACAGAGCACAAATCAGTTTCTCAGAAAGCTTCTTTTCAGTTTTTATCTTAGGATATTTCCTTTGTCACCATAGCCCGCTATGGGCTTCCAAATGTCACTTTGCAAATTCCACAAGAACAGTCTTAGCGGAAAGCTTCTTGAGGGGAAAGCTGTAACTCTGTGAGATGAATTAACAGAACACAAAGAGGTTTCTCAGAAAGCTTCCTTCCACTTTTTAACGGAAGATATTTCCTTTTTCACCATAACCCTCTATGGGCTTCCAAATATCACTTTGCAAATTCAACAAGAACAGTCTTAGGGAAAGGCTTCTTGAAGGGAAAGATGTAACTCTGTGAGATGAATTAACAGAACACAAAGCAGTTTCTCAGAAAGCTTCTTTCCAATTTTTAAGGAAAGGTATTTCCTTTTTCACCATAGCCCTCTATGGGCTTCCAAATATTACTTTCCGAATTTCACAAGAACAGTCTTAGTGAACGGCGTCTTGAGGGGAAAGCTGTAACTCTGTGAGATAAATGGACAGAACACAAAGCAGTTTCTCAGAGAGCTTCTTTTCAGTTTTTATCTTAGGATATCTCCTTTTTCACCATAGCCCTCTTTGGGCTTCCAAATATCGCATTGCAAATTTCACAAGAACAGTCTTAGGGAAATTCTTCATGAGGGGAAAGCTGTAAGTCTCTGAGATGAATTAACAGAACACAAAGTAGTTTCTCAGAGATCTTCTTTCCAGATTTTAACGGAAGATACTTCCTTTTTCACCATAGCCGTCTATGGGCTTCCAAATATCACTTTTCAAATTCCACAAGATCAGCCTTAGCTAAAGGTTTCTTGAGGAGAAATTTGTAACACTGTGAGATGAATTAACAGAACACAAAGCAGTTTCTGAGAAAGCTTCTTTCCACTTTTTAACGGAAGATATTTCTTTTTTCACCATAGCCCTCTATGGGCTTCCAAATATCACTTTGCAAATTCCAAAAGAACAGTCTTAGCGAAAGGCTTCTTGAGGGTAATGCTGTAACTCTGTGAGATGAATTAACATAACACAAAGCAGTTTCTCAGAAAGCTTCTTTCCTGTTTTTAACGGAAGTTATTTCCTTTTTCACCGTAGCCGTCTATGGGCTTCCAAATATCACTTTCAAATTCCAGAAGAACAGTCTTAGCGAAAAGCTTCTTGAGGGGAAAGCTGTATCTCTGTGAGACGAATTAAGAGAACACAATGCAGTTTCTTAGAAGGCTTCTTTTCAGTCTTTTTCTTAGGATAATTCCTTGTTCACCATAGCCCTCTATGGGTTTCCTAATATCACTTTGCAAATTCCACAAGAACAGCTTTAGAAAAAGGCTTCCTGAGGGGAAAGCTGTAAATCTGTGAGATGAATTAACAGAACACAAAGCAGTTTCTCAGAAAGCTTCTTTCCAGTTTTTAAAAGAAGATATTTCCTTTTTCATCATATCCTTCTATGGCTTTCCAAATATCACTTTGAAATTCCACAAGAACAATCTTAGCGAAAAGCTTCTTGAGGAGAAAGCTCTAACCCTGTGAGATTAACTAACAGAACACAAGGCAGTTTCTCAGAAAGCTTCTTTTCAGTTTTTATCATAGGATATTTCCTTTTTTACCCTAGCCCTCCATGGGCTTCCATATATCACTTTGCAAATTTCACCAGAACACTCTTAGGGAAAGGCTTCTTGAGGGGAAAGCTGTAACTCTGTGAGGTGAATTAACAGAACACAAAGTAGGTTCTCAGAAAGCTTCTTTCCATTTTTTAACGGAAGCTATTTCCTTTTTCACCGTAGCCCTCTATGGGCTTCCAAATATCACTTTGCAAATTCCACAAGAACAGTCTTAGCGAAAGGCTTCTTGAGGGGAAAGCTGTAACTCTGTGAGATGAATTAACCGAACACAAAGCAGTTTCTCAGAAAGCTTCCTTGCAGTTCTTAACTCTAGATATTTCCTTTTTCACCATAGCCCTCTAAGGGCTTAAAATATCAGTTTGCTAATTTCACAAGAACCGTCAGTGAGTGACTTCTTGAGGGGAACGCTGTAACTCTCTGAGATGAATTAACAGAACACAAAGCAGTTTCTCAGAAAACTTCTTTCCAGCTTTTAACGGAAGATATTTCCTTTAACACCATAGCCCTCCAGGGGCTTCCAAATATCTCTTTGCAAATTCCACAAGAACAGTCTTAGCGAACCTCAGAAAGCTTCTTTTCCGTTTGTAACTAAGGATATTTCCTTTTTCAGCATAGCCCTCTATGGGCTTCCAAATATCAATTTGCAAATTCCACAAGAACAGTCTTATCAAAAGGCTTCTTGAGGGGAAAGTTGTAACTCTGTGAGATGAATTAACAGAACACAAAGCAGTTTCTCAGAAAGCTTCTTTCCACTTTTTAACGGAAGATATTTCCTTTTTCACCATAGCCCTCTATGGGCCTCCAAATATCACTTTGCAAATTCCACAAGAACAGTCTTAGCGAAGGGCTTCTTGAGGGGAAAGCTGTAACTCTGTGAGATGAATTAACAGAACACAAAGCAGTTTCTCAGAAAGCTTCTTTTCAGTTTTTATCTTTGGATAATTCCTTTTCCACCATAGCCCTCAATGGGCTTACAAATATCACTTTGAAAATTCAACAAGAACAGTCTTAGCAAAAGGCTTCTTGAGATGAAAGCTGTAACCCTGTGAGATGAATTAACAGAACACAAAGCAGTTTCTCAGAAAGATTCTTTTCAGTTTTTATCATAGTATATTTCCTTTTTCTCCATTGCCCTCTATGGGCTTCCGAAGGTCACTTTGCAAATTCAACAAGAACAGTCTTAGGGAAAGGCTTCTTGAGGGCAAAGCTGTAACTCTGTGAGATGAATTAACAGAACACAAAGCAGTTTCTCAGAAAGATTCTTTTCAGTTTTTATCATAGGATATTTCCTTTTTCTCCATAGCCCTCTATGGGCTTCCAAACGTCACTTTGCAAATGTCACCAGAACACTCTTAGGGAAAGGCTTCTTGAGGGGAAAGCTGTAACTCTGTGAGATGAATTAACAGAACACAAAGCAGGTTCTCAGAAAGCTTCTTTCCAGTTTTTAACGGAAGCTATTTCTTTTTTCACCGTAGCCCTCTATGGGCTTCCAAATATCACTTTGCAAATTCCACAAGAACAGTCTTAGCGAAAGGCTTCTTGAGGGGAAAACTCTAACCCTGTGCCATGAATTAACAGACCACAAATCAGTTTCTCAGAAAGCTTCTTTTCAGTTTTTATCTTAGGATATTTCCTTTGTCACCATAGCCCGCTATGGGCTTCCAAATGTCACTTTGCAAATTCCACAAGAACAGTCTTAGCGAAAAGCTTCTTGAGGGGAAAGCTGTAACTCTGTGAGATGAATTAACAGAACACAAAGAGGTTTCTCAGAAAGCTTCCTTCCACTTTTTAACGGAAGATATTTCCTTTTTCACCATAACCCTCTATGGGCTTCCAAATATCACTTTGCAAATTCAACAAGAACAGTCTTAGGGAAAGGCTTCTTGAAGGGAAAGATGTAACTCTGTGAGATGAATTAACAGAACACAAAGCAGTTTCTCAGAAAGCTTCTTTCCAATTTTTAAGGAAAGGTATTTCCTTTTTCACCATAGCCCTCTATGGGCTTCCAAATATTACTTTCCGAATTTCACAAGAACAGTCTTAGTGAACGGCGTCTTGAGGGGAAAGCTGTAACTCTGTGAGATAAATGGACAGAACACAAAGCAGTTTCTCAGAGAGCTTCTTTTCAGTTTTTATCTTAGGATATCTCCTTTTTCACCATAGCCCTCTTTGGGCTTCCAAATATCGCATTGCAAATTTCACAAGAACAGTCTTAGGGAAATTCTTCATGAGGGGAAAGCTGTAAGTCTCTGAGATGAATTAACAGAACACAAAGTAGTTTCTCAGAGATCTTCTTTCCAGATTTTAACGGAAGATACTTCCTTTTTCACCATAGCCGTCTATGGGCTTCCAAATATCACTTTTCAAATTCCACAAGATCAGCCTTAGCTAAAGGTTTCTTGAGGAGAAATTTGTAACACTGTGAGATGAATTAACAGAACACAAAGCAGTTTCTGAGAAAGCTTCTTTCCACTTTTTAACGGAAGATATTTCTTTTTTCACCATAGCCCTCTATGGGCTTCCAAATATCACTTTGCAAATTCCAAAAGAACAGTCTTAGCGAAAGGCTTCTTGAGGGTAATGCTGTAACTCTGTGAGATGAATTAACATAACACAAAGCAGTTTCTCAGAAAGCTTCTTTCCTGTTTTTAACGGAAGTTATTTCCTTTTTCACCGTAGCCGTCTATGGGCTTCCAAATATCACTTTCAAATTCCAGAAGAACAGTCTTAGCGAAAAGCTTCTTGAGGGGAAAGCTGTATCTCTGTGAGACGAATTAACAGAACACAAAGCAGTTTCTTAGAAGGCTTCTTTTCAGTCTTTTTCTTAGGATAATTCCTTGTTCACCATAGCCCTCTATGGGTTTCCTAATATCACTTTGCAAATTCCACAAGAACAGCTTTAGAAAAAGGCTTCCTGAGGGGAAAGCTGTAAATCTGTGAGATGAATTAACAGAACACAAAGCAGTTTCTCAGAAAGCTTCTTTCCAGTTTTTAAAAGAAGATATTTCCTTTTTCATCATATCCTTCTATGGCTTTCCAAATATCACTTTGAAATTCCACAAGAACAATCTTAGCGAAAACCTTCTTGAGGAGAAAGCTCTAACCCTGTGAGATGAACTAACAGAACACAAGGCAGTTTCTCAGAAAGCTTCTTTTCAGTTTTTATCATAGGATATTTCCTTT
The DNA here is from genome assembly GCF_047675955.1 of Chlorocebus sabaeus. Taxonomy (NCBI): domain Eukaryota; kingdom Metazoa; phylum Chordata; class Mammalia; order Primates; family Cercopithecidae; genus Chlorocebus; species Chlorocebus sabaeus. Next base: position 248,210 of record NW_027327467.1, read on the forward strand.
TTTACCCTAGCCCTCCATGGGCTTCCATATATCACTTTGCAAATTTCACCAGAACACTCTTAGGGAAAGGCTTCTTGAGGGGAAAGCTGTAACTCTGTGAGGTGAATTAACAGAACACAAAGTAGGTTCTCAGAAAGCTTCTTTCCATTTTTTAACGGAAGCTATTTCCTTTTTCACCGTAGCCCTCTATGGGCTTCCAAATATCACTTTGCAAATTCCACAAGAACAGTCTTAGCGAAAGGCTTCTTGAGGGGAAAGCTGTAACTCTGTGAGATGAATTAACCGAACACAAAGCAGTTTCTCAGAAAGCTTCCTTGCAGTTCTTAACTCTAGATATTTCCTTTTTCACCATAGCCCTCTAAGGGCTTAAAATATCAGTTTGCTAATTTCACAAGAACCGTCAGTGAGTGACTTCTTGAGGGGAACGCTGTAACTCTCTGAGATGAATTAACAGAACACAAAGCAGTTTCTCAGAAAACTTCTTTCCAGCTTTTAACGGAAGATATTTCCTTTAACACCATAGCCCTCCAGGGGCTTCCAAATATCTCTTTGCAAATTCCACAAGAACAGTCTTAGCGAACCTCAGAAAGCTTCTTTTCCGTTTGTAACTAAGGATATTTCCTTTTTCAGCATAGCCCTCTATGGGCTTCCAAATATCAATTTGCAAATTCCACAAGAACAGTCTTATCAAAAGGCTTCTTGAGGGGAAAGTTGTAACTCTGTGAGATGAATTAACAGAACACAAAGCAGTTTCTCAGAAAGCTTCTTTCCACTTTTTAACGGAAGATATTTCCTTTTTCACCATAGCCCTCTATGGGCCTCCAAATATCACTTTGCAAATTCCACAAGAACAGTCTTAGCGAAGGGCTTCTTGAGGGGAAAGCTGTAACTCTGTGAGATGAATTAACAGAACACAAAGCAGTTTCTCAGAAAGCTTCTTTTCAGTTTTTATCTTTGGATAATTCCTTTTCCACCATAGCCCTCAATGGGCTTACAAATATCACTTTGAAAATTCAACAAGAACAGTCTTAGCAAAAGGCTTCTTGAGATGAAAGCTGTAACCCTGTGAGATGAATTAACAGAACACAAAGCAGTTTCTCAGAAAGATTCTTTTCAGTTTTTATCATAGTATATTTCCTTTTTCTCCATTGCCCTCTATGGGCTTCCAAAGGTCACTTGCAAATTCAACAAGAACAGTCTTAGGGAAAGGCTTCTTGAGGGTAAAGCTGTAACTCTGTGAGATGAATTAACAGAACACAAAGCAGTTTCTCAGAAAGATTCTTTTCAGTTTTTATCATAGGATATTTCCTTTTTCTCCATAGCCCTCTATGGGCTTCCAAACGTCACTTTGCAAATGTCACCAGAACACTCTTAGGGAAAGGCTTCTTGAGGGGAAAGCTGTAACTCTGTGAGATGAATTAACAGAACACAAAGCAGGTTCTCAGAAAGCTTCTTTCCAGTTTTTAACGGAAGCTATTTCTTTTTTCACCGTAGCCCTCTATGGGCTTCCAAATATCACTTTGCAAATTCCACAAGAACAGTCTTAGCGAAAGGCTTCTTGAGGGGAAAACTCTAACCCTGTGCCATGAATTAACAGACCACAAATCAGTTTCTCAGAAAGCTTCTTTTCAGTTTTTATCTTAGGATATTTCCTTTGTCACCATAGCCCGCTATGGGCTTCCAAATGTCACTTTGCAAATTCCACAAGAACAGTCTTAGCGAAAAGCTTCTTGAGGGGAAAGCTGTAACTCTGTGAGATGAATTAACAGAACACAAAGAGGTTTCTCAGAAAGCTTCCTTCCACTTTTTAACGGAAGATATTTCCTTTTTCACCATAACCCTCTATGGGCTTCCAAATATCACTTTGCAAATTCAACAAGAACAGTCTTAGGGAAAGGCTTCTTGAAGGGAAAGATGTAACTCTGTGAGATGAATTAACAGAACACAAAGCAGTTTCTCAGAAAGCTTCTTTCCAATTTTTAAGGAAAGGTATTTCCTTTTTCACCATAGCCCTCTATGGGCTTCCAAATATTACTTTCCGAATTTCACAAGAACAGTCTTAGTGAACGGCGTCTTGAGGGGAAAGCTGTAACTCTGTGAGATAAATGGACAGAACACAAAGCAGTTTCTCAGAGAGCTTCTTTTCAGTTTTTATCTTAGGATATCTCCTTTTTCACCATAGCCCTCTTTGGGCTTCCAAATATCGCATTGCAAATTTCACAAGAACAGTCTTAGGGAAATTCTTCATGAGGGGAAAGCTGTAAGTCTCTGAGATGAATTAACAGAACACAAAGTAGTTTCTCAGAGATCTTCTTTCCAGATTTTAACGGAAGATACTTCCTTTTTCACCATGGCCGTCTATGGGCTTCCAAATATCACTTTTCAAATTCCACAAGATCAGCCTTAGCTAAAGGTTTCTTGAGGAGAAATTTGTAACACTGTGAGATGAATTAACAGAACACAAAGCAGTTTCTGAGAAAGCTTCTTTCCACTTTTTAACGGAAGATATTTCTTTTTTCACCATAGCCCTCTATGGGCTTCCAAATATCACTTTGCAAATTCCAAAAGAACAGTCTTAGCGAAAGGCTTCTTGAGGGTAATGCTGTAACTCTGTGAGATGAATTAACATAACACAAAGCAGTTTCTCAGAAAGCTTCTTTCCTGTTTTTAACGGAAGTTATTTCCTTTTTCACCGTAGCCGTCTATGGGCTTCCAAATATCACTTTCAAATTCCAGAAGAACAGTCTTAGCGAAAAGCTTCTTGAGGGGAAAGCTGTATCTCTGTGAGACGAATTAACAGAACACAAAGCAGTTTCTTAGAAGGCTTCTTTTCAGTCTTTTTCTTAGGATAATTCCTTGTTCACCATAGCCCTCTATGGGTTTCCTAATATCACTTTGCAAATTCCACAAGAACAGCTTTAGAAAAAGGCTTCCTGAGGGGAAAGCTGTAAATCTGTGAGATGAATTAACAGAACACAAAGCAGTTTCTCAGAAAGCTTCTTTCCAGTTTTTAAAAGAAGATATTTCCTTTTTCATCATATCCTTCTATGGCTTTCCAAATATCACTTTGAAATTCCACAAGAACAATCTTAGCGAAAAGCTTCTTGAGGAGAAAGCTCTAACCCTGTGAGATGAACTAACAGAACACAAGGCAGTTTCTCAGAAAGCTTCTTTTCAGTTTTTATCATAGGATATTTCCTTTTTTACCCTAGCCCTCCATGGGCTTCCATATATCACTTTGCAAATTTCACCAGAACACTCTTAGGGAAAGGCTTCTTGAGGGGAAAGCTGTAACTCTGTGAGGTGAATTAACAGAACACAAAGTAGGTTCTCAGAAAGCTTCTTTCCATTTTTTAACGGAAGCTATTTCCTTTTTCACCGTAGCCCTCTATGGGCTTCCAAATATCACTTTGCAAATTCCACAAGAACAGTCTTAGCGAAAGGCTTCTTGAGGGGAAAGCTGTAACTCTGTGAGATGAATTAACCGAACACAAAGCAGTTTCTCAGAAAGCTTCCTTGCAGTTCTTAACTCTAGATATTTCCTTTTTCACCATAGCCCTCTAAGGGCTTAAAATATCAGTTTGCTAATTTCACAAGAACCGTCAGTGAGTGACTTCTTGAGGGGAACGCTGTAACTCTCTGAGATGAATTAACAGAACACAAAGCAGTTTCTCAGAAAACTTCTTTCCAGCTTTTAACGGAAGATATTTCCTTTAACACCATAGCCCTCCAGGGGCTTCCAAATATCTCTTTGCAAATTCCACAAGAACAGTCTTAGCGAACCTCAGAAAGCTTCTTTTCCGTTTGTAACTAAGGATATTTCCTTTTTCAGCATAGCCCTCTATGGGCTTCCAAATATCAATTTGCAAATTCCACAAGAACAGTCTTATCAAAAGGCTTCTTGAGGGGAAAGTTGTAACTCTGTGAGATGAATTAACAGAACACAAAGCAGTTTCTCAGAAAGCTTCTTTCCACTTTTTAACGGAAGATATTTCCTTTTTCACCATAGCCCTCTATGGGCCTCCAAATATCACTTTGCAAATTCCACAAGAACAGTCTTAGCGAAGGGCTTCTTGAGGGGAAAGCTGTAGCTCTGTGAGATGAATTAACAGAACACAAAGCAGTTTCTCAGAAAGCTTCTTTTCAGTTTTTATCTTTGGATAATTCCTTTTCCACCCTAGCCCTCAATGGGCTTACAAATATCACTTTGAAAATTCAACAAGAACAGTCTTAGCAAAAGGCTTCTTGAGATGAAAGCTGTAACCCTGTGAGATGAATTAACAGAACACAAAGCAGTTTCTCAGAAAGATTCTTTTCAGTTTTTATCATAGTATATTTCCTTTTTCTCCATTGCCCTCTATGGGCTTCCGAAGGTCACTTTGCAAATTCAACAAGAACAGTCTTAGGGAAAGGCTTCTTGAGGGCAAAGCTGTAACTCTGTGAGATGAATTAACAGAACACAAAGCAGTTTCTCAGAAAGATTCTTTTCAGTATTTATCATAGGATATTTCCTTTTTCTCCATAGCCCTCTATGGGCTTCCAAACGTCACTTTGCAAATGTCACCAGAACACTCTTAGGGAAAGGCTTCTTGAGGGGAAAGCTGTAACTCTGTGAGATGAATTAACAGAACACAAAGCAGGTTCTCAGAAAGCTTCTTTCCAGTTTTTAACGGAAGCTATTTCTTTTTTCACCGTAGCCCTCTATGGGCTTCCAAATATCACTTTGCAAATTCCACAAGAACAGTCTTAGCGAAAGGCTTCTTGAGGGGAAAACTCTAACCCTGTGCCATGAATTAACAGAACACAAATCAGTTTCTCAGAAAGCTTCTTTTCAGTTTTTATCTTAGGATATTTCCTTTGTCACCATAGCCCGCTATGGGCTTCCAAATGTCACTTTGCAAATTCCACAAGAACAGTCTTAGCGAAAAGCTTCTTGAGGGGAAAGCTGTAACTCTGTGAGATGAATTAACAGAACACAAAGAGGTTTCTCAGAAAGCTTCCTTCCACTTTTTAACGGAAGATATTTCCTTTTTCACCATAACCCTCTATGGGCTTCCAAATATCACTTTGCAAATTCAACAAGAACAGTCTTAGGGAAAGGCTTCTTGAAGGGAAAGATGTAACTCTGTGAGATGAATTAACAGAACACAAAGCAGTTTCTCAGAAAGCTTCTTTCCAATTTTTAAGGAAAGGTATTTCCTTTTTCACCATAGCCCTCTATGGGCTTCCAAATATTACTTTCCGAATTTCACAAGAACAGTCTTAGTGAACGGCGTCTTGAGGGGAAAGCTGTAACTCTGTGAGATAAATTGACAGAACACAAAGCAGTTTCTCAGAGAGCTTCTTTTCAGTTTTTATCTTAGGATATCTCCTTTTTCACCATAGCCCTCTTTGGGCTTCCAAATATCGCATTGCAAATTTCACAAGAACAGTCTTAGGGAAATTCTTCATGAGGGGAAAGCTGTAAGTCTCTGAGATGAATTAACAGAACACAAAGTAGTTTCTCAGAGATCTTCTTTCCAGATTTTAACGGAAGATACTTCCTTTTTCACCATGGCCGTCTATGGGCTTCCAAATATCACTTTTCAAATTCCACAAGATCAGCCTTAGCTAAAGGTTTCTTGAGGAGAAATTTGTAACACTGTGAGATGAATTAACAGAACACAAAGCAGTTTCTGAGAAAGCTTCTTTCCACTTTTTAACGGAAGATATTTCTTTTTTCACCATAGCCCTCTATGGGCTTCCAAATATCACTTTGCAAATTCCAAAAGAACAGTCTTAGCGAAAGGCTTCTTGAGGGTAATGCTGTAACTCTGTGAGATGAATTAACATAACACAAAGCAGTTTCTCAGAAAGCTTCTTTCCTGTTTTTAACGGAAGTTATTTCCTTTTTCACCGTAGCCGTCTATGGGCTTCCAAATATCACTTTCAAATTCCAGAAGAACAGTCTTAGCGAAAAGCTTCTTGAGGGGAAAGCTGTATCTCTGTGAGATGAATTAACAGAACACAATGCAGTTTCTTAGAAGGCTTCTTTTCAGTCTTTTTCTTAGGATAATTCCTTGTTCACCATAGCCCTCTATGGGTTTCCTAATATCACTTTGCAAATTCCACAAGAACAGCTTTAGAAAAAGGCTTCCTGAGGGGAAAGCTGTAAATCTGTGAGATGAATTAACAGAACACAAAGCAGTTTCTCAGAAAGCTTCTTTCCAGTTTTTAAAAGAAGATATTTCCTTTTTCATCATATCCTTCTATGGCTTTCCAAATATCACTTTGAAATTCCACAAGAACAATCTTAGCGAAAAGCTTCTTGAGGAGAAAGCTCTAACCCTGTGAGATGAACTAACAGAACACAAGGCAGTTTCTCAGAAAGCTTCTTTTCAGTTTTTATCATAGGATATTTCCTTTTTTACCCTAGCCCTCCATGGGCTTCCATATATCACTTTGCAAATTTCACCAGAACACTCTTAGGGAAAGGCTTCTTGAGGGGAAAGCTGTAACTCTGTGAGGTGAATTAACAGAACACAAAGTAGGTTCTCAGAAAGCTTCTTTCCATTTTTTAACGGAAGCTATTTCCTTTTTCACCGTAGCCCTCTATGGGCTTCCAAATATCACTTTGCAAATTCCACAAGAACAGTCTTAGCGAAAGGCTTCTTGAGGGGAAAGCTGTAACTCTGTGAGATGAATTAACCGAACACAAAGCAGTTTCTCAGAAAGCTTCCTTGCAGTTCTTAACTCTAGATATTTCCTTTTTCACCATAGCCCTCTAAGGGCTTAAAATATCAGTTTGCTAATTTCACAAGAACCGTCAGTGAGTGACTTCTTGAGGGGAACGCTGTAACTCTCTGAGATGAATTAACAGAACACAAAGCAGTTTCTCAGAAAACTTCTTTCCAGCTTTTAACGGAAGATATTTCCTTTAACACCATAGCCCTCCAGGGGCTTCCAAATATCTCTTTGCAAATTCCACAAGAACAGTCTTAGCGAACCTCAGAAAGCTTCTTTTCCGTTTGTAACTAAAGATATTTCCTTTTTCAGCATAGCCCTCTATGGGCTTCCAAATATCAATTTGCAAATTCCACAAGAACAGTCTTATCAAAAGGCTTCTTGAGGGGAAAGTTGTAACTCTGTGAGATGAATTAACAGAACACAAAGCAGTTTCTCAGAAAGCTTCTTTCCACTTTTTAACGGAAGATATTTCCTTTTTCACCATAGCCCTCTATGGGCCTCCAAATATCACTTTGCAAATTCCACAAGAACAGTCTTAGCGAAGGGCTTCTTGAGGGGAAAGCTGTAGCTCTGTGAGATGAATTAACAGAACACAAAGCAGTTTCTCAGAAAGCTTCTTTTCAGTTTTTATCTTTGGATAATTCCTTTTCCACCCTAGCCCTCAATGGGCTTACAAATATCACTTTGAAAATTCAACAAGAACAGTCTTAGCAAAAGGCTTCTTGAGATGAAAGCTGTAACCCTGTGAGATGAATTAACAGAACACAAAGCAGTTTCTCAGAAAGATTCTTTTCAGTTTTTATCATAGTATATTTCCTTTTTCTCCATTGCCCTCTATGGGCTTCCGAAGGTCACTTTGCAAATTCAACAAGAACAGTCTTAGGGAAAGGCTTCTTGAGGGCAAAGCTGTAACTCTGTGAGATGAATTAACAGAACACAAAGCAGTTTCTCAGAAAGATTCTTTTCAGTATTTATCATAGGATATTTCCTTTTTCTCCATAGCCCTCTATGGGCTTCCAAACGTCACTTTGCAAATGTCACCAGAACACTCTTAGGGAAAGGCTTCTTGAGGGGAAAGCTGTAACTCTGTGAGATGAATTAACAGAACACAAAGCAGGTTCTCAGAAAGCTTCTTTCCAGTTTTTAACGGAAGCTATTTCTTTTTTCACCGTAGCCCTCTATGGGCTTCCAAATATCACTTTGCAAATTCCACAAGAACAGTCTTAGCGAAAGGCTTCTTGAGGGGAAAACTCTAACCCTGTGCCATGAATTAACAGAACACAAATCAGTTTCTCAGAAAGCTTCTTTTCAGTTTTTATCTTAGGATATTTCCTTTGTCACCATAGCCCGCTATGGGCTTCCAAATGTCACTTTGCAAATTCCACAAGAACAGTCTTAGCGAAAAGCTTCTTGAGGGGAAAGCTGTAACTCTGTGAGATGAATTAACAGAACACAAAGAGGTTTCTCAGAAAGCTTCCTTCCACTTTTTAACGGAAGATATTTCCTTTTTCACCATAACCCTCTATGGGCTTCCAAATATCACTTTGCAAATTCAACAAGAACAGTCTTAGGGAAAGGCTTCTTGAAGGGAAAGATGTAACTCTGTGAGATGAATTAACAGAACACAAAGCAGTTTCTCAGAAAGCTTCTTTCCAATTTTTAAGGAAAGGTATTTCCTTTTTCACCATAGCCCTCTATGGGCTTCCAAATATTACTTTCCGAATTTCACAAGAACAGTCTTAGTGAACGGCGTCTTGAGGGGAAAGCTGTAACTCTGTGAGATAAATTGACAGAACACAAAGCAGTTTCTCAGAGAGCTTCTTTTCAGTTTTTATCTTAGGATATCTCCTTTTTCACCATAGCCCTCTTTGGGCTTCCAAATATCGCATTGCAAATTTCACAAGAACAGTCTTAGGGAAATTCTTCATGAGGGGAAAGCTGTAAGTCTCTGAGATGAATTAACAGAACACAAAGTAGTTTCTCAGAGATCTTCTTTCCAGATTTTAACGGAAGATACTTCCTTTTTCACCATAGCCGTCTATGGGCTTCCAAATATCACTTTTCAAATTCCACAAGATTAGCCTTAGCTAAAGGTTTCTTGAGGAGAAATTTGTAACACTGTGAGATGAATTAACAGAACACAAAGCAGTTTCTGAGAAAGCTTCTTTCCACTTTTTAACGGAAGATATTTCTTTTTTCACCATAGCCCTCTATGGGCTTCCAAATATCACTTTGCAAATTCCAAAAGGACAGTCTTAGCGAAAGGCTTCTTGAGGGTAATGCTGTAACTCTGTGAGATGAATTAACATAACACAAAGCAGTTTCTCAGAAAGCTTCTTTCCTGTTTTTAACGGAAGTTATTTCCTTTTTCACCGTAGCCGTCTATGGGCTTCCAAATATCACTTTCAAATTCCAGAAGAACAGTCTTAGCGAAAAGCTTCTTGAGGGGAAAGCTGTATCTCTGTGAGATGAATTAACAGAACACAATGCAGTTTCTTAGAAGGCTTCTTTTCAGTCTTTTTCTTAGGATAATTCCTTGTTCACCATAGCCCTCTATGGGTTTCCTAATATCACTTTGCAAATTCCACAAGAACAGCTTTAGAAAAAGGCTTCCTGAGGGGAAAGCTGTAAATCTGTGAGATGAATTAACAGAACACAAAGCAGTTTCTCAGAAAGCTTCTTTCCAGTTTTTAAAAGAAGATATTTCCTTTTTCATCATATCCTTCTATGGCTTTCCAAATATCACTTTGAAATTCCACAAGAACAATCTTAGCGAAAAGCTTCTTGAGGAGAAAGCTCTAACCCTGTGAGATGAACTAACAGAACACAAGGCAGTTTCTCAGAAAGCTTCTTTTCAGTTTTTATCATAGGATATTTCCTTTTTTACCCTAGCCCTCCATGGGCTTCCATATATCACTTTGCAAATTTCACCAGAACACTCTTAGGGAAAGGCTTCTTGAGGGGAAAGCTGTAACTCTGTGAGGTGAATTAACAGAACACAAAGTAGGTTCTCAGAAAGCTTCTTTCCATTTTTTAACGGAAGCTATTTCCTTTTTCACCGTAGCCCTCTATGGGCTTCCAAATATCACTTTGCAAATTCCACAAGAACAGTCTTAGCGAAAGGCTTCTTGAGGGGAAAGCTGTAACTCTGTGAGATGAATTAACCGAACACAAAGCAGTTTCTCAGAAAGCTTCCTTGCAGTTCTTAACTCTAGATATTTCCTTTTTCACCATAGCCCTCTAAGGGCTTAAAATATCAGTTTGCTAATTTCACAAGAACCGTCAGTGAGTGACTTCTTGAGGGGAACGCTGTAACTCTCTGAGATGAATTAACAGAACACAAAGCAGTTTCTCAGAAAACTTCTTTCCAGCTTTTAACGGAAGATATTTCCTTTAACACCATAGCCCTCCAGGGGCTTCCAAATATCTCTTTGCAAATTCCACAAGAACAGTCTTAGCGAACCTCAGAAAGCTTCTTTTCCGTTTGTAACTAAGGATATTTCCTTTTTCGGCATAGCCCTCTATGGGCTTCCAAATATCAATTTGCAAATTCCACAAGAACAGTCTTATCAAAAGGCTTCTTGAGGGGAAAGTTGTAACTCTGTGAGATGAATTAACAGAACACAAAGCAGTTTCTCAGAAAGCTTCTTTCCACTTTTTAACGGAAGATATTTCCTTTTTCACCATAGCCCTCTATGGGCCTCCAAATATCACTTTGCAAATTCCACAAGAACAGTCTTAGCGAAGGGCTTCTTGAGGGGAAAGCTGTAGCTCTGTGAGATGAATTAACAGAACACAAAGCAGTTTCTCAGAAAGCTTCTTTTCAGTTTTTATCTTTGGATAATTCCTTTTCCACCCTAGCCCTCAATGGGCTTACAAATATCACTTTGAAAATTCAACAAGAACAGTCTTAGCAAAAGGCTTCTTGAGATGAAAGCTGTAACCCTGTGAGATGAATTAACAGAACACAAAGCAGTTTCTCAGAAAGATTCTTTTCAGTTTTTATCATAGTATATTTCCTTTTTCTCCATTGCCCTCTATGGGCTTCCGAAGGTCACTTTGCAAATTCAACAAGAACAGTCTTAGGGAAAGGCTTCTTGAGGGCAAAGCTGTAACTCTGTGAGATGAATTAACAGAACACAAAGCAGTTTCTCAGAAAGATTCTTTTCAGTATTTATCATAGGATATTTCCTTTTTCTCCATAGCCCTCTATGGGCTTCCAAACGTCACTTTGCAAATGTCACCAGAACACTCTTAGGGAAAGGCTTCTTGAGGGGAAAGCTGTAACTCTGTGAGATGAATTAACAGAACACAAAGCAGGTTCTCAGAAAGCTTCTTTCCAGTTTTTAACGGAAGCTATTTCTTTTTTCACCGTAGCCCTCTATGGGCTTCCAAATATCACTTTGCAAATTCCACAAGAACAGTCTTAGCGAAAGGCTTCTTGAGGGGAAAACTCTAACCCTGTGCCATGAATTAACAGAACACAAATCAGTTTCTCAGAAAGCTTCTTTTCAGTTTTTATCTTAGGATATTTCCTTTGTCACCATAGCCCGCTATGGGCTTCCAAATGTCACTTTGCAAATTCCACAAGAACAGTCTTAGCGAAAAGCTTCTTGAGGGGAAAGCTGTAACTCTGTGAGATGAATTAACAGAACACAAAGAGGTTTCTCAGAAAGCTTCCTTCCACTTTTTAACGGAAGATATTTCCTTTTTCACCATAACCCTCTATGGGCTTCCAAATATCACTTTGCAAATTCAACAAGAACAGTCTTAGGGAAAGGCTTCTTGAAGGGAAAGATGTAACTCTGTGAGATGAATTAACAGAACACAAAGCAGTTTCTCAGAAAGCTTCTTTCCAATTTTTAAGGAAAGGTATTTCCTTTTTCACCATAGCCCTCTATGGGCTTCCAAATATTACTTTCCGAATTTCACAAGAACAGTCTTAGTGAACGGCGTCTTGAGGGGAAAGCTGTAACTCTGTGAGATAAATTGACAGAACACAAAGCAGTTTCTCAGAGAGCTTCTTTTCAGTTTTTATCTTAGGATATCTCCTTTTTCACCATAGCCCTCTTTGGGCTTCCAAATATCGCATTGCAAATTTCACAAGAACAGTCTTAGGGAAATTCTTCATGAGGGGAAAGCTGTAAGTCTCTGAGATGAATTAACAGAACACAAAGTAGTTTCTCAGAGATCTTCTTTCCAGATTTTAACGGAAGATACTTCCTTTTTCACCATAGCCGTCTATGGGCTTCCAAATATCACTTTTCAAATTCCACAAGATTAGCCTTAGCTAAAGGTTTCTTGAGGAGAAATTTGTAACACTGTGAGATGAATTAACAGAACACAAAGCAGTTTCTGAGAAAGCTTCTTTCCACTTTTTAACGGAAGATATTTCTTTTTTCACCATAGCCCTCTATGGGCTTCCAAATATCACTTTGCAAATTCCAAAAGGACAGTCTTAGCGAAAGGCTTCTTGAGGGTAATGCTGTAACTCTGTGAGATGAATTAACATAACACAAAGCAGTTTCTCAGAAAGCTTCTTTCCTGTTTTTAACGGAAGTTATTTCCTTTTTCACCGTAGCCGTCTATGGGCTTCCAAATATCACTTTCAAATTCCAGAAGAACAGTCTTAGCGAAAAGCTTCTTGAGGGGAAAGCTGTATCTCTGTGAGATGAATTAACAGAACACAATGCAGTTTCTTAGAAGGCTTCTTTTCAGTCTTTTTCTTAGGATAATTCCTTGTTCACCATAGCCCTCTATGGGTTTCCTAATATCACTTTGCAAATTCCACAAGAACAGCTTTAGAAAAAGGCTTCCTGAGGGGAAAGCTGTAAATCTGTGAGATGAATTAACAGAACACAAAGCAGTTTCTCAGAAAGCTTCTTTCCAGTTTTTAAAAGAAGATATTTCCTTTTTCATCATATCCTTCTATGGCTTTCCAAATATCACTTTGAAATTCCACAAGAACAATCTTAGCGAAAAGCTTCTTGAGGAGAAAGCTCTAACCCTGTGAGATGAACTAACAGAACACAAGGCAGTTTCTCAGAAAGCTTCTTTTCAGTTTTTATCATAGGATATTTCCTTTTTTACCCTAGCCCTCCATGGGCTTCCATATATCACTTTGCAAATTTCACCAGAACACTCTTAGGGAAAGGCTTCTTGAGGGGAAAGCTGTAACTCTGTGAGGTGAATTAACAGAACACAAAGTAGGTTCTCAGAAAGCTTCTTTCCATTTTTTAACGGAAGCTATTTCCTTTTTCACCGTAGCCCTCTATGGGCTTCCAAATATCACTTTGCAAATTCCACAAGAACAGTCTTAGCGAAAGGCTTCTTGAGGGGAAAGCTGTAACTCTGTGAGATGAATTAACCGAACACAAAGCAGTTTCTCAGAAAGCTTCCTTGCAGTTCTTAACTCTAGATATTTCCTTTTTCACCATAGCCCTCTAAGGGCTTAAAATATCAGTTTGCTAATTTCACAAGAACCGTCAGTGAGTGACTTCTTGAGGGGAACGCTGTAACTCTCTGAGATGAATTAACAGAACACAAAGCAGTTTCTCAGAAAACTTCTTTCCAGCTTTTAACGGAAGATATTTCCTTTAACACCATAGCCCTCCAGGGGCTTCCAAATATCTCTTTGCAAATTCCACAAGAACAGTCTTAGCGAACCTCAGAAAGCTTCTTTTCCGTTTGTAACTAAGGATATTTCCTTTTTCAGCATAGCCCTCTATGGGCTTCCAAATATCAATTTGCAAATTCCACAAGAACAGTCTTATCAAAAGGCTTCTTGAGGGGAAAGTTGTAACTCTGTGAGATGAATTAACAGAACACAAAGCAGTTTCTCAGAAAGCTTCTTTCCACTTTTTAACGGAAGATATTTCCTTTTTCACCATAGCCCTCTATGGGCCTCCAAATATCACTTTGCAAATTCCACAAGAACAGTCTTAGCGAAGGGCTTCTTGAGGGGAAAGCTGTAGCTCTGTGAGATGAATTAACAGAACACAAAGCAGTTTCTCAGAAAGCTTCTTTTCAGTTTTTATCTTTGGATAATTCCTTTTCCACCCTAGCCCTCAATGGGCTTACAAATATCACTTTGAAAATTCAACAAGAACAGTCTTAGCAAAAGGCTTCTTGAGATGAAAGCTGTAACCCTGTGAGATGAATTAACAGAACACAAAGCAGTTTCTCAGAAAGATTCTTTTCAGTTTTTATCATAGTATATTTCCTTTTTCTCCATTGCCCTCTATGGGCTTCCGAAGGTCACTTTGCAAATTCAACAAGAACAGTCTTAGGGAAAGGCTTCTTGAGGGCAAAGCTGTAACTCTGTGAGATGAATTAACAGAACACAAAGCAGTTTCTCAGAAAGATTCTTTTCAGTATTTATCATAGGATATTTCCTTTTTCTCCATAGCCCTCTATGGGCTTCCAAACGTCACTTTGCAAATGTCACCAGAACACTCTTAGGGAAAGGCTTCTTGAGGGGAAAGCTGTAACTCTGTGAGATGAATTAACAGAACACAAAGCAGGTTCTCAGAAAGCTTCTTTCCAGTTTTTAACGGAAGCTATTTCTTTTTTCACCGTAGCCCTCTATGGGCTTCCAAATATCACTTTGCAAATTCCACAAGAACAGTCTTAGCGAAAGGCTTCTTGAGGGGAAAACTCTAACCCTGTGCCATGAATTAACAGAACACAAATCAGTTTCTCAGAAAGCTTCTTTTCAGTTTTTATCTTAGGATATTTCCTTTGTCACCATAGCCCGCTATGGGCTTCCAAATGTCACTTTGCAAATTCCACAAGAACAGTCTTAGCGAAAAGCTTCTTGAGGGGAAAGCTGTAACTCTGTGAGATGAATTAACAGAACACAAAGAGGTTTCTCAGAAAGCTTCCTTCCACTTTTTAACGGAAGATATTTCCTTTTTCACCATAACCCTCTATGGGCTTCCAAATATCACTTTGCAAATTCAACAAGAACAGTCTTAGGGAAAGGCTTCTTGAAGGGAAAGATGTAACTCTGTGAGATGAATTAACAGAACACAAAGCAGTTTCTCAGAAAGCTTCTTTCCAATTTTTAAGGAAAGGTATTTCCTTTTTCACCATAGCCCTCTATGGGCTTCCAAATATTACTTTCCGAATTTCACAAGAACAGTCTTAGTGAACGGCGTCTTGAGGGGAAAGCTGTAACTCTGTGAGATAAATGGACAGAACACAAAGCAGTTTCTCAGAGAGCTTCTTTTCAGTTTTTATCTTAGGATATCTCCTTTTTCACCATAGCCCTCTTTGGGCTTCCAAATATCGCATTGCAAATTTCACAAGAACCGTCTTAGGGAAATTCTTCATGAGGGGAAAGCTGTAAGTCTCTGAGATGAATTAACAGAACACAAAGTAGTTTCTCAGAGATCTTCTTTCCAGATTTTAACGGAAGATACTTCCTTTTTCACCATAGCCGTCTATGGGCTTCCAAATATCACTTTTCAAATTCCACAAGATTAGCCTTAGCTAAAGGTTTCTTGAGGAGAAATTTGTAACACTGTGAGATGAATTAACAGAACACAAAGCAGTTTCTGAGAAAGCTTCTTTCCACTTTTTAACGGAAGATATTTCTTTTTTCACCATAGCCCTCTATGGGCTTCCAAATATCACTTTGCAAATTCCAAAAGGACAGTCTTAGCGAAAGGCTTCTTGAGGGTAATGCTGTAACTCTGTGAGATGAATTAACATAACACAAAGCAGTTTCTCAGAAAGCTTCTTTCCTGTTTTTAACGGAAGTTATTTCCTTTTTCACCGTAGCCGTCTATGGGCTTCCAAATATCACTTTCAAATTCCAGAAGAACAGTCTTAGCGAAAAGCTTCTTGAGGGGAAAGCTGTATCTCTGTGAGATGAATTAACAGAACACAATGCAGTTTCTTAGAAGGCTTCTTTTCAGTCTTTTTCTTAGGATAATTCCTTGTTCACCATAGCCCTCTATGGGTTTCCTAATATCACTTTGCAAATTCCACAAGAACAGCTTTAGAAAAAGGTTTCCTGAGGGGAAAGCTGTAAATCTGTGAGATGAATTAACAGAACACAAAGCAGTTTCTCAGAAAGCTTCTTTCCAGTTTTTAAAAGAAGATATTTCCTTTTTCATCATATCCTTCTATGGCTTTCCAAATATCACTTTGAAATTCCACAAGAACAATCTTAGCGAAAAGCTTCTTGAGGAGAAAGCTCTAACCCTGTGAGATGAACTAACAGAACACAAGGCAGTTTCTCAGAAAGCTTCTTTTCAGTTTTTATCATAGGATATTTCCTTTTTTACCCTAGCCCTCCATGGGCTTCCATATATCACTTTGCAAATTTCACCAGAACACTCTTAGGGAAAGGCTTCTTGAGGGGAAAGCTGTAACTCTGTGAGGTGAATTAACAGAACACAAAGTAGGTTCTCAGAAAGCTTCTTTCCATTTTTTAACGGAAGCTATTTCCTTTTTCACCGTAGCCCTCTATGGGCTTCCAAATATCACTTTGCAAATTCCACAAGAACAGTCTTAGCGAAAGGCTTCTTGAGGGGAAAGCTGTAACTCTGTGCGATGAATTAACCGAACACAAAGCAGTTTCTCAGAAAGCTTCCTTGCAGTTCTTAACTCTAGATATTTCCTTTTTCACCATAGCCCTCTAAGGGCTTAAAATATCAGTTTGCTAATTTCACAAGAACCGTCAGTGAGTGACTTCTTGAGGGGAACGCTGTAACTCTCTGAGATGAATTAACAGAACACAAAGCAGTTTCTCAGAAAACTTCTTTCCAGCTTTTAACGGAAGATATTTCCTTTAACACCATAGCCCTCCAGGGGCTTCCAAATATCTCTTTGCAAATTCCACAAGAACAGTCTTAGCGAACCTCAGAAAGCTTCTTTTCCGTTTGTAACTAAAGATATTTCCTTTTTCAGCGTAGCCCTCTATGGGCTTCCAAATATCAATTTGCAAATTCCACAAGAACAGTCTTATCAAAAGGCTTCTTGAGGGGAAAGTTGTAACTCTGTGAGATGAATTAACAGAACACAAAGCAGTTTCTCAGAAAGCTTCTTTCCACTTTTTAACGGAAGATATTTCCTTTTTCACCATAGCCCTCTATGGGCCTCCAAATATCACTTTGCAAATTCCACAAGAACAGTCTTAGCGAAGGGCTTCTTGAGGGGAAAGCTGTAGCTCTGTGAGATGAATTAACAGAACACAAAGCAGTTTCTCAGAAAGCTTCTTTTCAGTTTTTATCTTTGGATAATTCCTTTTCCACCCTAGCCCTCAATGGGCTTACAAATATCACTTTGAAAATTCAACAAGAACAGTCTTAGCAAAAGGCTTCTTGAGATGAAAGCTGTAACCCTGTGAGATGAATTAACAGAACACAAAGCAGTTTCTCAGAAAGATTCTTTTCAGTTTTTATCATAGTATATTTCCTTTTTCTCCATTGCCCTCTATGGGCTTCCGAAGGTCACTTTGCAAATTCAACAAGAACAGTCTTAGGGAAAGGCTTCTTGAGGGTAAAGCTGTAACTCTGTGAGATGAATTAACAGAACACAAAGCAGTTTCTCAGAAAGATTCTTTTCAGTTTTTATCATAGGATATTTCCTTTTTCTCCATAGCCCTCTATGGGCTTCCAAACGTCACTTTGCAAATGTCACCAGAACACTCTTAGGGAAAGGCTTCTTGAGGGGAAAGCTGTAACTCTGTGAGATGAATTAACAGAACACAAAGCAGGTTCTCAGAAAGCTTCTTTCCAGTTTTTAACGGAAGCTATTTCTTTTTTCACCGTAGCCCTCTATGGGCTTCCAAATATCACTTTGCAAATTCCACAAGAACAGTCTTAGCGAAAGGCTTCTTGAGGGGAAAACTCTAACCCTGTGCCATGAATTAACAGAACACAAATCAGTTTCTCAGAAAGCTTCTTTTCAGTTTTTATCTTAGGATATTTCCTTTGTCACCATAGCCCGCTATGGGCTTCCAAATGTCACTTTGCAAATTCCACAAGAACAGTCTTAGCGAAAAGCTTCTTGAGGGGAAAGCTGTAACTCTGTGAGATGAATTAACAGAACACAAAGAGGTTTCTCAGAAAGCTTCCTTCCACTTTTTAACGGAAGATATTTCCTTTTTCACCATAACCCTCTATGGGCTTCCAAATATCACTTTGCAAATTCAACAAGAACAGTCTTAGGGAAAGGCTTCTTGAAGGGAAAGATGTAACTCTGTGAGATGAATTAACAGAACACAAAGCAGTTTCTCAGAAAGCTTCTTTCCAATTTTTAAGGAAAGGTATTTCCTTTTTCACCATAGCCCTCTATGGGCTTCCAAATATTACTTTCCGAATTTCACAAGAACAGTCTTAGTGAACGGCGTCTTGAGGGGAAAGCTGTAACTCTGTGAGATAAATGGACAGAACACAAAGCAGTTTCTCAGAGAGCTTCTTTTCAGTTTTTATCTTAGGATATCTCCTTTTTCACCATAGCCCTCTTTGGGCTTCCAAATATCGCATTGCAAATTTCACAAGAACCGTCTTAGGGAAATTCTTCATGAGGGGAAAGCTGTAAGTCTCTGAGATGAATTAACAGAACACAAAGTAGTTTCTCAGAGATCTTCTTTCCAGATTTTAACGGAAGATACTTCCTTTTTCACCATGGCCGTCTATGGGCTTCCAAATATCACTTTTCAAATTCCACAAGATCAGCCTTAGCTAAAGGTTTCTTGAGGAGAAATTTGTAACACTGTGAGATGAATTAACAGAACACAAAGCAGTTTCTGAGAAAGCTTCTTTCCACTTTTTAACGGAAGATATTTCTTTTTTCACCATAGCCCTCTATGGGCTTCCAAATATCACTTTGCAAATTCCAAAAGAACAGTCTTAGCGAAAGGCTTCTTGAGGGTAATGCTGTAACTCTGTGAGATGAATTAACATAACACAAAGCAGTTTCTCAGAAAGCTTCTTTCCTGTTTTTAACGGAAGTTATTTCCTTTTTCACCGTAGCCGTCTATGGGCTTCCAAATATCACTTTCAAATTCCAGAAGAACAGTCTTAGCGAAAAGCTTCTTGAGGGGAAAGCTGTATCTCTGTGAGATGAATTAACAGAACACAATGCAGTTTCTTAGAAGGCTTCTTTTCAGTCTTTTTCTTAGGATAATTCCTTGTTCACCATAGCCCTCTATGGGTTTCCTAATATCACTTTGCAAATTCCACAAGAACAGCTTTAGAAAAAGGCTTCCTGAGGGGAAAGCTGTAAATCTGTGAGATGAATTAACAGAACACAAAGCAGTTTCTCAGAAAGCTTCTTTCCAGTTTTTAAAAGAAGATATTTCCTTTTTCATCATATCCTTCTATGGCTTTCCAAATATCACTTTGAAATTCCACAAGAACAATCTTAGCGAAAAGCTTCTTGAGGAGAAAGCTCTAACCCTGTGAGATGAACTAACAGAACACAAGGCAGTTTCTCAGAAAGCTTCTTTTCAGTTTTTATCATAGGATATTTCCTTTTTTACCCTAGCCCTCCATGGGCTTCCATATATCACTTTGCAAATTTCACCAGAACACTCTTAGGGAAAGGCTTCTTGAGGGGAAAGCTGTAACTCTGTGAGGTGAATTAACAGAACACAAAGTAGGTTCTCAGAAAGCTTCTTTCCATTTTTTAACGGAAGCTATTTCCTTTTTCACCGTAGCCCTCTATGGGCTTCCAAATATCACTTTGCAAATTCCACAAGAACAGTCTTAGCGAAAGGCTTCTTGAGGGGAACGCTGTAACTCTGTGAGATGAATTAACCGAACACAAAGCAGTTTCTCAGAAAGCTTCCTTGCAGTTCTTAACTCTAGATATTTCCTTTTTCACCATAGCCCTCTAAGGGCTTAAAATATCAGTTTGCTAATTTCACAAGAACCGTCAGTGAGTGACTTCTTGAGGGGAACGCTGTAACTCTCTGAGATGAATTAACAGAACACAAAGCAGTTTCTCAGAAAACTTCTTTCCAGCTTTTAACGGAAGATATTTCCTTTAACACCATAGCCCTCCAGGGGCTTCCAAATATCTCTTTGCAAATTCCACAAGAACAGTCTTAGCGAACCTCAGAAAGCTTCTTTTCCGTTTGTAACTAAAGATATTTCCTTTTTCAGCATAGCCCTCTATGGGCTTCCAAATATCAATTTGCAAATTCCACAAGAACAGTCTTATCAAAAGGCTTCTTGAGGGGAAAGTTGTAACTCTGTGAGATGAATTAACAGAACACAAAGCAGTTTCTCAGAAAGCTTCTTTCCACTTTTTACCGGAAGATATTTCCTTTTTCACCATAGCCCTCTATGGGCCTCCAAATATCACTTTGCAAATTCCACAAGAACAGTCTTAGCGAAGGGCTTCTTGAGGGGAAAGCTGTAGCTCTGTGAGATGAATTAACAGAACACAAAGCAGTTTCTCAGAAAGCTTCTTTTCAGTTTTTATCTTTGGATAATTCCTTTTCCACCCTAGCCCTCAATGGGCTTACAAATATCACTTTGAAAATTCAACAAGAACAGTCTTAGCAAAAGGCTTCTTGAGATGAAAGCTGTAACCCTGTGAGATGAATTAACAGAACACAAAGCAGTTTCTCAGAAAGATTCTTTTCAGTTTTTATCATAGTATATTTCCTTTTTCTCCATTGCCCTCTATGGGCTTCCGAAGGTCACTTTGCAAATTCAACAAGAACAGTCTTAGGGAAAGGCTTCTTGAGGGCAAAGCTGTAACTCTGTGAGATGAATTAACAGAACACAAAGCAGTTTCTCAGAAAGATTCTTTTCAGTATTTATCATAGGATATTTCCTTTTTCTCCATAGCCCTCTATGGGCTTCCAAACGTCACTTTGCAAATGTCACCAGAACACTCTTAGGGAAAGGCTTCTTGAGGGGAAAGCTGTAACTCTGTGAGATGAATTAACAGAACACAAAGCAGGTTCTCAGAAAGCTTCTTTCCAGTTTTTAACGGAAGCTATTTCTTTTTTCACCGTAGCCCTCTATGGGCTTCCAAATATCACTTTGCAAATTCCACAAGAACAGTCTTAGCGAAAGGCTTCTTGAGGGGAAAACTCTAACCCTGTGCCATGAATTAACAGAACACAAATCAGTTTCTCAGAAAGCTTCTTTTCAGTTTTTATCTTAGGATATTTCCTTTGTCACCATAGCCCGCTATGGGCTTCCAAATGTCACTTTGCAAATTCCACAAGAACAGTCTTAGCGAAAAGCTTCTTGAGGGGAAAGCTGTAACTCTGTGAGATGAATTAACAGAACACAAAGAGGTTTCTCAGAAAGCTTCCTTCCACTTTTTAACGGAAGATATTTCCTTTTTCACCATAACCCTCTATGGGCTTCCAAATATCACTTTGCAAATTCAACAAGAACAGTCTTAGGGAAAGGCTTCTTGAAGGGAAAGATGTAACTCTGTGAGATGAATTAACAGAACACAAAGCAGTTTCTCAGAAAGCTTCTTTCCAATTTTTAAGGAAAGGTATTTCCTTTTTCACCATAGCCCTCTATGGGCTTCCAAATATTACTTTCCGAATTTCACAAGAACAGTCTTAGTGAACGGCGTCTTGAGGGGAAAGCTGTAACTCTGTGAGATAAATGGACAGAACACAAAGCAGTTTCTCAGAGAGCTTCTTTTCAGTTTTTATCTTAGGATATCTCCTTTTTCACCATAGCCCTCTTTGGGCTTCCAAATATCGCATTGCAAATTTCACAAGAACAGTCTTAGGGAAATTCTTCATGAGGGGAAAGCTGTAAGTCTCTGAGATGAATTAACAGAACACAAAGTAGTTTCTCAGAGATCTTCTTTCCAGATTTTAACGGAAGATACTTCCTTTTTCACCATGGCCGTCTATGGGCTTCCAAATATCACTTTTCAAATTCCACAAGATCAGCCTTAGCTAAAGGTTTCTTGAGGAGAAATTTGTAACACTGTGAGATGAATTAACAGAACACAAAGCAGTTTCTGAGAAAGCTTCTTTCCACTTTTTAACGGAAGATATTTCTTTTTTCACCATAGCCCTCTATGGGCTTCCAAATATCACTTTGCAAATTCCAAAAGAACAGTCTTAGCGAAAGGCTTCTTGAGGGTAATGCTGTAACTCTGTGAGATGAATTAACATAACACAAAGCAGTTTCTCAGAAAGCTTCTTTCCTGTTTTTAACGGAAGTTATTTCCTTTTTCACCGTAGCCGTCTATGGGCTTCCAAATATCACTTTCAAATTCCAGAAGA
Organism: Chlorocebus sabaeus; assembly: GCF_047675955.1. Taxonomy (NCBI): domain Eukaryota; kingdom Metazoa; phylum Chordata; class Mammalia; order Primates; family Cercopithecidae; genus Chlorocebus; species Chlorocebus sabaeus. The sequence goes on from NW_027327467.1 coordinate 270,168, forward strand.
ACAGTCTTAGCGAAAAGCTTCTTGAGGGGAAAGCTGTATCTCTGTGAGATGAATTAACAGAACACAATGCAGTTTCTTAGAAGGCTTCTTTTCAGTCTTTTTCTTAGGATAATTCCTTGTTCACCATAGCCCTCTATGGGTTTCCTAATATCACTTTGCAAATTCCACAAGAACAGCTTTAGAAAAAGGCTTCCTGAGGGGAAAGCTGTAAATCTGTGAGATGAATTAACAGAACACAAAGCAGTTTCTCAGAAAGCTTCTTTCCAGTTTTTAAAAGAAGATATTTCCTTTTTCATCATATCCTTCTATGGCTTTCCAAATATCACTTTGAAATTCCACAAGAACAATCTTAGCGAAAAGCTTCTTGAGGAGAAAGCTCTAACCCTGTGAGATGAACTAACAGAACACAAGGCAGTTTCTCAGAAAGCTTCTTTTCAGTTTTTATCATAGGATATTTCCTTTTTTACCCTAGCCCTCCATGGGCTTCCATATATCACTTTGCAAATTTCACCAGAACACTCTTAGGGAAAGGCTTCTTGAGGGGAAAGCTGTAACTCTGTGAGGTGAATTAACAGAACACAAAGTAGGTTCTCAGAAAGCTTCTTTCCATTTTTTAACGGAAGCTATTTCCTTTTTCACCGTAGCCCTCTATGGGCTTCCAAATATCACTTTGCAAATTCCACAAGAACAGTCTTAGCGAAAGGCTTCTTGAGGGGAACGCTGTAACTCTGTGAGATGAATTAACCGAACACAAAGCAGTTTCTCAGAAAGCTTCCTTGCAGTTCTTAACTCTAGATATTTCCTTTTTCACCATAGCCCTCTAAGGGCTTAAAATATCAGTTTGCTAATTTCACAAGAACCGTCAGTGAGTGACTTCTTGAGGGGAACGCTGTAACTCTCTGAGATGAATTAACAGAACACAAAGCAGTTTCTCAGAAAACTTCTTTCCAGCTTTTAACGGAAGATATTTCCTTTAACACCATAGCCCTCCAGGGGCTTCCAAATATCTCTTTGCAAATTCCACAAGAACAGTCTTAGCGAACCTCAGAAAGCTTCTTTTCCGTTTGTAACTAAAGATATTTCCTTTTTCAGCATAGCCCTCTATGGGCTTCCAAATATCAATTTGCAAATTCCACAAGAACAGTCTTATCAAAAGGCTTCTTGAGGGGAAAGTTGTAACTCTGTGAGATGAATTAACAGAACACAAAGCAGTTTCTCAGAAAGCTTCTTTCCACTTTTTAACGGAAGATATTTCCTTTTTCACCATAGCCCTCTATGGGCCTCCAAATATCACTTTGCAAATTCCACAAGAACAGTCTTAGCGAAGGGCTTCTTGAGGGGAAAGCTGTAGCTCTGTGAGATGAATTAACAGAACACAAAGCAGTTTCTCAGAAAGCTTCTTTTCAGTTTTTATCTTTGGATAATTCCTTTTCCACCCTAGCCCTCAATGGGCTTACAAATATCACTTTGAAAATTCAACAAGAACAGTCTTAGCAAAAGGCTTCTTGAGATGAAAGCTGTAACCCTGTGAGATGAATTAACAGAACACAAAGCAGTTTCTCAGAAAGATTCTTTTCAGTTTTTATCATAGTATATTTCCTTTTTCTCCATTGCCCTCTATGGGCTTCCGAAGGTCACTTTGCAAATTCAACAAGAACAGTCTTAGGGAAAGGCTTCTTGAGGGCAAAGCTGTAACTCTGTGAGATGAATTAACAGAACACAAAGCAGTTTCTCAGAAAGATTCTTTTCAGTATTTATCATAGGATATTTCCTTTTTCTCCATAGCCCTCTATGGGCTTCCAAACGTCACTTTGCAAATGTCACCAGAACACTCTTAGGGAAAGGCTTCTTGAGGGGAAAGCTGTAACTCTGTGAGATGAATTAACAGAACACAAAGCAGGTTCTCAGAAAGCTTCTTTCCAGTTTTTAACGGAAGCTATTTCTTTTTTCACCGTAGCCCTCTATGGGCTTCCAAATATCACTTTGCAAATTCCACAAGAACAGTCTTAGCGAAAGGCTTCTTGAGGGGAAAACTCTAACCCTGTGCCATGAATTAACAGAACACAAATCAGTTTCTCAGAAAGCTTCTTTTCAGTTTTTATCTTAGGATATTTCCTTTGTCACCATAGCCCGCTATGGGCTTCCAAATGTCACTTTGCAAATTCCACAAGAACAGTCTTAGCGAAAAGCTTCTTGAGGGGAAAGCTGTAACTCTGTGAGATGAATTAACAGAACACAAAGAGGTTTCTCAGAAAGCTTCCTTCCACTTTTTAACGGAAGATATTTCCTTTTTCACCATAACCCTCTATGGGCTTCCAAATATCACTTTGCAAATTCAACAAGAACAGTCTTAGGGAAAGGCTTCTTGAAGGGAAAGATGTAACTCTGTGAGATGAATTAACAGAACACAAAGCAGTTTCTCAGAAAGCTTCTTTCCAATTTTTAAGGAAAGGTATTTCCTTTTTCACCATAGCCCTCTATGGGCTTCCAAATATTACTTTCCGAATTTCAGAAGAACAGTCTTAGTGAACGGCGTCTTGAGGGGAAAGCTGTAACTCTGTGAGATAAATGGACAGAACACAAAGCAGTTTCTCAGAGAGCTTCTTTTCAGTTTTTATCTTAGGATATCTCCTTTTTCACCATAGCCCTCTTTGGGCTTCCAAATATCGCATTGCAAATTTCACAAGAACAGTCTTAGGGAAATTCTTCATGAGGGGAAAGCTGTAAGTCTCTGAGATGAATTAACAGAACACAAAGTAGTTTCTCAGAGATCTTCTTTCCAGATTTTAACGGAAGATACTTCCTTTTTCACCATAGCCGTCTATGGGCTTCCAAATATCACTTTTCAAATTCCACAAGATCAGCCTTAGCTAAAGGTTTCTTGAGGAGAAATTTGTAACACTGTGAGATGAATTAACAGAACACAAAGCAGTTTCTGAGAAAGCTTCTTTCCACTTTTTAACGGAAGATATTTCTTTTTTCACCATAGCCCTCTATGGGCTTCCAAATATCACTTTGCAAATTCCAAAAGAACAGTCTTAGCGAAAGGCTTCTTGAGGGTAATGCTGTAACTCTGTGAGATGAATTAACATAACACAAAGCAGTTTCTCAGAAAGCTTCTTTCCTGTTTTTAACGGAAGTTATTTCCTTTTTCACCGTAGCCGTCTATGGGCTTCCAAATATCACTTTCAAATTCCAGAAGAACAGTCTTAGCGAAAAGCTTCTTGAGGGGAAAGCTGTATCTCTGTGAGATGAATTAACAGAACACAATGCAGTTTCTTAGAAGGCTTCTTTTCAGTCTTTTTCTTAGGATAATTCCTTGTTCACCATAGCCCTCTATGGGTTTCCTAATATCACTTTGCAAATTCCACAAGAACAGCTTTAGAAAAAGGCTTCCTGAGGGGAAAGCTGTAAATCTGTGAGATGAATTAACAGAACACAAAGCAGTTTCTCAGAAAGCTTCTTTCCAGTTTTTAAAAGAAGATATTTCCTTTTTCATCATATCCTTCTATGGCTTTCCAAATATCACTTTGAAATTCCACAAGAACAATCTTAGCGAAAAGCTTCTTGAGGAGAAAGCTCTAACCCTGTGAGATGAACTAACAGAACACAAGGCAGTTTCTCAGAAAGCTTCTTTTCAGTTTTTATCATAGGATATTTCCTTTTTTACCCTAGCCCTCCATGGGCTTCCATATATCACTTTGCAAATTTCACCAGAACACTCTTAGGGAAAGGCTTCTTGAGGGGAAAGCTGTAACTCTGTGAGGTGAATTAACAGAACACAAAGTAGGTTCTCAGAAAGCTTCTTTCCATTTTTTAACGGAAGCTATTTCCTTTTTCACCGTAGCCCTCTATGGGCTTCCAAATATCACTTTGCAAATTCCACAAGAACAGTCTTAGCGAAAGGCTTCTTGAGGGGAACGCTGTAACTCTGTGAGATGAATTAACCGAACACAAAGCAGTTTCTCAGAAAGCTTCCTTGCAGTTCTTAACTCTAGATATTTCCTTTTTCACCATAGCCCTCTAAGGGCTTAAAATATCAGTTTGCTAATTTCACAAGAACCGTCAGTGAGTGACTTCTTGAGGGGAACGCTGTAACTCTCTGAGATGAATTAACAGAACACAAAGCAGTTTCTCAGAAAACTTCTTTCCAGCTTTTAACGGAAGATATTTCCTTTAACACCATAGCCCTCCAGGGGCTTCCAAATATCTCTTTGCAAATTCCACAAGAACAGTCTTAGCGAACCTCAGAAAGCTTCTTTTCCGTTTGTAACTAAAGATATTTCCTTTTTCAGCATAGCCCTCTATGGGCTTCCAAATATCAATTTGCAAATTCCACAAGAACAGTCTTATCAAAAGGCTTCTTGAGGGGAAAGTTGTAACTCTGTGAGATGAATTAACAGAACACAAAGCAGTTTCTCAGAAAGCTTCTTTCCACTTTTTAACGGAAGATATTTCCTTTTTCACCATAGCCCTCTATGGGCCTCCAAATATCACTTTGCAAATTCCACAAGAACAGTCTTAGCGAAGGGCTTCTTGAGGGGAAAGCTGTAGCTCTGTGAGATGAATTAACAGAACACAAAGCAGTTTCTCAGAAAGCTTCTTTTCAGTTTTTATCTTTGGATAATTCCTTTTCCACCCTAGCCCTCAATGGGCTTACAAATATCACTTTGAAAATTCAACAAGAACAGTCTTAGCAAAAGGCTTCTTGAGATGAAAGCTGTAACCCTGTGAGATGAATTAACAGAACACAAAGCAGTTTCTCAGAAAGATTCTTTTCAGTTTTTATCATAGTATATTTCCTTTTTCTCCATTGCCCTCTATGGGCTTCCGAAGGTCACTTTGCAAATTCAACAAGAACAGTCTTAGGGAAAGGCTTCTTGAGGGCAAAGCTGTAACTCTGTGAGATGAATTAACAGAACACAAAGCAGTTTCTCAGAAAGATTCTTTTCAGTTTTTATCATAGGATATTTCCTTTTTCTCCATAGCCCTCTATGGGCTTCCAAACGTCACTTTGCAAATGTCACCAGAACACTCTTAGGGAAAGGCTTCTTGTGGGGAAAGCTGTAACTCTGTGAGATGAATTAACAGAACACAAAGCAGGTTCTCAGAAAGCTTCTTTCCAGTTTTTAACGGAAGCTATTTCTTTTTTCACCGTAGCCCTCTATGGGCTTCCAAATATCACTTTGCAAATTCCACAAGAACAGTCTTAGCGAAAGGCTTCTTGAGGGGAAAACTCTAACCCTGTGCCATGAATTAACAGAACACAAATCAGTTTCTCAGAAAGCTTCTTTTCAGTTTTTATCTTAGGATATTTCCTTTGTCACCATAGCCCGCTATGGGCTTCCAAATGTCACTTTGCAAATTCCACAAGAACAGTCTTAGCGAAAAGCTTCTTGAGGGGAAAGCTGTAACTCTGTGAGATGAATTAACAGAACACAAAGAGGTTTCTCAGAAAGCTTCCTTCCACTTTTTAACGGAAGATATTTCCTTTTTCACCATAACCCTCTATGGGCTTCCAAATATCACTTTGCAAATTCAACAAGAACAGTCTTAGGGAAAGGCTTCTTGAAGGGAAAGATGTAACTCTGTGAGATGAATTAACAGAACACAAAGCAGTTTCTCAGAAAGCTTCTTTCCAATTTTTAAGGAAAGGTATTTCCTTTTTCACCATAGCCCTCTATGGGCTTCCAAATATTACTTTCCGAATTTCACAAGAACAGTCTTAGTGAACGGCGTCTTGAGGGGAAAGCTGTAACTCTGTGAGATAAATTGACAGAACACAAAGCAGTTTCTCAGAGAGCTTCTTTTCAGTTTTTATCTTAGGATATCTCCTTTTTCACCATAGCCCTCTTTGGGCTTCCAAATATCGCATTGCAAATTTCACAAGAACAGTCTTAGGGAAATTCTTCATGAGGGGAAAGCTGTAAGTCTCTGAGATGAATTAACAGAACACAAAGTAGTTTCTCAGAGATCTTCTTTCCAGATTTTAATGGAAGATACTTCCTTTTTCACCATAGCCGTCTATGGGCTTCCAAATATCACTTTTCAAATTCCACAAGATCAGCCTTAGCTAAAGGTTTCTTGAGGAGAAATTTGTAACACTGTGAGATGAATTAACAGAACACAAAGCAGTTTCTGAGAAAGCTTCTTTCCACTTTTTAACGGAAGATATTTCTTTTTTCACCATAGCCCTCTATGGGCTTCCAAATATCACTTTGCAAATTCCAAAAGAACAGTCTTAGCGAAAGGCTTCTTGAGGGTAATGCTGTAACTCTGTGAGATGAATTAACATAACACAAAGCAGTTTCTCAGAAAGCTTCTTTCCTGTTTTTAACGGAAGTTATTTCCTTTTTCACCGTAGCCGTCTATGGGCTTCCAAATATCACTTTCAAATTCCAGAAGAACAGTCTTAGCGAAAAGCTTCTTGAGGGGAAAGCTGTATCTCTGTGAGATGAATTAACAGAACACAATGCAGTTTCTTAGAAGGCTTCTTTTCAGTCTTTTTCTTAGGATAATTCCTTGTTCACCATAGCCCTCTATGGGTTTCCTAATATCACTTTGCAAATTCCACAAGAACAGCTTTAGAAAAAGGCTTCCTGAGGGGAAAGCTGTAAATCTGTGAGATGAATTAACAGAACACAAAGCAGTTTCTCAGAAAGCTTCTTTCCAGTTTTTAAAAGAAGATATTTCCTTTTTCATCATATCCTTCTATGGCTTTCCAAATATCACTTTGAAATTCCACAAGAACAATCTTAGCGAAAAGCTTCTTGAGGAGAAAGCTCTAACCCTGTGAGATGAACTAACAGAACACAAGGCAGTTTCTCAGAAAGCTTCTTTTCAGTTTTTATCATAGGATATTTCCTTTTTTACCCTAGCCCTCCATGGGCTTCCATATATCACTTTGCAAATTTCACCAGAACACTCTTAGGGAAAGGCTTCTTGAGGGGAAAGCTGTAACTCTGTGAGGTGAATTAACAGAACACAAAGTAGGTTCTCAGAAAGCTTCTTTCCATTTTTTAACGGAAGCTATTTCCTTTTTCACCGTAGCCCTCTATGGGCTTCCAAATATCACTTTGCAAATTCCACAAGAACAGTCTTAGCGAAAGGCTTCTTGAGGGGAAAGCTGTAACTCTGTGAGATGAATTAACCGAACACAAAGCAGTTTCTCAGAAAGCTTCCTTGCAGTTCTTAACTCTAGATATTTCCTTTTTCACCATAGCCCTCTAAGGGCTTAAAATATCAGTTTGCTAATTTCACAAGAACCGTCAGTGAGTGACTTCTTGAGGGGAACGCTGTAACTCTCTGAGATGAATTAACAGAACACAAAGCAGTTTCTCAGAAAACTTCTTTCCAGCTTTTAACGGAAGATATTTCCTTTAACACCATAGCCCTCCAGGGGCTTCCAAATATCTCTTTGCAAATTCCACAAGAACAGTCTTAGCGAACCTCAGAAAGCTTCTTTTCCGTTTGTAACTAAGGATATTTCCTTTTTCAGCATAGCCCTCTATGGGCTTCCAAATATCAATTTGCAAATTCCACAAGAACAGTCTTATCAAAAGGCTTCTTGAGGGGAAAGTTGTAACTCTGTGAGATGAATTAACAGAACACAAAGCAGTTTCTCAGAAAGCTTCTTTCCACTTTTTAACGGAAGATATTTCCTTTTTCACCATAGCCCTCTATGGGCCTCCAAATATCACTTTGCAAATTCCACAAGAACAGTCTTAGCGAAGGGCTTCTTGAGGGGAAAGCTGTAGCTCTGTGAGATGAATTAACAGAACACAAAGCAGTTTCTCAGAAAGCTTCTTTTCAGTTTTTATCTTTGGATAATTCCTTTTCCACCCTAGCCCTCAATGGGCTTACAAATATCACTTTGAAAATTCAACAAGAACAGTCTTAGCAAAAGGCTTCTTGAGATGAAAGCTGTAACCCTGTGAGATGAATTAACAGAACACAAAGCAGTTTCTCAGAAAGATTCTTTTCAGTTTTTATCATAGTATATTTCCTTTTTCTCCATTGCCCTCTATGGGCTTCCGAAGGTCACTTTGCAAATTCAACAAGAACAGTCTTAGGGAAAGGCTTCTTGAGGGCAAAGCTGTAACTCTGTGAGATGAATTAACAGAACACAAAGCAGTTTCTCAGAAAGATTCTTTTCAGTTTTTATCATAGGATATTTCCTTTTTCTCCATAGCCCTCTATGGGCTTCCAAACGTCACTTTGCAAATGTCACCAGAACACTCTTAGGGAAAGGCTTCTTGTGGGGAAAGCTGTAACTCTGTGAGATGAATTAACAGAACACAAAGCAGGTTCTCAGAAAGCTTCTTTCCAGTTTTTAACGGAAGCTATTTCTTTTTTCACCGTAGCCCTCTATGGGCTTCCAAATATCACTTTGCAAATTCCACAAGAACAGTCTTAGCGAAAGGCTTCTTGAGGGGAAAACTCTAACCCTGTGCCATGAATTAACAGAACACAAATCAGTTTCTCAGAAAGCTTCTTTTCAGTTTTTATCTTAGGATATTTCCTTTGTCACCATAGCCCGCTATGGGCTTCCAAATGTCACTTTGCAAATTCCACAAGAACAGTCTTAGCGAAAAGCTTCTTGAGGGGAAAGCTGTAACTCTGTGAGATGAATTAACAGAACACAAAGAGGTTTCTCAGAAAGCTTCCTTCCACTTTTTAACGGAAGATATTTCCTTTTTCACCATAACCCTCTATGGGCTTCCAAATATCACTTTGCAAATTCAACAAGAACAGTCTTAGGGAAAGGCTTCTTGAAGGGAAAGATGTAACTCTGTGAGATGAATTAACAGAACACAAAGCAGTTTCTCAGAAAGCTTCTTTCCAATTTTTAAGGAAAGGTATTTCCTTTTTCACCATAGCCCTCTATGGGCTTCCAAATATTACTTTCCGAATTTCACAAGAACAGTCTTAGTGAACGGCGTCTTGAGGGGAAAGCTGTAACTCTGTGAGATAAATTGACAGAACACAAAGCAGTTTCTCAGAGAGCTTCTTTTCAGTTTTTATCTTAGGATATCTCCTTTTTCACCATAGCCCTCTTTGGGCTTCCAAATATCGCATTGCAAATTTCACAAGAACAGTCTTAGGGAAATTCTTCATGAGGGGAAAGCTGTAAGTCTCTGAGATGAATTAACAGAACACAAAGTAGTTTCTCAGAGATCTTCTTTCCAGATTTTAATGGAAGATACTTCCTTTTTCACCATAGCCGTCTATGGGCTTCCAAATATCACTTTTCAAATTCCACAAGATCAGCCTTAGCTAAAGGTTTCTTGAGGAGAAATTTGTAACACTGTGAGATGAATTAACAGAACACAAAGCAGTTTCTGAGAAAGCTTCTTTCCACTTTTTAACGGAAGATATTTCTTTTTTCACCATAGCCCTCTATGGGCTTCCAAATATCACTTTGCAAATTCCAAAAGAACAGTCTTAGCGAAAGGCTTCTTGAGGGTAATGCTGTAACTCTGTGAGATGAATTAACATAACACAAAGCAGTTTCTCAGAAAGCTTCTTTCCTGTTTTTAACGGAAGTTATTTCCTTTTTCACCGTAGCCGTCTATGGGCTTCCAAATATCACTTTCAAATTCCAGAAGAACAGTCTTAGCGAAAAGCTTCTTGAGGGGAAAGCTGTATCTCTGTGAGATGAATTAACAGAACACAATGCAGTTTCTTAGAAGGCTTCTTTTCAGTCTTTTTCTTAGGATAATTCCTTGTTCACCATAGCCCTCTATGGGTTTCCTAATATCACTTTGCAAATTCCACAAGAACAGCTTTAGAAAAAGGCTTCCTGAGGGGAAAGCTGTAAATCTGTGAGATGAATTAACAGAACACAAAGCAGTTTCTCAGAAAGCTTCTTTCCAGTTTTTAAAAGAAGATATTTCCTTTTTCATCATATCCTTCTATGGCTTTCCAAATATCACTTTGAAATTCCACAAGAACAATCTTAGCGAAAAGCTTCTTGAGGAGAAAGCTCTAACCCTGTGAGATGAACTAACAGAACACAAGGCAGTTTCTCAGAAAGCTTCTTTTCAGTTTTTATCATAGGATATTTCCTTTTTTACCCTAGCCCTCCATGGGCTTCCATATATCACTTTGCAAATTTCACCAGAACACTCTTAGGGAAAGGCTTCTTGAGGGGAAAGCTGTAACTCTGTGAGGTGAATTAACAGAACACAAAGTAGGTTCTCAGAAAGCTTCTTTCCATTTTTTAACGGAAGCTATTTCCTTTTTCACCGTAGCCCTCTATGGGCTTCCAAATATCACTTTGCAAATTCCACAAGAACAGTCTTAGCGAAAGGCTTCTTGAGGGGAAAGCTGTAACTCTGTGAGATGAATTAACCGAACACAAAGCAGTTTCTCAGAAAGCTTCCTTGCAGTTCTTAACTCTAGATATTTCCTTTTTCACCATAGCCCTCTAAGGGCTTAAAATATCAGTTTGCTAATTTCACAAGAACCGTCAGTGAGTGACTTCTTGAGGGGAACGCTGTAACTCTCTGAGATGAATTAACAGAACACAAAGCAGTTTCTCAGAAAACTTCTTTCCAGCTTTTAACGGAAGATATTTCCTTTAACACCATAGCCCTCCAGGGGCTTCCAAATATCTCTTTGCAAATTCCACAAGAACAGTCTTAGCGAACCTCAGAAAGCTTCTTTTCCGTTTGTAACTAAGGATATTTCCTTTTTCAGCATAGCCCTCTATGGGCTTCCAAATATCAATTTGCAAATTCCACAAGAACAGTCTTATCAAAAGGCTTCTTGAGGGGAAAGTTGTAACTCTGTGAGATGAATTAACAGAACACAAAGCAGTTTCTCAGAAAGCTTCTTTCCACTTTTTAACGGAAGATATTTCCTTTTTCACCATAGCCCTCTATGGGCCTCCAAATATCACTTTGCAAATTCCACAAGAACAGTCTTAGCGAAGGGCTTCTTGAGGGGAAAGCTGTAACTCTGTGAGATGAATTAACAGAACACAAAGCAGTTTCTCAGAAAGCTTCTTTTCAGTTTTTATCTTTGGATAATTCCTTTTCCACCATAGCCCTCAATGGGCTTACAAATATCACTTTGAAAATTCAACAAGAACAGTCTTAGCAAAAGGCTTCTTGAGATGAAAGCTGTAACCCTGTGAGATGAATTAACAGAACACAAAGCAGTTTCTCAGAAAGATTCTTTTCAGTTTTTATCATAGTATATTTCCTTTTTCTCCATTGCCCTCTATGGGCTTCCGAAGGTCACTTTGCAAATTCAACAAGAACAGTCTTAGGGAAAGGCTTCTTGAGGGCAAAGCTGTAACTCTGTGAGATGAATTAACAGAACACAAAGCAGTTTCTCAGAAAGATTCTTTTCAGTTTTTATCATAGGATATTTCCTTTTTCTCCATAGCCCTCTATGGGCTTCCAAACGTCACTTTGCAAATGTCACCAGAACACTCTTAGGGAAAGGCTTCTTGAGGGGAAAGCTGTAACTCTGTGAGATGAATTAACAGAACACAAAGCAGGTTCTCAGAAAGCTTCTTTCCAGTTTTTAACGGAAGCTATTTCTTTTTTCACCGTAGCCCTCTATGGGCTTCCAAATATCACTTTGCAAATTCCACAAGAACAGTCTTAGCGAAAGGCTTCTTGAGGGGAAAACTCTAACCCTGTGCCATGAATTAACAGAACACAAATCAGTTTCTCAGAAAGCTTCTTTTCAGTTTTTATCTTAGGATATTTCCTTTGTCACCATAGCCCGCTATGGGCTTCCAAATGTCACTTTGCAAATTCCACAAGAACAGTCTTAGCGAAAAGCTTCTTGAGGGGAAAGCTGTAACTCTGTGAGATGAATTAACAGAACACAAAGAGGTTTCTCAGAAAGCTTCCTTCCACTTTTTAACGGAAGATATTTCCTTTTTCACCATAACCCTCTATGGGCTTCCAAATATCACTTTGCAAATTCAACAAGAACAGTCTTAGGGAAAGGCTTCTTGAAGGGAAAGATGTAACTCTGTGAGATGAATTAACAGAACACAAAGCAGTTTCTCAGAAAGCTTCTTTCCAATTTTTAAGGAAAGGTATTTCCTTTTTCACCATAGCCCTCTATGGGCTTCCAAATATTACTTTCCGAATTTCACAAGAACAGTCTTAGTGAACGGCGTCTTGAGGGGAAAGCTGTAACTCTGTGAGATAAATGGACAGAACACAAAGCAGTTTCTCAGAGAGCTTCTTTTCAGTTTTTATCTTAGGATATCTCCTTTTTCACCATAGCCCTCTTTGGGCTTCCAAATATCGCATTGCAAATTTCACAAGAACAGTCTTAGGGAAATTCTTCATGAGGGGAAAGCTGTAAGTCTCTGAGATGAATTAACAGAACACAAAGTAGTTTCTCAGAGATCTTCTTTCCAGATTTTAATGGAAGATACTTCCTTTTTCACCATGGCCGTCTATGGGCTTCCAAATATCACTTTTCAAATTCCACAAGATCAGCCTTAGCTAAAGGTTTCTTGAGGAGAAATTTGTAACACTGTGAGATGAATTAACAGAACACAAAGCAGTTTCTGAGAAAGCTTCTTTCCACTTTTTAACGGAAGATATTTCTTTTTTCACCATAGCCCTCTATGGGCTTCCAAATATCACTTTGCAAATTCCAAAAGAACAGTCTTAGCGAAAGGCTTCTTGAGGGTAATGCTGTAACTCTGTGAGATGAATTAACATAACACAAAGCAGTTTCTCAGAAAGCTTCTTTCCTGTTTTTAACGGAAGTTATTTCCTTTTTCACCGTAGCCGTCTATGGGCTTCCAAATATCACTTTCAAATTCCAGAAGAACAGTCTTAGCGAAAAGCTTCTTGAGGGGAAAGCTGTATCTCTGTGAGATGAATTAACAGAACACAATGCAGTTTCTTAGAAGGCTTCTTTTCAGTCTTTTTCTTAGGATAATTCCTTGTTCACCATAGCCCTCTATGGGTTTCCTAATATCACTTTGCAAATTCCACAAGAACAGCTTTAGAAAAAGGCTTCCTGAGGGGAAAGCTGTAAATCTGTGAGATGAATTAACAGAACACAAAGCAGTTTCTCAGAAAGCTTCTTTCCAGTTTTTAAAAGAAGATATTTCCTTTTTCATCATATCCTTCTATGGCTTTCCAAATATCACTTTGAAATTCCACAAGAACAATCTTAGCGAAAAGCTTCTTGAGGAGAAAGCTCTAACCCTGTGAGATGAACTAACAGAACACAAGGCAGTTTCTCAGAAAGCTTCTTTTCAGTTTTTATCATAGGATATTTCCTTTTTTACCCTAGCCCTCCATGGGCTTCCATATATCACTTTGCAAATTTCACCAGAACACTCTTAGGGAAAGGCTTCTTGAGGGGAAAGCTGTAACTCTGTGAGGTGAATTAACAGAACACAAAGTAGGTTCTCAGAAAGCTTCTTTCCATTTTTTAACGGAAGCTATTTCCTTTTTCACCGTAGCCCTCTATGGGCTTCCAAATATCACTTTGCAAATTCCACAAGAACAGTCTTAGCGAAAGGCTTCTTGAGGGGAAAGCTGTAACTCTGTGAGATGAATTAACCGAACACAAAGCAGTTTCTCAGAAAGCTTCCTTGCAGTTCTTAACTCTAGATATTTCCTTTTTCACCATAGCCCTCTAAGGGCTTAAAATATCAGTTTGCTAATTTCACAAGAACCGTCAGTGAGTGACTTCTTGAGGGGAACGCTGTAACTCTCTGAGATGAATTAACAGAACACAAAGCAGTTTCTCAGAAAACTTCTTTCCAGCTTTTAACGGAAGATATTTCCTTTAACACCATAGCCCTCCAGGGGCTTCCAAATATCTCTTTGCAAATTCCACAAGAACAGTCTTAGCGAACCTCAGAAAGCTTCTTTTCCGTTTGTAACTAAGGATATTTCCTTTTTCAGCATAGCCCTCTATGGGCTTCCAAATATCAATTTGCAAATTCCACAAGAACAGTCTTATCAAAAGGCTTCTTGAGGGGAAAGTTGTAACTCTGTGAGATGAATTAACAGAACACAAAGCAGTTTCTCAGAAAGCTTCTTTCCACTTTTTAACGGAAGATATTTCCTTTTTCACCATAGCCCTCTATGGGCCTCCAAATATCACTTTGCAAATTCCACAAGAACAGTCTTAGCGAAGGGCTTCTTGAGGGGAAAGCTGTAACTCTGTGAGATGAATTAACAGAACACAAAGCAGTTTCTCAGAAAGCTTCTTTTCAGTTTTTATCTTTGGATAATTCCTTTTCCACCATAGCCCTCAATGGGCTTACAAATATCACTTTGAAAATTCAACAAGAACAGTCTTAGCAAAAGGCTTCTTGAGATGAAAGCTGTAACCCTGTGAGATGAATTAACAGAACACAAAGCAGTTTCTCAGAAAGATTCTTTTCAGTTTTTATCATAGTATATTTCCTTTTTCTCCATTGCCCTCTATGGGCTTCCGAAGGTCACTTTGCAAATTCAACAAGAACAGTCTTAGGGAAAGGCTTCTTGAGGGCAAAGCTGTAACTCTGTGAGATGAATTAACAGAACACAAAGCAGTTTCTCAGAAAGATTCTTTTCAGTTTTTATCATAGGATATTTCCTTTTTCTCCATAGCCCTCTATGGGCTTCCAAACGTCACTTTGCAAATGTCACCAGAACACTCTTAGGGAAAGGCTTCTTGAGGGGAAAGCTGTAACTCTGTGAGATGAATTAACAGAACACAAAGCAGGTTCTCAGAAAGCTTCTTTCCAGTTTTTAACGGAAGCTATTTCTTTTTTCACCGTAGCCCTCTATGGGCTTCCAAATATCACTTTGCAAATTCCACAAGAACAGTCTTAGCGAAAGGCTTCTTGAGGGGAAAACTCTAACCCTGTGCCATGAATTAACAGAACACAAATCAGTTTCTCAGAAAGCTTCTTTTCAGTTTTTATCTTAGGATATTTCCTTTGTCACCATAGCCCGCTATGGGCTTCCAAATGTCACTTTGCAAATTCCACAAGAACAGTCTTAGCGAAAAGCTTCTTGAGGGGAAAGCTGTAACTCTGTGAGATGAATTAACAGAACACAAAGAGGTTTCTCAGAAAGCTTCCTTCCACTTTTTAACGGAAGATATTTCCTTTTTCACCATAACCCTCTATGGGCTTCCAAATATCACTTTGCAAATTCAACAAGAACAGTCTTAGGGAAAGGCTTCTTGAAGGGAAAGATGTAACTCTGTGAGATGAATTAACAGAACACAAAGCAGTTTCTCAGAAAGCTTCTTTCCAATTTTTAAGGAAAGGTATTTCCTTTTTCACCATAGCCCTCTATGGGCTTCCAAATATTACTTTCCGAATTTCACAAGAACAGTCTTAGTGAACGGCGTCTTGAGGGGAAAGCTGTAACTCTGTGAGATAAATGGACAGAACACAAAGCAGTTTCTCAGAGAGCTTCTTTTCAGTTTTTATCTTAGGATATCTCCTTTTTCACCATAGCCCTCTTTGGGCTTCCAAATATCGCATTGCAAATTTCACAAGAACAGTCTTAGGGAAATTCTTCATGAGGGGAAAGCTGTAAGTCTCTGAGATGAATTAACAGAACACAAAGTAGTTTCTCAGAGATCTTCTTTCCAGATTTTAATGGAAGATACTTCCTTTTTCACCATAGCCGTCTATGGGCTTCCAAATATCACTTTTCAAATTCCACAAGATCAGCCTTAGCTAAAGGTTTCTTGAGGAGAAATTTGTAACACTGTGAGATGAATTAACAGAACACAAAGCAGTTTCTGAGAAAGCTTCTTTCCACTTTTTAACGGAAGATATTTCTTTTTTCACCATAGCCCTCTATGGGCTTCCAAATATCACTTTGCAAATTCCAAAAGAACAGTCTTAGCGAAAGGCTTCTTGAGGGTAATGCTGTAACTCTGTGAGATGAATTAACATAACACAAAGCAGTTTCTCAGAAAGCTTCTTTCCTGTTTTTAACGGAAGTTATTTCCTTTTTCACCGTAGCCGTCTATGGGCTTCCAAATATCACTTTCAAATTCCAGAAGAACAGTCTTAGCGAAAAGCTTCTTGAGGGGAAAGCTGTATCTCTGTGAGATGAATTAACAGAACACAATGCAGTTTCTTAGAAGGCTTCTTTTCAGTCTTTTTCTTAGGATAATTCCTTGTTCACCATAGCCCTCTATGGGTTTCCTAATATCACTTTGCAAATTCCACAAGAACAGCTTTAGAAAAAGGCTTCCTGAGGGGAAAGCTGTAAATCTGTGAGATGAATTAACAGAACACAAAGCAGTTTCTCAGAAAGCTTCTTTCCAGTTTTTAAAAGAAGATATTTCCTTTTTCATCATATCCTTCTATGGCTTTCCAAATATCACTTTGAAATTCCACAAGAACAATCTTAGCGAAAAGCTTCTTGAGGAGAAAGCTCTAACCCTGTGAGATGAACTAACAGAACACAAGGCAGTTTCTCAGAAAGCTTCTTTTCAGTTTTTATCATAGGATATTTCCTTTTTTACCCTAGCCCTCCATGGGCTTCCATATATCACTTTGCAAATTTCACCAGAACACTCTTAGGGAAAGGCTTCTTGAGGGGAAAGCTGTAACTCTGTGAGGTGAATTAACAGAACACAAAGTAGGTTCTCAGAAAGCTTCTTTCCATTTTTTAACGGAAGCTATTTCCTTTTTCACCGTAGCCCTCTATGGGCTTCCAAATATCACTTTGCAAATTCCACAAGAACAGTCTTAGCGAAAGGCTTCTTGAGGGGAAAGCTGTAACTCTGTGAGATGAATTAACCGAACACAAAGCAGTTTCTCAGAAAGCTTCCTTGCAGTTCTTAACTCTAGATATTTCCTTTTTCACCATAGCCCTCTAAGGGCTTAAAATATCAGTTTGCTAATTTCACAAGAACCGTCAGTGAGTGACTTCTTGAGGGGAACGCTGTAACTCTCTGAGATGAATTAACAGAACACAAAGCAGTTTCTCAGAAAACTTCTTTCCAGCTTTTAACGGAAGATATTTCCTTTAACACCATAGCCCTCCAGGGGCTTCCAAATATCTCTTTGCAAATTCCACAAGAACAGTCTTAGCGAACCTCAGAAAGCTTCTTTTCCGTTTGTAACTAAGGATATTTCCTTTTTCAGCATAGCCCTCTATGGGCTTCCAAATATCAATTTGCAAATTCCACAAGAACAGTCTTATCAAAAGGCTTCTTGAGGGGAAAGTTGTAACTCTGTGAGATGAATTAACAGAACACAAAGCAGTTTCTCAGAAAGCTTCTTTCCACTTTTTAACGGAAGATATTTCCTTTTTCACCATAGCCCTCTATGGGCCTCCAAATATCACTTTGCAAATTCCACAAGAACAGTCTTAGCGAAGGGCTTCTTGAGGGGAAAGCTGTAACTCTGTGAGATGAATTAACAGAACACAAAGCAGTTTCTCAGAAAGCTTCTTTTCAGTTTTTATCTTTGGATAATTCCTTTTCCACCATAGCCCTCAATGGGCTTACAAATATCACTTTGAAAATTCAACAAGAACAGTCTTAGCAAAAGGCTTCTTGAGATGAAAGCTGTAACCCTGTGAGATGAATTAACAGAACACAAAGCAGTTTCTCAGAAAGATTCTTTTCAGTTTTTATCATAGTATATTTCCTTTTTCTCCATTGCCCTCTATGGGCTTCCGAAGGTCACTTTGCAAATTCAACAAGAACAGTCTTAGGGAAAGGCTTCTTGAGGGCAAAGCTGTAACTCTGTGAGATGAATTAACAGAACACAAAGCAGTTTCTCAGAAAGATTCTTTTCAGTTTTTATCATAGGATATTTCCTTTTTCTCCATAGCCCTCTATGGGCTTCCAAACGTCACTTTGCAAATGTCACCAGAACACTCTTAGGGAAAGGCTTCTTGAGGGGAAAGCTGTAACTCTGTGAGATGAATTAACAGAACACAAAGCAGGTTCTCAGAAAGCTTCTTTCCAGTTTTTAACGGAAGCTATTTCTTTTTTCACCGTAGCCCTCTATGGGCTTCCAAATATCACTTTGCAAATTCCACAAGAACAGTCTTAGCGAAAGGCTTCTTGAGGGGAAAACTCTAACCCTGTGCCATGAATTAACAGAACACAAATCAGTTTCTCAGAAAGCTTCTTTTCAGTTTTTATCTTAGGATATTTCCTTTGTCACCATAGCCCGCTATGGGCTTCCAAATGTCACTTTGCAAATTCCACAAGAACAGTCTTAGCGAAAAGCTTCTTGAGGGGAAAGCTGTAACTCTGTGAGATGAATTAACAGAACACAAAGAGGTTTCTCAGAAAGCTTCCTTCCACTTTTTAACGGAAGATATTTCCTTTTTCACCATAACCCTCTATGGGCTTCCAAATATCACTTTGCAAATTCAACAAGAACAGTCTTAGGGAAAGGCTTCTTGAAGGGAAAGATGTAACTCTGTGAGATGAATTAACAGAACACAAAGCAGTTTCTCAGAAAGCTTCTTTCCAATTTTTAAGGAAAGGTATTTCCTTTTTCACCATAGCCCTCTATGGGCTTCCAAATATTACTTTCCGAATTTCACAAGAACAGTCTTAGTGAACGGCGTCTTGAGGGGAAAGCTGTAACTCTGTGAGATAAATGGACAGAACACAAAGCAGTTTCTCAGAGAGCTTCTTTTCAGTTTTTATCTTAGGATATCTCCTTTTTCACCATAGCCCTCTTTGGGCTTCCAAATATCGCATTGCAAATTTCACAAGAACAGTCTTAGGGAAATTCTTCATGAGGGGAAAGCTGTAAGTCTCTGAGATGAATTAACAGAACACAAAGTAGTTTCTCAGAGATCTTCTTTCCAGATTTTAACGGAAGATACTTCCTTTTTCACCATGGCCGTCTATGGGCTTCCAAATATCACTTTTCAAATTCCACAAGATCAGCCTTAGCTAAAGGTTTCTTGAGGAGAAATTTGTAACACTGTGAGATGAATTAACAGAACACAAAGCAGTTTCTGAGAAAGCTTCTTTCCACTTTTTAACGGAAGATATTTCTTTTTTCACCATAGCCCTCTATGGGCTTCCAAATATCACTTTGCAAATTCCACAAGAACAGTCTTAGCGAAAGGCTTCTTGAGGGTAATGCTGTAACTCTGTGAGATGAATTAACATAACACAAAGCAGTTTCTCAGAAAGCTTCTTTCCTGTTTTTAACGGAAGTTATTTCCTTTTTCACCGTAGCCGTCTATGGGCTTCCAAATATCACTTTCAAATTCCAGAAGAACAGTCTTAGCGAAAAGCTTCTTGAGGGGAAAGCTGTATCTCTGTGAGATGAATTAACAGAACACAATGCAGTTTCTTAGAAGGCTTCTTTTCAGTCTTTTTCTTAGGATAATTCCTTGTTCACCATAGCCCTCTATGGGTTTCCTAATATCACTTTGCAAATTCCACAAGAACAGCTTTAGAAAAAGGCTTCCTGAGGGGAAAGCTGTAAATCTGTGAGATGAATTAACAGAACACAAAGCAGTTTCTCAGAAAGCTTCTTTCCAGTTTTTAAAAGAAGATATTTCCTTTTTCATCATATCCTTCTATGGCTTTCCAAATATCACTTTGAAATTCCACAAGAACAATCTTAGCGAAAAGCTTCTTGAGGAGAAAGCTCTAACCCTGTGAGATGAACTAACAGAACACAAGGCAGTTTCTCAGAAAGCTTCTTTTCAGTTTTTATCATAGGATATTTCCTTTTTTACCCTAGCCCTCCATGGGCTTCCATATATCACTTTGCAAATTTCACCAGAACACTCTTAGGGAAAGGCTTCTTGAGGGGAAAGCTGTAACTCTGTGAGGTGAATTAACAGAACACAAAGTAGGTTCTCAGAAAGCTTCTTTCCATTTTTTAACGGAAGCTATTTCCTTTTTCACCGTAGCCCTCTATGGGCTTCCAAATATCACTTTGCAAATTCCACAAGAACAGTCTTAGCGAAAGGCTTCTTGAGGGGAAAGCTGTAACTCTGTGAGATGAATTAACCGAACACAAAGCAGTTTCTCAGAAAGCTTCCTTGCAGTTCTTAACTCTAGATATTTCCTTTTTCACCATAGCCCTCTAAGGGCTTAAAATATCAGTTTGCTAATTTCACAAGAACCGTCAGTGAGTGACTTCTTGAGGGGAACGCTGTAACTCTCTGAGATGAATTAACAGAACACAAAGCAGTTTCTCAGAAAACTTCTTTCCAGCTTTTAACGGAAGATATTTCCTTTAACACCATAGCCCTCCAGGGGCTTCCAAATATCTCTTTGCAAATTCCACAAGAACAGTCTTAGCGAACCTCAGAAAGCTTCTTTTCCGTTTGTAACTAAAGATATTTCCTTTTTCAGCATAGCCCTCTATGGGCTTCCAAATATCAATTTGCAAATTCCACAAGAACAGTCTTATCAAAAGGCTTCTTGAGGGGAAAGTTGTAACTCTGTGAGATGAATTAACAGAACACAAAGCAGTTTCTCAGAAAGCTTCTTTCCACTTTTTAACGGAAGATATTTCCTTTTTCACCATAGCCCTCTATGGGCCTCCAAATATCACTTTGCAAATTCCACAAGAACAGTCTTAGCGAAGGGCTTCTTGAGGGGAAAGCTGTAGCTCTGTGAGATGAATTAACAGAACACAAAGCAGTTTCTCAGAAAGCTTCTTTTCAGTTTTTATCTTTGGATAATTCCTTTTCCACCCTAGCCCTCAATGGGCTTACAAATATCACTTTGAAAATTCAACAAGAACAGTCTTAGCAAAAGGCTTCTTGAGATGAAAGCTGTAACCCTGTGAGATGAATTAACAGAACACAAAGCAGTTTCTCAGAAAGATTCTTTTCAGTTTTTATCATAGTATATTTCCTTTTTCTCCATTGCCCTCTATGGGCTTCCGAAGGTCACTTTGCAAATTCAACAAGAACAGTCTTAGGGAAAGGCTTCTTGAGGGCAAAGCTGTAACTCTGTGAGATGAATTAACAGAACACAAAGCAGTTTCTCAGAAAGATTCTTTTCAGTATTTATCATAGGATATTTCCTTTTTCTCCATAGCCCTCTATGGGCTTCCAAACGTCACTTTGCAAATGTCACCAGAACACTCTTAGGGAAAGGCTTCTTGAGGGGAAAGCTGTAACTCTGTGAGATGAATTAACAGAACACAAAGCAGGTTCTCAGAAAGCTTCTTTCCAGTTTTTAACGGAAGCTATTTCTTTTTTCACCGTAGCCCTCTATGGGCTTCCAAATATCACTTTGCAAATTCCACAAGAACAGTCTTAGCGAAAGGCTTCTTGAGGGGAAAACTCTAACCCTGTGCCATGAATTAACAGAACACAAATCAGTTTCTCAGAAAGCTTCTTTTCAGTTTTTATCTTAGGATATTTCCTTTGTCACCATAGCCCGCTATGGGCTTCCAAATGTCACTTTGCAAATTCCACAAGAACAGTCTTAGCGAAAAGCTTCTTGAGGGGAAAGCTGTAACTCTGTGAGATGAATTAACAGAACACAAAGAGGTTTCTCAGAAAGCTTCCTTCCACTTTTTAACGGAAGATATTTCCTTTTTCACCATAACCCTCTATGGGCTTCCAAATATCACTTTGCAAATTCAACAAGAACAGTCTTAGGGAAAGGCTTCTTGAAGGGAAAGATGTAACTCTGTGAGATGAATTAACAGAACACAAAGCAGTTTCTCAGAAAGCTTCTTTCCAATTTTTAAGGAAAGGTATTTCCTTTTTCACCATAGCCCTCTATGGGCTTCCAAATATTACTTTCCGAATTTCACAAGAACAGTCTTAGTGAACGGCGTCTTGAGGGGAAAGCTGTAACTCTGTGAGATAAATTGACAGAACACAAAGCAGTTTCTCAGAGAGCTTCTTTTCAGTTTTTATCTTAGGATATCTCCTTTTTCACCATAGCCCTCTTTGGGCTTCCAAATATCGCATTGCAAATTTCACAAGAACAGTCTTAGGGAAATTCTTCATGAGGGGAAAGCTGTAAGTCTCTGAGATGAATTAACAGAACACAAAGTAGTTTCTCAGAGATCTTCTTTCCAGATTTTAACGGAAGATACTTCCTTTTTCACCATAGCCGTCTATGGGCTTCCAAATATCACTTTTCAAATTCCACAAGATCAGCCTTAGCTAAAGGTTTCTTGAGGAGAAATTTGTAACACTGTGAGATGAATTAACAGAACACAAAGCAGTTTCTGAGAAAGCTTCTTTCCACTTTTTAACGGAAGATATTTCTTTTTTCACCATAGCCCTCTATGGGCTTCCAAATATCACTTTGCAAATTCCAAAAGAACAGTCTTAGCGAAAGGCTTCTTGAGGGTAATGCTGTAACTCTGTGAGATGAATTAACAGAACACAAAGCAGTTTCTCAGAAAGCTTCTTTCCTGTTTTTAACGGAAGTTATTTCCTTTTTCACCGTAGCCGTCTATGGGCTTCCAAATATCACTTTCAAATTCCAGAAGAACAGTCTTAGCGAAAAGCTTCTTGAGGGGAAAGCTGTATCTCTGTGAGATGAATTAACAGAACACAATGCAGTTTCTTAGAAGGCTTCTTTTCAGTCTTTTTCTTAGGATAATTCCTTGTTCACCATAGCCCTCTATGGGTTTCCTAATATCACTTTGCAAATTCCACAAGAACAGCTTTAGAAAAAGGCTTCCTGAGGGGAAAGCTGTAAATCTGTGAGATGAATTAACAGAACACAAAGCAGTTTCTCAGAAAGCTTCTTTCCAGTTTTTAAAAGAAGATATTTCCTTTTTCATCATATCCTTCTATGGCTTTCCAAATATCACTTTGAAATTCCACAAGAACAATCTTAGCGAAAAGCTTCTTGAGGAGAAAGCTCTAACCCTGTGAGATGAACTAACAGAACACAAGGCAGTTTCTCAGAAAGCTTCTTTTCAGTTTTTATCATAGGATATTTCCTTTTTTACCCTAGCCCTCCATGGGCTTCCATATATCACTTTGCAAATTTCACCAGAACACTCTTAGGGAAAGGCTTCTTGAGGGGAAAGCTGTAACTCTGTGAGGTGAATTAACAGAACACAAAGTAGGTTCTCAGAAAGCTTCTTTCCATTTTTTAACGGAAGCTATTTCCTTTTTCACCGTAGCCCTCTATGGGCTTCCAAATATCACTTTGCAAATTCCACAAGAACAGTCTTAGCGAAAGGCTTCTTGAGGGGAAAGCTGTAACTCTGTGCGATGAATTAACCGAACACAAAGCAGTTTCTCAGAAAGCTTCCTTGCAGTTCTTAACTCTAGATATTTCCTTTTTCACCATAGCCCTCTAAGGGCTTAAAATATCAGTTTGCTAATTTCACAAGAACCGTCAGTGAGTGACTTCTTGAGGGGAACGCTGTAACTCTCTGAGATGAATTAACAGAACACAAAGCAGTTTCTCAGAAAACTTCTTTCCAGCTTTTAACGGAAGATATTTCCTTTAACACCATAGCCCTCCAGGGGCTTCCAAATATCTCTTTGCAAATTCCACAAGAACAGTCTTAGCGAACCTCAGAAAGCTTCTTTTCCGTTTGTAACTAAGGATATTTCCTTTTTCAGCATAGCCCTCTATGGGCTTCCAAATATCAATTTGCAAATTCCACAAGAACAGTCTTATCAAAAGGCTTCTTGAGGGGAAAGTTGTAACTCTGTGAGATGAATTAACAGAACACAAAGCAGTTTCTCAGAAAGCTTCTTTCCACTTTTTAACGGAAGATATTTCCTTTTTCACCATAGCCCTCTATGGGCCTCCAAATATCACTTTGCAAATTCCACAAGAACAGTCTTAGCGAAGGGCTTCTTGAGGGGAAAGCTGTAACTCTGTGAGATGAATTAACAGAACACAAAGCAGTTTCTCAGAAAGCTTCTTTTCAGTTTTTATCTTTGGATAATTCCTTTTCCACCATAGCCCTCAATGGGCTTACAAATATCACTTTGAAAATTCAACAAGAACAGTCTTAGCAAAAGGCTTCTTGAGATGAAAGCTGTAACCCTGTGAGATGAATTAACAGAACACAAAGCAGTTTCTCAGAAAGATTCTTTTCAGTTTTTATCATAGTATATTTCCTTTTTCTCCATTGCCCTCTATGGGCTTCCGAAGGTCACTTTGCAAATTCAACAAGAACAGTCTTAGGGAAAGGCTTCTTGAGGGTAAAGCTGTAACTCTGTGAGATGAATTAACAGAACACAAAGCAGTTTCTCAGAAAGATTCTTTTCAGTTTTTATCATAGGATATTTCCTTTTTCTCCATAGCCCTCTATGGGCTTCCAAACGTCACTTTGCAAATGTCACCAGAACACTCTTAGGGAAAGGCTTCTTGAGGGGAAAGCTGTAACTCTGTGAGATGAATTAACAGAACACAAAGCAGGTTCTCAGAAAGCTTCTTTCCAGTTTTTAACGGAAGCTATTTCTTTTTTCACCGTAGCCCTCTATGGGCTTCCAAATATCACTTTGCAAATTCCACAAGAACAGTCTTAGCGAAAGGCTTCTTGAGGGGAAAACTCTAACCCTGTGCCATGAATTAACAGAACACAAATCAGTTTCTCAGAAAGCTTCTTTTCAGTTTTTATCTTAGGATATTTCCTTTGTCACCATAGCCCGCTATGGGCTTCCAAATGTCACTTTGCAAATTCCACAAGAACAGTCTTAGCGAAAAGCTTCTTGAGGGGAAAGCTGTAACTCTGTGAGATGAATTAACAGAACACAAAGAGGTTTCTCAGAAAGCTTCCTTCCACTTTTTAACGGAAGATATTTCCTTTTTCACCATAACCCTCTATGGGCTTCCAAATATCACTTTGCAAATTCAACAAGAACAGTCTTAGGGAAAGGCTTCTTGAAGGGAAAGATGTAACTCTGTGAGATGAATTAACAGAACACAAAGCAGTTTCTCAGAAAGCTTCTTTCCAATTTTTAAGGAAAGGTATTTCCTTTTTCACCATAGCCCTCTATGGGCTTCCAAATATTACTTTCCGAATTTCACAAGAACAGTCTTAGTGAACGGCGTCTTGAGGGGAAAGCTGTAACTCTGTGAGATAAATGGACAGAACACAAAGCAGTTTCTCAGAGAGCTTCTTTTCAGTTTTTATCTTAGGATATCTCCTTTTTCACCATAGCCCTCTTTGGGCTTCCAAATATCGCATTGCAAATTTCACAAGAACAGTCTTAGGGAAATTCTTCATGAGGGGAAAGCTGTAAGTCTCTGAGATGAATTAACAGAACACAAAGTAGTTTCTCAGAGATCTTCTTTCCAGATTTTAACGGAAGATACTTCCTTTTTCACCATAGCCGTCTATGGGCTTCCAAATATCACTTTTCAAATTCCACAAGATCAGCCTTAGCTAAAGGTTTCTTGAGGAGAAATTTGTAACACTGTGAGATGAATTAACAGAACACAAAGCAGTTTCTGAGAAAGCTTCTTTCCACTTTTTAACGGAAGATATTTCTTTTTTCACCATAGCCCTCTATGGGCTTCCAAATATCACTTTGCAAATTCCAAAAGAACAGTCTTAGCGAAAGGCTTCTTGAGGGTAATGCTGTAACTCTGTGAGATGAATTAACAGAACACAAAGCAGTTTCTCAGAAAGCTTCTTTCCTGTTTTTAACGGAAGTTATTTCCTTTTTCACCGTAGCCGTCTATGGGCTTCCAAATATCACTTTCAAATTCCAGAAGAACAGTCTTAGCGAAAAGCTTCTTGAGGGGAAAGCTGTATCTCTGTGAGATGAATTAACAGAACACAATGCAGTTTCTTAGAAGGCTTCTTTTCAGTCTTTTTCTTAGGATAATTCCTTGTTCACCATAGCCCTCTATGGGTTTCCTAATATCACTTTGCAAATTCCACAAGAACAGCTTTAGAAAAAGGCTTCCTGAGGGGAAAGCTGTAAATCTGTGAGATGAATTAACAGAACACAAAGCAGTTTCTCAGAAAGCTTCTTTCCAGTTTTTAAAAGAAGATATTTCCTTTTTCATCATATCCTTCTATGGCTTTCCAAATATCACTTTGAAATTCCACAAGAACAATCTTAGCGAAAAGCTTCTTGAGGAGAAAGCTCTAACCCTGTGAGATGAACTAACAGAACACAAGGCAGTTTCTCAGAAAGCTTCTTTTCAGTTTTTATCATAGGATATTTCCTTTTTTACCCTAGCCCTCCATGGGCTTCCATATATCACTTTGCAAATTTCACCAGAACACTCTTAGGGAAAGGCTTCTTGAGGGGAAAGCTGTAACTCTGTGAGGTGAATTAACAGAACACAAAGTAGGTTCTCAGAAAGCTTCTTTCCATTTTTTAACGGAAGCTATTTCCTTTTTCACCGTAGCCCTCTATGGGCTTCCAAATATCACTTTGCAAATTCCACAAGAACAGTCTTAGCGAAAGGCTTCTTGAGGGGAAAGCTGTAACTCTGTGAGATGAATTAACCGAACACAAAGCAGTTTCTCAGAAAGCTTCCTTGCAGTTCTTAACTCTAGATATTTCCTTTTTCACCATAGCCCTCTAAGGGCTTAAAATATCAGTTTGCTAATTTCACAAGAACCGTCAGTGAGTGACTTCTTGAGGGGAACGCTGTAACTCTCTGAGATGAATTAACAGAACACAAAGCAGTTTCTCAGAAAACTTCTTTCCAGCTTTTAACGGAAGATATTTCCTTTAACACCATAGCCCTCCAGGGGCTTCCAAATATCTCTTTGCAAATTCCACAAGAACAGTCTTAGCGAACCTCAGAAAGCTTCTTTTCCGTTTGTAACTAAAGATATTTCCTTTTTCAGCATAGCCCTCTATGGGCTTCCAAATATCAATTTGCAAATTCCACAAGAACAGTCTTATCAAAAGGCTTCTTGAGGGGAAAGTTGTAACTCTGTGAGATGAATTAACAGAACACAAAGCAGTTTCTCAGAAAGCTTCTTTCCACTTTTTAACGGAAGATATTTCCTTTTTCACCATAGCCCTCTATGGGCCTCCAAATATCACTTTGCAAATTCCACAAGAACAGTCTTAGCGAAGGGCTTCTTGAGGGGAAAGCTGTAGCTCTGTGAGATGAATTAACAGAACACAAAGCAGTTTCTCAGAAAGCTTCTTTTCAGTTTTTATCTTTGGATAATTCCTTTTCCACCATAGCCCTCAATGGGCTTACAAATATCACTTTGAAAATTCAACAAGAACAGTCTTAGCAAAAGGCTTCTTGAGATGAAAGCTGTAACCCTGTGAGATGAATTAACAGAACACAAAGCAGTTTCTCAGAAAGATTCTTTTCAGTTTTTATCATAGTATATTTCCTTTTTCTCCATTGCCCTCTATGGGCTTCCAAAGGTCACTTTGCAAATTCAACAAGAACAGTCTTAGGGAAAGGCTTCTTGAGGGTAAAGCTGTAACTCTGTGAGATGAATTAACAGAACACAAAGCAGTTTCTCAGAAAGATTCTTTTCAGTTTTTATCATAGGATATTTCCTTTTTCTCCATAGCCCTCTATGGGCTTCCAAACGTCACTTTGCAAATGTCACCAGAACACTCTTAGGGAAAGGCTTCTTGAGGGGAAAGCTGTAACTCTGTGAGATGAATTAACAGAACACAAAGCAGGTTCTCAGAAAGCTTCTTTCCAGTTTTTAACGGAAGCTATTTCTTTTTTCACCGTAGCCCTCTATGGGCTTCCAAATATCACTTTGCAAATTCCACAAGAACAGTCTTAGCGAAAGGCTTCTTGAGGGGAAAACTCTAACCCTGTGCCATGAATTAACAGAACACAAATCAGTTTCTCAGAAAGCTTCTTTTCAGTTTTTATCTTAGGATATTTCCTTTGTCACCATAGCCCGCTATGGGCTTCCAAATGTCACTTTGCAAATTCCACAAGAACAGTCTTAGCGAAAAGCTTCTTGAGGGGAAAGCTGTAACTCTGTGAGATGAATTAACAGAACACAAAGAGGTTTCTCAGAAAGCTTCCTTCCACTTTTTAACGGAAGATATTTCCTTTTTCACCATAACCCTCTATGGGCTTCCAAATATCACTTTGCAAATTCAACAAGAACAGTCTTAGGGAAAGGCTTCTTGAAGGGAAAGATGTAACTCTGTGAGATGAATTAACAGAACACAAAGCAGTTTCTCAGAAAGCTTCTTTCCAATTTTTAAGGAAAGGTATTTCCTTTTTCACCATAGCCCTCTATGGGCTTCCAAATATTACTTTCCGAATTTCACAAGAACAGTCTTAGTGAACGGCGTCTTGAGGGGAAAGCTGTAACTCTGTGAGATAAATGGACAGAACACAAAGCAGTTTCTCAGAGAGCTTCTTTTCAGTTTTTATCTTAGGATATCTCCTTTTTCACCATAGCCCTCTTTGGGCTTCCAAATATCGCATTGCAAATTTCACAAGAACAGTCTTAGGGAAATTCTTCATGAGGGGAAAGCTGTAAGTCTCTGAGATGAATTAACAGAACACAAAGTAGTTTCTCAGAGATCTTCTTTCCAGATTTTAACGGAAGATACTTCCTTTTTCACCATGGCCGTCTATGGGCTTCCAAATATCACTTTTCAAATTCCACAAGATCAGCCTTAGCTAAAGGTTTCTTGAGGAGAAATTTGTAACACTGTGAGATGAATTAACAGAACACAAAGCAGTTTCTGAGAAAGCTTCTTTCCACTTTTTAACGGAAGATATTTCTTTTTTCACCATAGCCCTCTATGGGCTTCCAAATATCACTTTGCAAATTCCAAAAGAACAGTCTTAGCGAAAGGCTTCTTGAGGGTAATGCTGTAACTCTGTGAGATGAATTAACAGAACACAAAGCAGTTTCTCAGAAAGCTTCTTTCCTGTTTTTAACGGAAGTTATTTCCTTTTTCACCGTAGCCGTCTATGGGCTTCCAAATATCACTTTCAAATTCCAGAAGAACAGTCTTAGCGAAAAGCTTCTTGAGGGGAAAGCTGTATCTCTGTGAGATGAATTAACAGAACACAATGCAGTTTCTTAGAAGGCTTCTTTTCAGTCTTTTTCTTAGGATAATTCCTTGTTCACCATAGCCCTCTATGGGTTTCCTAATATCACTTTGCAAATTCCACAAGAACAGCTTTAGAAAAAGGCTTCCTGAGGGGAAAGCTGTAAATCTGTGAGATGAATTAACAGAACACAAAGCAGTTTCTCAGAAAGCTTCTTTCCAGTTTTTAAAAGAAGATATTTCCTTTTTCATCATATCCTTCTATGGCTTTCCAAATATCACTTTGAAATTCCACAAGAACAATCTTAGCGAAAAGCTTCTTGAGGAGAAAGCTCTAACCCTGTGAGATGAACTAACAGAACACAAGGCAGTTTCTCAGAAAGCTTCTTTTCAGTTTTTATCATAGGATATTTCCTTTTTTACCCTAGCCCTCCATGGGCTTCCATATATCACTTTGCAAATTTCACCAGAACACTCTTAGGGAAAGGCTTCTTGAGGGGAAAGCTGTAACTCTGTGAGGTGAATTAACAGAACACAAAGTAGGTTCTCAGAAAGCTTCTTTCCATTTTTTAACGGAAGCTATTTCCTTTTTCACCGTAGCCCTCTATGGGCTTCCAAATATCACTTTGCAAATTCCACAAGAACAGTCTTAGCGAAAGGCTTCTTGAGGGGAAAGCTGTAACTCTGTGAGATGAATTAACCGAACACAAAGCAGTTTCTCAGAAAGCTTCCTTGCAGTTCTTAACTCTAGATATTTCCTTTTTCACCATAGCCCTCTAAGGGCTTAAAATATCAGTTTGCTAATTTCACAAGAACCGTCAGTGAGTGACTTCTTGAGGGGAACGCTGTAACTCTCTGAGATGAATTAACAGAACACAAAGCAGTTTCTCAGAAAACTTCTTTCCAGCTTTTAACGGAAGATATTTCCTTTAACACCATAGCCCTCCAGGGGCTTCCAAATA